>NC_088839.1:24904019-25361519 GCF_904066995.2 Poecilia reticulata
AGAAAAATACCAACAATGCAGCAGCAGAAGAGAGGGAAGTCTGCAGGGGTCAGCTGAGGAACTGATAAACAAATCAACAGAGATAATTAGCTTATAAGACGACGTTTTAATTTGGTGCCTGCAAGCGAAGCCTCATTCGCATACATGGTATTATCATATGTTGAATAATTAATGGATTGAGATGCTTTTTGGTCCAGAGGGAGTTTATCAGCAAGGACAGTTTCCGGATATTTAAATTCAGACTCAATTAACCTGTTTACATTTTATTACATTAGCAGACCAACATAAAGTGGCATATAATTGTGAAAGACAAAAAGGACACATGGTTTTTTAAAAATAACTTGCAAGTAAAATCTGGAAAGTTAGATTTTTCTTTTCTACGACAGAGTATTGGGGCCATAAGAATAAAAAATAATGAAAAGAAAATTATGAGAGCAAAGTAATATGAAAATAAAGTTGTATTCTTGTAAGTTTTTTTCTCATGTTATAAGCAATAATATGGAAAAGAATACCGTATTTTCCGCACTATAAGGCGCACATAAAAACCTTCAAATTCCTCAAAAGCCGACAGTGCGCCTTATAATCCGGTGTGCCTTATATAGACCAATATTGAGCCACAAAAGGTCTAGCAACTATGGTAAGCAGCCGCCGACTTCATTTTCGCCTGTAGAAGAAGAAGCGCGCGGTGCATGCTGGGATAGTTGTCAGAACTCTGGTTTGTTAATAAAGTTTGACTTACCTATCTACCTACCGACCTGATAATCATGTCGTCTGCAGGTCATTTAGCACCACGTTCTCCACCAACAAGCTGTGCGCGAACAGAGAAGGGTGACCATCGTCCGGCCACGCCCCGGCCCAGTCGCAGAAGGCTCTCCTCGCCGACCGAGTCGGACTGTTTGGTTGACATTCCGTTTAGTGGAGCTCCATCTAGTGGATGCATAACGTAACTCCAGCCTCTACTGTAGCGACTATTCTATGCGCCTCATATATGAAAAAAGTTTTAAAATAGGCCATTCATTGAAGGTGCGCCTTATAATCCGGTGCGCCTTATAGTGCGGAAAATACGGTAATTGGGTAAGATCTTCATCTGGATGTGCAAATCAGGACAATAACCTTCAACATACAACCGATGGGAATTATACCATTATAATTATTATAAATTATAAATCCCACTTTTATAAAATAGGAATTTTATAAAATTATTCCATTTTATAATGGAAAAAAGTATAATAATACATTATAAAATTGCATTTTATAAATAATTCACATTTTATAACATAACATTGGAAATACGTCTAGTAGTTTCACTGGCAGATTATTTCCTTGCTATCGATAGAATGGAATTTTTGACTTAAATTCAATAAATTCAATATTGACTTAAAAGTTTGTTCCTGTCCAACTTATAAACAATATAAGTACATTACAACAATTACTCGATTACAGTCTTTGAGTACTCTACACACCTCTGTATGATGCTAAGATAATTATCAGATATATTTACAGTAGTACTTTCTGTCGAACTAGCAAAATTAACTAATGTAGTTTTTATCTGCTAGCTAAGACGGACATGTAGCCAGAAAGGACATGTGCCAGAAAGGCGCCTTTGAAATAAAATATTATTATTATTATTATTATTATTATTATTATTATTATTATTATTATTTATTATTATTGTGTGTTTGTTACTACATGTACTCACTCTGCCAATTACCAGGACCTTGTTATTCACATGAAGAGTTCATATGTCCTTTAAAAATCCATTTAAACATTGATTATACCTCCTCCATGTTGTACGCATTCTTCATGTTCACTAAGTCGTGAATTGTATTGCAATTTGAGATCTGAGGCATCTTGTCCACGTTGTCTGACATATTTTCCATTCTTCGTCTTCTAGGAGTCGATCCTGACAGCAGCCATTTTGTGCATGTATCTCTCTCACATTGGTTAAGAGGGTCCACATATTTTATTTTTGTTGGTCTCAAAGCCATAGGTCCACTATGCATTACTACGCTTGCGTGTTAAGATGGCGCGGTTCACTTCCAGCTCAAAATTGTAGGAGCTGTTTTGTATTGGCACTTTGTGTTACAAAACACAAGTGAGCAATTAAAGTAACTTTTAAAAATACACTTGAAATACGACAAAACTGACTTACTAGCAACTTTTCAACAAGAAATAAGAGCTTGTAGCGAGAGCTAGTTTGAACCTTATGGCTTGTTTTGTTGTTGTCATAGCAACTCCATGGCAACCGCCTGCCACGATGGCCGTCAGTTACAAAGTTAACGGAAGTGTAGCGTCACATGGGAACAGATTTAATGGTGGTATCAGTGCTTTCATAAGGTATTCTGTGAAGCCGTTGATGGCGCTGACGGCGCCAGCAGCTGGTGAATTAAATGCGCACTGCCGGCGCCGCTTTACGTGCGCCGGGCTTCACACAGAGGTGCAGACGGGAGGACAAACTCACCTCTCCAGCGGAGGAGGAGGAAGAGGAGATGCCAAGAAAGCTTGGCTGGCTGTGGGAGCGCTGCGTCTGCGCTGCGTCTCGACTGGCTGTGAGAGCAGATAAGAAGAGGCAGAGGGAGAGCTGCTGAGTCCGGGTTTATCCCTTCATCCCCCCGCTCTCCTCTTCCTCCAGCTTCCTCTCTGCAGCTGGATGTCTGACCTGCAGTAAGACATCAGAACATCCCTGATGGGCTAATGGGAACCGTTTCTCAAAGCTGGGGAGGTTTTGGCAGTGATTTAAGGAAATGTGCCATCATGATTTAAATAGACTTCACCTAATCTGTGCTGGCAAATTAGAAACGCTTATCTTCATTTCTGTGTTTGCTAGACATGGACAAACCTACTTATGATTAGATCTGTCAGGATAACACATTTTTCTGGATGATAAGTTGTCCCATAAATTATTGCGATAAACAATAATGTTGTTTTGAGACAATATTCAAGTAATATAAAGCAAGAACACGTTCTCAAAGATCAATAAACTTTAAATTCTAGCATTTTAAGACATTTGAAAAAACAAAATAAATAAATAAAATGAATTATGAAGTCTGTAAAGAATCTTAATTCAAGTTGAGCTCGATTTGAGGCCAAAGCGTCAAGACTGAGACTTTTATCACCCAGTTTTTAAAAGATGGAGAGAAAAGAGAAAAACAATAAATCATCCAAATGGAAATGACTGATTTTGTTTTTACTTCTCATTAAATTATTGCTACTTTTATTATAACATCTCTTTCCAGTTTAAAATTATGATAAATCCAGATAAAGTTGCCGTTTCTATTCAGACGTCTTTTAGCTTTAGCTTGTTTTCCCTCCTCATAGTCTGGGCCAAAATTGCAACATTTGTTAAATGTTCAGCTGATTTGTTTTGCTTTCACGAAACAAAACATCATTACCAATAATTAATACTCTGTTTTGATGTATCATGTATTCCCAAAACACATTTCTGTCATTTGAATGGTCGTTCTCTTGTCTTCAATAGCAGTTTCTGCTAATCTTGATATGGAACTTTACCCAGAGTGTCATTGTGTCCGGGGGCAACACATTTATTCAGAAAGGTAATTTATGAAACCACCAAAACAAACATGGTTTCTGTAGTTTATTAACCTGTGTTATATATATTTAAATGTTTTAGGAAGATTTGTGAACACTATAATTGGTTAATGATAAAGAAATTGGTATCTGTTTTGAAGTTTTAAATGGTGTAATTTCACTTAAAAAAATAATTTGAACTTAATTAGCAGTTCACGTCTTATTACTCGGAAAGAAATTCATTAAATCTTTTTGTGAAAAACTTTTTTCTGCCTTTTTCACATCAAGACATACTGAGACTGAAACAAATTTAATAACATTAATGTCCAACCTGGACTGAATTATTATAAAGTGATATATAAACTAGAGTTTCCCGTCACAAAATGTTAAATACATATTTAAGCACACAATCTAAGGCTGGATTTATTTCAAACTACATACTAGGCAAACTATCTGTTTAATTTTAGGTTTTTCTACATCTTTTATACTACGTGTGAGTTAATATAAATAAATGTAGCAATTTTGGAAGTCACAAAATTATGCCGTGTATTAATAATTTCATTTTAAGGTTAAAAAAAACTTAACATGCTACTTGTGCGTCTTTGTTTTGGTTAGAAAAAAAACCATTTGAAATAATCGATGCTTTATTAAATGCTCCCTTTGTTTATTTCCCTGCTGTGTCAAGGTTATTGATCGGTTCACACGCTGCTGCACAAGTTTATTCATAATTGGTTTTGGCTGCATATTTCCAGCCTGAAATCGATACAGGGTTATTACTGATGAGTGTTCATTTATTCATCAATGATAACTACACGGGTAGCCAAGCTTTGGCATTACAACGGAGGAGGTTTTATTGATGAAAATATCTTATTAAATTCCATATTAGATAAAAAATAAACTGGATTAAGAACAGATTTGATCTTACATTTCTTTATTCCAGATTTTCCAGTGATAACCAAATGTCTATACAGCTTTCTGTCTTTGCTGTGTAACAGATCTTTGAGAATAAATCCCCTTTTTAAGTTTAACTGTATGATAACTCTTAACTGCATATGTCCTCTCTCATTTTTGATGTTGATACAATGAGTTGAAATTTAACCGTCCCTGTTTGGTCCACTTTAATCGAAATCTACTTAATTTGTCTAGAAAGTCTGGTTTGTTTGAGTTTGAGGTGTGGCGGTGTAGTGAACTTTGGTCCGCCTAAAAACATCGGTCTCAGTTTGAATGTGTATGGTTTAATGCATATGTGAACACCAAGTGAAATGGAGATCGCTCCAAGAGCAGGAAGTGGACTACAGCTCAGGGCATTCTGGGTAAATCCAACTAAAACAAATGCGTTGTTGTTGTTGTTGTTGTTATTATTATTATTGCCAGCTTGAGAAGTGGTGAAAGAAAAATCCAACAACCGCTAAAAACTGACGCCACTTACATTTTGTGAAGAAGAAAGCTGCATTCATGTCTTCTGAGGTTTTAGTGTCGTTTCCTTCAGTGGTTCTTGGTGCAGCGCCCCCACAGGTGAGGAGGGGAACAGGTTTTCCAATTGGTTTGGTTTGTTTGAAATGGAGCAGTGTGAAAGCGAACCGCAGCAGCTGAAAATGTAACAAATGTCGCAACATTGGACTATCAGGTGTGAAACCATGATTGTGACAGCTAGCTTTCTGGGTTCGTACACATGCAGTCCTTTTTTTGAACCTGATGAACCACTTCAGCCAAAAAGTCAGGTTCCTTCAAAGGAACATAAGGAAAACGATGCAAGACTTTTGCATCTAGGATGTCCTCTCTGCTTTGAACCTCCTGACAGATGAGGGTCTGTCTGTATCTTTGGAGGTGCATTCGCCCCTTTGAGTGAGCATCTGGAAGGGAGGATTGGACCCTGAATGCCTCTCGTCATTCAGTAAAAGGATGAGACCTGAGCGGGTCAGGTCAGACATGGCCTCCTGAACGTCCTCAGCAAGTTGATAATCCTTCTCAGATCCTTTGGGTAAAGAGAGGAGCAGGATTTTCTGACGTAAAGCGAACGGGGAATTCATCCAGGATGTGTGTGTAGATAAATTCATGTTACACAAAAAGCTGATAAACATGTTTTTGTTTTGAAATTCACTTGATCTTTTGCTCCCTTCCTGGCTGCGAGTGTGCAAGTCGGCTCTCTGCTTGATAGATATTGGAAACTCTCAGACGGCAGGATTGAAGCTGTTTACATCCTCGGTAGGAACGAGGATGTTTTCTGGTTGCAGGCATGTAAACAATAGAAAAAGACTCCTGTTAAATGTCTTTGCAAAGTGCGTCCACTTTCATTTTAGAGCACAACACATTGAATTTAGTATGAGAGCAGCTAAAGTAGAAATAATTGTAAAGTGATTCAAATATCCTAGGATACTTGGAATAAAACAAAACCAACTTATAACCAGAGGTGAGCCGAAAAATTTTACCCAAGTAAGAGTAAAACTACTTCGACATATTTTTACTGAAGTAAAAGTAAAAAGTACTCGAGAGTAAAAAGTATTTGGTAAAACGTTTACTCAAGTGCTGAGTAAATGATCAAATTATTAGTAATTTAATATTTAGAAGTTATATAATCAGGTGGACCAAAATATAAAGCTAAGTGAAAATTTTGGTAAAAATTAATCTCAGAAATCTAGAAAATTTCTGAGACTAATCTCTAAATTTCATTGGTGATCAGAAATGTCCTTTTTCTAGAAAATTTCTGAGATTAATTTCAAAATTTAAATTTTTTCTAGCAAACTTTTACTTTTAGAGTTCAGATATTTCCTTTTTTTTCCCTAGAAATCTTTGAGGTCAATCTCAAAACTTATGAATGTTTTCTACCAAATTTTAAACAGCCCAGAAATTTTCTAGTTTTTTTTCTTGAAAATTTCTGAGCTTTCTCTAGCTTTTTTTTTTTTTTTTTAGTTTTGGATCTCAGAAATTCTGTTGTGTTTTTGTAGGAAATTTCTGAGATGAATCTAAACATGTCCTTGTTTTCTTCTCACAAAGTTTGACTTTTCAAACTCAGTAATTTTCTTTATTTTCTAGAAAATCTCTGCTATTAAGTTTTATTTTATTTATTTTTTTGCATAAATGTTCTCTTTCATGTATTTATTTATTTTTTCTTTCTACCATGGCCCTGATTTGACACTGTGGATTTGTGTTAATATGACAGAATGTAAAAAAGTCCACATGGGTTGAATATTTTATAAGACCTCAGATCCTCCAAGCTGACATGACCATCATTTAACATTTGTTTTAGCATAAATGCAGAGACTTCAAGGGAGATTTTTCTCTTTATGCTGGCAGGAGAAAGAAAATGTCTTCTCTTTCTAAGCGCCAACATCTTAAGAAGAGCTTAAGGAAGCTAGCAGTTCATATCCAGGGTCCCTTCATCAAAGCGTAATGGTCCAATGATGGGAAAGTTACGACCCTGACGATATTGGCTTACGGACGGCTGCACTCGCTTTGTTCCTGGCTGGTGAGATGAAGCTGAAGTGGCTGATCCGTACAGTTTGTGGGGAAATCCTCAGGGACGTGTTGGATCAACAACAAGGGGCTGCGGCTGAAACAGACATGACGATAGAAACTGTGAGTCTTTTATATGAAAGGTTTCAAAGTAAAATAACAGAGAATGGATTTCTAGTGTTTTTCATCTCCCAGTGTCTTTATCTCACCTTCACCATCAGCTGCCTCCCGTCCTGTGTTTATGTTTTCTTTGTTTTTATGACCACTTCAGTGATCCGTCGCCCCGGCAGAGTTATTGGTGTTAACACAGCTGAAGGGAATTACCCGGGCTGTTGTTCCTGCCTCTTACCTGCATGGCTCCAGGCTCTCTGGTGCATGCAGGAAGTTTTTGCTGTTCGCGTTTAATGCAGATCTGTCGGACTTTTCTCTAGTGCATACAAACACAGAAAGTAGCGGCCGCCACACCTGCACCCTGTCAGAACGGCCTGTCAGCCTAAACACTTTCTACAGGTTGGCATTAAAAGCTAAAAAACGTCTGTAGTTTAGTCCTGAGTTTTCACAAACCACAGAAAAATTTACAGCATTGCATTGCTGTTTGATTGAAGGAAAACATGCATAAAATAAAATAAAAAAATATAAAGAATGATGCAGTTAAATGTTATAAGCTCACTTATTGCTGCAAGTATGTCTCCATAAAGCTTTGCACATCTAGTAAATACACAAAGATGAACTCCGTTTACTAACTAGACTTCTGATGGTAATAATTTTTATTGGATTTTATTTACTGGCATCAGAAAAACGGGTACTTAATTACCTTAAAGCCTGTGTCAAACTCGAGGGCTGGGGGCCAAATCTGGCCCGCCGTGGCTTTTGTGTGGCCCTTCAAACTCCAAATTACATCAATAAGTCCTTCCAGTTTTTCACAAATCTGCAAAATTCACACAAAATCAACAGATCTTCACATTTTTTCTGATTTTACTGCAAATTTTTCTCAAAATTGGTCAAAAACATTGGGCTTAAGTGACATTAGCCTTACTTGATGTCACGTTATAGTCTGTGATAGGGCGAGTAAAAAAGTCACATTTAACATCATACATTAGTGCAAATATTGTAATTGTTTCTTACAAATATTTCTAAATTAGCACCACAAAATCTGTGATTTTGATTGGAAAATAAGAAGATCACAAAATCCTGGAGGGACTGATGGTGTGAAGAAATGTTCAATATTTAATTTAAAGAACCACAAACAGCTGTTTCTTAAAATGGGTTTTATCTACAACAACCGGCCCTAAATGAACATTCAGAGTTTTGATGTGGCCCAAAATTAAACTGAGTTTGATGCTGATGCCTTAATATAACAGCCAGGTGGATTTATTTAGGTGTTATGGCTGAATTATTCTCAGAACCAGTGAGTTAGAGGTCCCTCTTCTTTTTAAAGACATTAAACTTTCAATAACATGTTATTCACTTAGTTTTTTTGTTTTTCACTATAAATTAAAAACAGATTTAACAGCAACACAAAAACAGATGCCAGATCCTGTCTGCACTGATTTTATAACGAGACAGTCATTCATCGTTTTTCTTTTTAATTTAAAAACATTTTGCGTCTCTGTTGATGTACAACATTCTTCTCTTGCGGATGTGACGATAACATTAAGCAAAGAAGACACTTCAATTACAGCAGTATGACTTTTAGATTACCTAAATATATAGTTTTTAAAGCAAGGTTGTAATTATGGTACTTGAAATTCACATCGCAAGTCAGAAAAAATTAAGTTGACCTCCTCGTTCTGACTCTGGAAATCTCAGTTCTCCGATAAGCCCGGACGTAATTAGCCAATATGGCCGCCGCACATATAAAACATGGTGAAATTACAGGAACTTACTCTTTCATTACACTTCTACCAATATTTATCTTATTATAAATCATGAGCAGACAGTGTTGTGCAACATTTGATCTGATTGTGAGAACAGTCTGGAGGAAAGAAACGTAATATTAGCTTGTATGGCTAATTACAGTTAGCATCACAGTGTTTTTCTGAATCCAAGCTGCAAGAATGTAGCATCAAGATCTGAGTTTAGCAGGAGACTAATTGAATAGGATGTTACGCTCACTAAACACGCATGTAGTTTTTATATCTTTATGGCAGATTTAGCCAAAACACTGCAGACGTCTGCTGTTAATCATTTTCCTACAAAGACAGAATAACATTCATAAAATATAAACACATCGTAATCAGAAATATCTCCACATGTGTGGCTGATTTTGAATTACAGGGCATATATTCGTTCTAATTTGAGGCCGTAGATTCCAGGTGGTTGAGTGACAGCAGGGAGCTGGGTAATATCCATCAGTGTGGGTTTGTCAGCACCGTCTGCAGGCTTTGTTGGTGGTAATGTGGGGGTGCCAGCTGCAATAAAGGCTTTATGATGTGGTAGAAGTTGATTCAGGGCCTTTGTGCTCAGAGCGATCCAGATGTGACTCCCACAGTCTGAGTCCATACAGTCCATGCATATGTTGCTGTGCAGATGTGACCAAGCAGCTCTTCTAATCTACAGATTCCTGCTGCTTTACTGCTATCTGAGGGAATGCTGTCAACAATTTAAAGAATCTCTTTTTCCCCACAAAATACTGACATTTAAAGGAGGCCTGTTATGCAGAATTCACTCTTTGCATGTTTTTTTTTACTACTGCTTCTAAAAACGGCCCAAGCGCTTAAAAGAAAATAACCATCCAGCTTTTTTTTTTTTGACATTATGTTAATGTTGTTTGGTGTCTGGGAAAAAAAGAGACACTTTTGGGATTTATAAGCCCAAAGATCCCAAAAGTTGAGCCAAACTGGTTGGTAAATGCATTCATGTCTTTTGGTGTTTGGAAAATTTGCTGTTTAAAAACCTTCTGAATGTAACATCACAAATCAGCAGGTACTGCACCGTTACCTAGCAACCCCAGCTGAACCCAGCCCGTTACCCAGCAACACAATTGGAACTCCAGCACATTTGGTCAGCTGGTTTTACGGCTGCATTAGAGTCCACTTGTGCTTTTCAAAGATGTACGGTTGTTTAATTGCGCATCTACTTGCCATGATGGAGTATTAGGGCCTTTGTAGATAGAAAAACAACTCAAACGGTTAATCTCAGAATTTTAGAAGAAGTTTCTGAGATTCAGAAGTTGGAAACATTTTGACTTTAAAAGTTCAAAAGTTTTCATGATTTTTTTGTCTAGAGAATTTCTGAGTTTTTTGGCAGAAAATCTAAAATGGCCCTAATTCACAGTTGTGGCAAACAGATGCACAATTATACAACTGTACATCTTTGAAAAGCAGAAGTGGAGCCTCCTGCACAACCAGCTGAAACACAGCAAGTGGTTTCCGAATGGTATATCGACAACAGTAATCTCAAAATTTCTGAGTTTTTTTGTGGAAATGTACTCCTTTTGTTTTTCTGGCTCTTTTTCCATATGATTAAACTTTGAGTTGGGGGTGTGGCCAGCAGCAGCTTATCTGGATTTAAAGTGACAGAGGCCCAAAAGCAGCTCATCCTGAAAGAAGCTCAAAATAGGCCGAACTGAGCAAACAAATGTAATTTTCGACATATGATTTTGTGCCAAAAATGTAACGAACATGTTTCATAAAACCCGTGGATCCTACCGTAACCTGATCCAGGAAGCATAATGGGTCACCTTTAACACACCAAGTCTCCTTC
Source organism: Poecilia reticulata (assembly GCF_904066995.2). NCBI lineage: Eukaryota > Metazoa > Chordata > Actinopteri > Cyprinodontiformes > Poeciliidae > Poecilia > Poecilia reticulata. Next base: position 24,914,706 of record NC_088839.1, read on the forward strand.
AACTGCTCCCTTTTCCTGCAGGGAGCTGCTGAGCAGTAATAGAGCCACACTCACAGATGGACCTTGAACTTTAAGAAGGGGACGTCTGGCCTCAGCAATGCCCTACTGGCAGTTCTCGCTGCCCGGCCACAAACAGTAACTCTATAGCCTCATTGCCACGCTCCATATCCTCCCAATGACCTCAGGCCCAATTATACAGCTGACCCAGGCTTGATGACATAACCTTGGGCGTCTTTTGGGGTCTGTCGGTGCTCAGGAGGGAGACGTCGTGTCTGTCAGGACATGTCAGCGCTCTGCGTTAACCAGACACTTCCTCTGAGTGGTCCCAGCGAGGAATGGTGGCTCCTATGAAACCCTGAGCATTTCATCATTCTGACTGAAGAATGAAGCTCTTTTCAGCCCAGACCATATCAGAAAACACCTCTGTGTTTTGATTAAAAGAAAAACCTTTGGATTCAAAGACATTGCAGGCAATTTTCCCCATAAAAAAAAAAGATAAATATGCAAGAAGCTGTTTGGCTTCTCTGGTAAATTTTCTAACCCAAGTAAAGAAGAAACTTTCCTCATAAGTTAACACTTATTACAGAAAACCTGTCCAATTTCTTGACGTAGACGGATGAATTAGCCCATAAAAACATGCACTTGATTTGTTTTTATGGTATGTCTGGTGTGGCGATGGGCGATATGGACTTTTTAAATCATGATATTTTGTGACACCATTGTGACATCAATGAAAATGCTTCTTCTTTTAGGTAACTGTGTGGCTGTGACTGCATGACACAGCAATTATAGCCCCACAAAACAAATACAGCTCTTGAAAAACATCCCCACCTTTAATACGCTTCTTTACGACACCACTAACCTACAGGAGAAAATCACAGAAACAACTGCAAAATCCTGGAGGAGCTGATCAATGTGGAAATATTGTTAAAGAAGTACTCACTGAATGCAGAGAAAAGCTTTTTATTCATATTTTAACAACTTAACTAATTTTATCAATACAAAACATTCATGCTGTCGATGTGACCCAAAGTGAAAATGAGTGACATTCCTGCAAAGCAGCATCTTTGGCACATGATGGAACAATTTTCCAAGAGTTAAGGTCGTTCTTCAGTCAAAAGAGGTTCAACCCGGAACTAGCTAGGTCAGAGGTGTCCAAAGCGTGGCTCGGGGGCAATTTATGGACCTTGGAATGATTTTGTTTGGTCCCTGACCAAAAGTCAAGAATGGTAAAAATGTGGCCAACAAAATAGAAAACAATTGATGACTTAAAAATGTAGAAATTGTCTGTTTTTGTTTTATTATTTAATTTGTTTTAAATGTTGTGGATGTTAAATGATATAAAGATTTTAGAAAATAAATGTGTTCATTGTTGAGTAGATAAAATAATAAAAAAGTAAATTACAATGAACACAGTTTTGCATTTTTAATTTCATGGATTTTGTGGCGAGACGGTCCCTTTAAATTTGCAAGTTTTGACCCACAGGGCAAAAGTTTGACTTTAAACTTTACCCAATTTCCATTTTTACCAATTTTCAGACAAATATTTGCACAATGACCATTTATTTACCCAATAAATATGGTTAATGGTTATTAATAAATATGGTGAATGGTTATTGGTAAATGGTGGGTTACCAATAAATACCCTTTTATTTATTGGGTATTACCCACTGGTATTGGTTTCTGAAATGAACGTAACAAGCGTTTATTTCATGCATCCTGCCGTTTATATGAAATAAATGACAGGCTACATGCAGGATGCTAGCTTGCCTAAATGTGACCTGTTCAGCGTTTACCCTGCCTCTTACCCAATGACCTGCAGAGGCAAGCACCAGCCCTCCCTGGACCTTAGCAGGATTAAAAAAGTCTAAGGTACGGATGGATGGATGGATGGATGGATGGTTTTTTTCCCCACTGAAAGCTCTGGAGAAAGCCGTCTGTCGCTGTTGAAAATACCCATAATGGACAAAAGCTGATTTACAGTTCCTTAGCCAGACAATGATGAAGCAATTTCCAGACGAGAGTTAGCCAGACGTAAAGGTTAATGGTGTGTCGCGTAAACATGTTGCTGTTTTTGCCTGTTTAATGCCAGAGGAAGGATTTGGGGCTTAGTAAAACAACCCAGGTTTAACCCAGGAGGTTTTTTGTGTCATGTTGGTTTGCTCACTTTGCTCATTGTAGTAAGCTCAGGACTTTGGCAGCTGCTGGTGGTGAGGATCCTTTGTGGCATAAATTTTGTCATGTCCGCTGGACTGCAAGGGTCAAACTGCAGCCAACTGTGTGCAGGCCAAAATCTCCTACAGAACGGACTCCAGGATAAAAGCAAACACTGCCAAATCAATGCAAGAAAGAAAGAAAAGATGATTTTAAATAATGCACAAAACATAAACAAAAAAACCATGTAGAGGATCTTTTCCTGTTGTATGAATGTAACAGGTCAAATTGCATATTTTTGACGATTGTTCCTCAAGAATGTTCTCAAAGTTACCGTTTGTTTCTCTGTCTACCAAAACCACATTCATACATAAATGTGTTGTCAGCCAGAGGTTTAGGCTCAGAGCTTTGAAGCCGCTGTTGGCTTTCGCTACCCGACCGATCTGTGGCAGGCGGTTGGTTACATGCTGCAGGATTTATTTACCGGCTTCATCCCCCACCGAGATCTCCTTGAAGTTACTGCTGTCACGCACACAAGTCCTGCATCCAGAGCTGGGCAGTAACTAGTTACTCAATTACATTTACTTGAATAACTGTTTTGAAAAAAAAAAAAATACTTTTAGGAGTTTTTTTTACTACGTTGTATTTTTACTTTTACTTGAGTAACTTTATTATGAAGTATTTCAACTTTTACTTGAGTAAAATTTCTGGATTTTCTATCCAATAAATGAAAAATAAACATGTTTTCACCAAAAATTCACCATAAACACAAGTTTCATAAGTTATTGAAAGAAACTGATTTGGAAAAAAATTTTTTTGCCCATATTTGTTACTTTTATGAATTACTGTCATTTTGGTCCTTAAAATACCAAAATGCCCACTTGTCTTTATATTTTGATTGGTCTGATGATGTAATTTTTAAACATTAAATGATTGGTAATTTGATTAAATTACTAGGTACTTGCACAGACATTTTACCAAATACTTGTTTTCTCATACTTGAATAATTTCTTGGATGGCTACTTTTTACTTCTAGTTGAGTAAAAATATGCTGAAGTAGTGCTACTTTTACTTTAGAATAATTTTAGGTACACCGCCCACCTCTGGTTACATTGATTTTGCTCACCCGGTTCTTAATAAGAGAAATTTATCTTTATTTATTCTCTGGACTCTGTCATGAAATTGGAAACCAGAACAGTTTATTGAATCTAAGCAGACTGTAATTAGTTCTCCATGTTCAACAGCCAATGTGTTGCTGTTGTACGTTTATTTCTTGGATTTGACTCTTTTGGCATGAGGTGCATCTACAGAGCAAAAATTAAGCCTGAAGAACGTATCAAAATCTGTTTCATATCAGTCAATATTGATCATTATTTATTTATTCTTTTTGTTTTAAATATCTGAAATACTGCCAAATATAAGGTGTGACCTTGACGGTTTTATTCATAATTTCCTCTTAAGCTGTTTTACTCATTTTCTCCTTTCACTTCAAGCTTCTCTTTTTTATTGTAGCCACCTGTATTTTGCTACATTTAGTTTATATTAGCCACATGTATCTTGCCACAGCTAGCTTATTTTAGCCACCTGTATTCTGCCACAGCTAGCTTATTTTAGCCACCTGTATTTTGCCACAGCTAGCTTATTTTAGCCACCTGTATTCTGCCACAGCTAGCTTATTTTAGCCACCTGTATTCTGCCACAGCTAGCTTGTTTTAGCCACTTGTATTTTGCCACAGCTAGCTTATTTAGCCACCTGTATTTTGCTAATTTAGTGTAGGTTAGCCACCTGTGTTTTGCTACATTTAGTGTAGTTTAGCCACCTGTGTTTTGCTACAGGTGTAGTATTTATCTACTACTTTATTTCATCCATCATATGTATTCTGCCACAGCTAACTTGTTTTAGCCACTTGTATTTTGCTACAGCTAGCTTGTTTTAGCCACCTGTATTCTGCCACAGCTAGCTCACAAAATTGTGTGCTGGTGTTAAAAGAACCAGTTCTAAACTCAATTCAATTTTAAATGGTAAAAGAAGACACAAGACACGCCTATTTCTTAAAATAAGATTTTTAATATTACTTATTATCATAAAGATATATTTACACACTTTACAGAAATAGAAAATAAAAACACAAAGCTACGCATGAAAGGAAAAAATAAAATAAAATAAGTACTCCAAGAGCTAAAGCTTATCTTTTATAAATTAGAAACCAAAAGTTCAAATATGTACACAGTATTCAACCATTTCTGATACACTTGTTTTATTTATTTATTCATGTCATTTATTTTTGCCCAGTTCAACATCAAAACAGAGACAGGGACTGTACATTTGGCCTGGTGAGTAATATGAGCACACACCATGAACAGAATATAAGTTTAAGGAGTAATACATTGTCTTTCAAACGGTATCTGCTTGAGATTTAGTAACACTGTTGTGATAAACCTACAGACTGCGTTTCTCCTACGATTGTTCTGAATGTGACGGACTGCTCTCGGACGCAGCGGATGGAGAATGTGTCGCCATCGAGGCAGGAGGGGCCTGTGCTATTCTGGGTGTAGGAAGTCTCATTTTGAGGCTTCGAGATAATGACTGATCATCGGCTTTCCTCTTGAGACTTGGAATCTAGTTATCCTTTGGATTGCCCAGCCAGTGGAAAAAAAAAGTCTCTATTTGTTGGATTAAATATCAGCCACTCGATCCTGCAGACACCCACTTTGAAGGCCAACATGATACAGTTTGATGGGATAAAGGATTCAGAGGGGAAAATCATGGAATGTGTAGCGTGGCAGCTCTGTTTCCATTTCTGCAGTCAGTGATGGATATAAAAACAATTTCAGTACAAGAGGAATTAAAAAAGAAACAAAAAAAATATATTTTTTGAGTTTTTAGGGGCCGTAACTACCTCAGTGACTAAGCTGACGTTTAAAACCTGCTTTCTATTAATTTCTTATCTCCACCTGCGACACATATCTACATCTCATCCTTACACACTCCCTGCCAAATGCATTTGGACAAAAATAAACATAAACGGAACAGAATAAGGGTTTTTCTACCAGGAACACATGCTAACAAGTGCATAGAAAACATTACTCAGGCCTTGTGATGGTCACAGAGAGAGAGGGGAACATTGAGAGGATAGGAATAGTTTCTCTTGTGTAAGCCTTGCTGGAAAAGACCATTAAGGAAAATGGTTTTTGCTCCCCGAGCATAATGTATTGGTTTAGCCTTTCAGTTTTAGCCTGGACATGCTTGTCCTTCCATTAAACCTGATGTGCAGGGGAGGGCGGTGAGCTATGATCTACGAGAAAAGAACGCCTGAAAGCTTTCACGTGTCCACGACATATTGTGCTGCAGACTACTTCTCTATTTTGTTACATCCACAAAAGATACAGCTTGTCACACTGTATTCAAAAAAGTAAGCTTTGGACAACCAGCTAGACAAGAATCAGACGAAAGGAAATTGTCACAACACACTGGAAAACCATTCCATAGCGAGAGACTCTTGTTTTCAGGGTATATTTTTTCCAGCAGCATCATGGAATTGCAAAAGGTGCAGCCGTGCAAACCCATACAGAGAAGTCTTTGAGCAAAGCCACGTCTATTTGTTGGGACTATTTGACGCCAGAAGCTTTGGATCTGTGGGATATTTGGCGTTTGATGATGAGATTAAAAAGGGGCTTCCTTACATAAACATCGGTTTGCTCCTGTCTCTGCAAGGGCAGCATGGCTGGTGCAGATGGTGAGGATACATTCATGAAGAACAGTGCGGATACAGACGTTGCTCGGCTCAGTAACAATAACTTCTGAGGCGGGGAGGGAGAGAAGAGGGATATTGACTCGAGCCCCTTTGCCTTCCCAACTCCTGCGGCTTTGAACCTTCATCCCCAGCTCGTTTACTTCCTATATTCTTCCCTCCAAAAACACACGAGACCTCCTGAGCAAAGCCGTCACGAAATCTACATCTCTGTCTGTGAGGGTATGAAAAAATGATGGCAGAACTGAAATTATTACACTTCACAGTGCCCTAGGATTTAATGCATTTTTAATCAAGGTGAGCTTGGCTGGGATGCCACTGTGCTTTTAGATGCTCTCTTAATAAAAGCTTCTCATGCTGGGGCTGAGAAGAGTCTGCGTTTTTTATTTTTAATATTTGCATGAGACATGGCGAGAGGGAAAAAGTGCTGGAAATCTAACGCGCCTTTATAAAAGTCTCCACACCCCTGTTAACATGCTGGGGCTTTTGTAGAGTAATTTTAGAAACTGTTCCACCATTATTGTGAAAGGTATATCCTGTACAATTTTATCACTAAAAACAAAGAAATCCGTTTGGAGAGGGTGAGTGGGATTTGTTTTCAGCATTCGCCGTATTTGAGTTCATATTTGGCAAATAATTTAAGGGAATCTGATTAATTAATTTAGTTACTTTGAAATGAAGTGTGAGTTTAGTATTTTGGATTTTTCCAATAGTTTCTCATTTAAAGTGTTAGAATGGGTGTCAAACTAAATATTGTTTGATATTTTGTAAACTCTCTGCAAGGACGTCTCTTTATACAACGGTTTCAGTCACGAGAAGAGAAATAATTTCAGCAGCATCATCAGTAATTGAACAAAACAACACTATCTGTGTTTCCAGTACTAATGTGTGCAAAACCTTGATGATATTCTGCTAAATAGTTGCAGTTGCAGTGTTTCCTTTTAAATAGATTACAGCATCTGGCTGGGCTTTCTGGTGCGGTTCTGTTATTATTATTATTAATAGATCTATTATGGTCAGTATGCATACATGTTCCTCGATGCTAACTGCGCAGGCCCCCAAGACTCTATTCTAGGTCCCCTACTTGTTAATTTGTAGATATTTGCTGCTTGATGGAGTCATCAGGAACCGTGGAATCGGCTTCCACAGTTATGCTGATGACACTCAGCTATTCATGTCGTTGTCTCGTGAAGATTGAATTAAAATCACACCTGAATAAGTTTATTAACGTGATAAGTTATTATAAAACATGCCGCACCATCCTCTTCCAATTACTTCCGGTTGTTTGCTTTGTCATTTCTGCCAGTAGTAACTTTTGATAGAGTGTAGAGCTGATCTGTTGATTATTTTTGGATTATCTAATTAATAATTGGATAGCAAAAGATTCTCTCTCTCTCTCTCTCTCTCTCTCTCTCTCTCTCTATATATATATATATATATATATATATATATATATATATATATATTATTTATATATATATATATATATATATATATATATATATATATATATATATATATATATATATATATATATATATATATATATATTTTTTCTTTTTTTTTTTTTTACAGAATTTGAACCAGGTGAAAATAATTCCCACCTTAGGAGTTTTGGGCAGAACATATTTGCAGACAAATGTATTTTTTATCTTTGATGCATAATGTCAATATTTTTGTTGTTTTGTCTTAATTTCTGCTTTTATTTTCACCTTTTATTGAGTCTGTAAACCCAAGTTAACTGATTAGTAAATTAGTTGACGATTATTTAAATGATCAATCGTTTTTTTCATGCTGAATTGTGCAGGATATTTATCACAGTAACGATGGAAAAGCAGGCAGTGCAGCAGAGTTGTGCACACCTACTGTAGATTAATTAGATTATGTTCTTGAAACTGATTTATTTAACTAAGTTAGAGTTCTGCATGTCCAACACGCAACAAGGATTATTAAGTTCCCAATATGCGATATGATTAAAGCCTGAATCAGCAGGGGGCCTGAAGTTAAAATGATGTGCTTCCAGTCTGAGCCACTTTAACAATGAGCTAAATGTGGACATCTAAGAAAGATTAAGTTCAGGATTTAATGAGCATGACGATCAAATCCGCCACCACCTGTGCAGCGGACGGGCTGATTAGAAAGGCAACTGCACCCAACGTAACGCAGGGAGATCAAGAAAAGAGGTGAATAACTCTCCAATAACATAGTGATTAAACTAGAGTATACATACAGGGAGAGTAAAGATACAGTATATGAAAATATGCTTGTTTGTATGTTTGTCTTGAGTAAATGCACAAAACAGCCTGCTAAAGTACAAGCCTCTATCACAGCACCCTGAGAAAAAAGGAAATAAAACTAACACACAGAAAACAATAGAAATGTATTCCAGTAAGATGGAAAGGCATAGCTTTTTCTGTGCGTATGCTGAATATTAAACTAGAGCACTAGTGGTAGGCTGATCGCGGCGGACTAACAAAGAGCCGAGGTTAAAATGAACAAAACAAAGAGAAAGCATAAACGTGTCAGTGTATCGAGACTTCAAACAAGAGGTAATGCGTTTCTCGTTTCTGTCTGACTTTTTCGTTCCTCCGTTCCTGGCAGCATCGTGGAGAAGGTTGTTATTTGGCACTTCCTTAAGGGGCGAGGCGGCCCGTCGGTCGGTCGGAGCGGGCCGCCAGCGCCGGGTAACAGTCGTGAAGAGCAGCTGCGTGGGGGCAGCGGTGTGGCGAGAAGGCTGGGGGTCGGGGTAAGAGGACTCCTTCAAGGTGGGACGGTAACCTTGAGCCTGAAAGCTGCTCCGTTCCCCCCGAGGTGTTAATGGACTCAGAAACACCCAAACGGCTCCGGAATGAGCGAGGGAACGCGAAGTTGTCCTAACGGTTTTAGTTTACTTTGCATGTGGACAAACTGACATTATAAGATACAAAGCACCATTAATAATCGTAATTAAGTGATGATTATAACTCCTTTCAACACTAAACCTTCAGCTCCAGAGTATCACAACGAAAATTAGGTTACTTCCTCTGCACGACCAGACCCGCTCATCTGCTCGTTTAAGTAGCTACACAGCGATGAAATCAGCGACTGATGGGACTTTGGATCTGAGACAGAAGCTTTAAGACTCTTTTGACGGGGCTCCCTCTCCACCACATGTCATGCAAAGAGTGTGAGACACTCAGAAAGATTGCTATGATTGGCCTCTATTAAGCAAATTGAAAAAAAGACAGAGATATATCAGTAAGGAGGGAGTAAGATAAAGAGACAGAGAAATAGAGTCTGGTAGCTCAGGCTCAATACCTCCCACCCCCTTTCCAACGCCCCCCTATCCCTCCTGGAGCCGAGGGTGAGCGGCTTGTCCTGATTTTTAGGTGGACAGAGTTGCTTGGAGAACCAGCAGGTGCTATGGACATCACTCTTCAGGCTGGGCAAGCGTAGGCCCTTCATTGCAAGGCCCCCCAAGGCGAAGGAAGAGCATAGAAATCAGAACCTGGGGGAGGGCGCTCAAGGCAGTGCCTGCAACACACAGAGACAGGAAAATACATCAGAAACGTTTGTTTTAAGAACTTTCAATGCTGACCCATTGTGCTTCCTTGAACGGGTTAGGATAGCTGCATGGGAGATGAATAAAAAATACATTTTCTTTAACAACATCATTCTTGAATGATGAGATTTTAGCAGATTTGCCTTACATTTACTTGACTAACTTTTTGGAAAAGATGTAATCAAGTTTATTTGTACAGCACATTCCAGCAGCAAGGCAGTTCAAAATTACAAGGTTATAAAGAAAACACCAATTACGTTAGGTTTTGATGAGTGGCATCACCAAAATCATACAAATGAAATATGGTCAACGTTTCATTTATTATAGTTCAAAAACTAATTTTAGCAGATGTGTTCTTAGTCTAGATTTAACTTTGTGTTTCAGCTGCTACGTTGTACTGTTTACTTTTACTTTGATCATTTTACTATGAAATATCGCTACTCTCACGTGAGTATAATTTCTGGACATACTACCCACTGTGAGTAACTTCAGTGGCTGCAAACAGATGCGCATTTATACAATCGAACAAAAGTAAAGCCTTTAGCACCAGCAACGAGAACGCAGCAAGTTTCTAGGTGGTAAGAGAACAACAAAACTCTTTTCCAGCATCGTACAGCGGTTAAACCAGTTGACCAAACGTTCTGGAGCTCAGCTTTGGTTGCTAGGCGATGGGTGGGGTTCCACTGGGGTTGCTAGGTAACGGGCTGGTCTTCTGATTTGAAACGTTACATTCTGGAGGTTTCTGTCATGGCTTATAGACACAGAAAAACATTAACTTGTTTATGTTTTCGTTTTAATCAGAACCTCCATATTTTTATTGACTGTTCCTGGAATCTGTAATCTCTACGGCATAGATGTGGATCTGCCATTGTTTCTGAACCGTGTTGTTGAATGTAATGAAAGCGCATCTACTCTCCCTGTTTGCTTCAGGGTTGATCTCTGGTTATTATCATCAAAGTGACAACAGATAGCGGAGAATACAGCTACCAGAGCATGTAAGATCATCAGCTCTGTGTTTGTCTGACGACATTCAATATCCTCTCAAATAAGTCTGACTATCTGTGGGTTTCTGCTAAAGCTTCGTCCGTGTTATTTCTGACGTTATCTTGCACATCTAGAAGGCTACCGTAGACATGTCCCGACCAGATTTCACAGTCTTTGATTGGAAATTGCAGCAGGGAGTAAGAAAAACAATTGCATATCGTGCTGTGAAACACAAGCCAGCCATTATCTTAGACTCTGGAGGGAGGATCATGACCAGAAAACAGAAATCTCTTATGTTCTGTTGTATTTTATCTCCTCCTCTCCTTTGGATGATTCTTTCGCTGATAACAGCCTTTAGTTCTTTGAATTCAACATTGTTTGTTGACATGCAATGGTACATAAATGAATCTATAGCATATCTCAACCCAGCCATGTTGTCATTTGTTGCTCTTTGTGCTTTTAGATCTATGATGTAGGCGTACTACATCATAAAGTGAGCGTTTGGAAGGAGACGCAGACCTGCACCCTTTGGTTTTATGGGAAACTCCGTGAAAGAGTCACTTATAGAGTTTTCTCACACTAGAGGCCACTGGGGGTTTCCACAAATCGCCTGTAATATCCTGTTGTCTCGTATACCATCACTGGCATGTCTTAAGAGCCAAAAGTTGGTTTAATCCAACTCTACTTGGACGCTTAAGGAGGCTGACCCGGGTCGCAGTATTTCTTCTCGGAGCTGCTCACATCTGGAAAGTGTAATGGTGAAAAATCTGACATTGCCTCAGGTGTCATAGAGAATAAAAGATGAGCTGTCTTTGAATCTAAAATGGGGTGATGCTGCTAAATAGCACAAGGTTGAAGGATGGACAACGTCAGGGGAATCATTGTTTTTTATCTCTGTGTAAACAATGTTGTAATTATGTTTAGGTCAGTGACGGCTCAGCTCTGTCTCTATCCGGTGAAGTCTTGCTTTGATCAAACGAAATGCATCTACGGCTGATCCCAGGGGCGGTTCTTTTCCCACCGTCGGCTCAAATCGAAGAAGAAAAGAGGGAAAGCATGAGGAAGAACAGAGCCTGTTGCAGAAAGGGAGACAAATTGGTGCTAGCTGTCTGGCCTGGTGAAGACTTTATATACTCAGCTTGCAGCCTCTACAATCCAGAGACATTTTATGCCATCAGTCCATTTAAATTAAATGTATTTGGAGCAAAGTATCACTTGTGGGCAAACGTCCACTAATGTGCTTATTGCAGAGCTAATTTTTTGTTTGGTTAGGAGGACTAAACCGCTAAACGAAAGCAGCTAAGCTGCTACTAAACCGTTTAGTAGGTTTAGAAAACCTACCAAACAGTTTAGTAGGGCTAAAATGATATGACTGAAAAACGTATCGCGATAGAAGAGTCTCATATCATGCAGCATCAATAATTATTGATCATATTTTTGTTTTAAATATCTGAAGTACAGCTAAACTGGTGGCTAACGTTTCCTCATCGATACCTTTCGTGGTATTGTTTATTATATAGAAGAAGTATATATTGTTCTATATGGTTTTATTTATGGAAAACGGTGTAGATCCAAAAGCACAAGCAAAAAAATAGGTATTAAAAAATCACTGGTACTTTTAAGGTTATTTTATTGTGAAAAATTCAATGCAACTGAAATTTTCCTGTTAAAACGACTAAACTGTGCATTTGTTAATAGGTTTTTATTTTAAAACATTTGCTAGTTCACTATAATTTCTAGCTAACATGAATAAGAAGTCATCGTGGGAGGTCTAGAAGCTGTGAAACAGGACAAAACGAGGCCTTTTTTGCATAAATTTGGACCAACAATGTGTTTTATTTGTAAAGCCATGTTTGTAAAGTCATAAAATACCCCAAAAAGTAAGTTTTGTGCAATTGTGAAAAGATTTGTTTGTTGGTGCAGCATCTGATTCCAACACAAAGCAGAAATCAGCTTCCTCATGAGTCAGGTGAACCAAAAAGAGCCGCGCCGGTGGAGTCAACAACAACAAACCTCTCCAGTGTATTGTGGTTTCAGTGCTGTGTGCAGAGACAGCATTGTGACTCAGTGAGCCGTTCAGTTTTAGAGCTTCGCAGCTTTTTGAAGCTCCCGTTTATTATGTGCTCAGCATTCTGGCACCGAGTCGAACTCCAGACACTCAGCGCTCTGAAAGGATTCTCACTTCTCATTGGCAGAGGCGGCTCTTCAAGTGCTACTACCCTGCTCTCGCCTTCATTGTTTTCATCTTTGCTATGAGTCCCTGGAGTCTCGTCTTTAAAGCCAGAGTGATTTCAAAAGCGTCTTAAAAAACTGCGGTAACAATTGATTATTCATAATTTGTTATAGATTGTAAAACACCTCTGGGCGCTTTGCTTTGATCCTCTTTTTCCAAACTGATTAACAGCCTTTGGGTTGCAGGCTCCTCTCTCTAGTTTAATTTATGTAGGACCTCTGCAGGTCAGCGTTGAGTGGTCGGCACCTCCTGCAGGGATATTATGTCTCGTCAGGTTTGCCTGTCTACCATTGTCTGAAAGAGACGTGTGGACATGCTGCTGTTGATTTTCACAATGACATTAGAGGTCTGAACCTCAGTTTCTGTGGATTTGGTTCAAGTATTTTAGTTTCACAGTGAAGCTTGAGGCATTCCCAATTTATTTATGTTGGTTATTAAATAATAAAGAAGTGAAAAGTTGACAGACAAGTCTCAATACGAGGGAGATTTCACAGAAAAACTTACTTTTAGTTGATATCAAGTTAAACATTTGTTCCAAGAACCTGGATACTTCTGTCTTCAAAATTATTATCTTTGGAGAAAATACTTTTATGTACTTAATCAGATCTAGAGTAAAGATTTGTCCCTGCCAAGCGGCCCTGGAGGTAAGATTTACAAGAATAACTGAGATTTAAATAAGCTGCAGTTGTTCTGGGCAGATGTTCAAGCTGGTAGGTTTGGTCCAGTAGTCTGACGTCTGGGTCCAACAATAACATCCCGCAGAAGAAGTTTGATCCGAGTTTTCAGCAGATGCATCAGCCCTGATTCTGCCGACTGAGTGTTTCAGCGCTGTAAGTTATATTGTTTTCACAGTCCCTGTTGTAAGTTGTTTTCTGGCCAGTGTAGTCAGCACTTATGGTTTAATATTTCTGGAAGTGTTTCTTTTGACATCCTCTAGAGAAATATCCGACTCAGACTTTACAGAAGACGGGTCTTCTGGGTAAACACAGCAGCGGCAGGCATATTGTGTTTTTAAAAGACTCCACAGAGGGTAAAAAATGTCTTTTTCTTCTATTTTATTTACTTTTTATTGGTGGAGAAAGTTTGGGTTGGGCGATGTGTTGAATCTATTTGATGCTTTTCTATTTGAAGCTTTTCAATTTACAATGATTAAAATGTCTATCGGTCCAAAAATTACATCATCAGCTGCATCAATGCAGTCATCTGCAGTTGAGTATAAATTGTCATTCAAACAATTTGGCTAATTAACTCCAAGTGTTGCTTATCCGACACGCTACTAATAAATCTGTGTGCAACTGATGGTTACAATAAGTACAGTTACATTTATTCTGATTTTGAAATCAATAGACATGATTGGTTTGCTTGAAAGGAAAACACCAGGGTCATTTTACATGATACTTTGTTTAAAATAACATTGGAGGTTATTCAAAAATATGGTGAAATATATTATGGTGCATAATCTAGCAGGACTGCATTTCATATCAGTCGATTTCAATAATTATTGATTAGTTTTTTTTGTTTCAAATATCTGAAATGCTGCCAAACTGGTGGCGTGACCTTTCCTGTTTTTTGTCTTCGCCGTTTGTTATTTTCAAGCATTTATGAGACGCAGTAGCAGAATATTCAACTGCTGCTGTGCCAGTTACTCAGCAGGTCGTTGCTAGGTAACCAAAGAATGAGTGAGTTGCTAGGTAACCAAAGAGTGAGAGAGTCTGTTGATTACACCAACGTTGCTTAGCTAGCAGCAGTAAGAGGTCCAGTATGAAGTGTTTCCTCTGCATACATCTCCCAGAATGCTGTGTGGTTCTGGATCAGAGTTCTACATGTTCTACATATCGAATGTTTAATATTCTATCAGACATATTATTTATTAATATTGATCATGTCCTTATCGCAACATATTGTTATTGATTATTGTCCAGTCCTATGATATAGTAATAAAAAATCCAGTATTTAGTATTTCCGTCATACTGCCCAGCCGTAGGAGACACTGACCTTGCTCTAGAACGGCATGGGCCCCTTGTGGGAAAGACGGGGCCGTGGGCGTCTTCTCTTGGCTGGTCTGTGGGTCTGACCGCCTCTCACTGGGTTCTGCTGGGCCATTTTTCTCACTGTAGCTGCCTCTTCCAGCCCTCTGCCATGCTCCGTGGAGGCCATGGGACCTGGAGGACACACACACACACCAAGGAATCAATTGGACAACCAAAAAAGGTAGAGTTACCCAACTTTTTGACAGCGAGGGTATTACAATGGGATCATGAGCCATTGGTGCTTGAAGCAAGACCGTAAAAGGGATCAGACTGGTAATGGATGAGGAAAGAAGAGACAAGAATGAATGTGTGTGTGTGTCAGAGTGTGTGTGGGCCCCTTGGAGCCCACCCATCAGCACTGCAGCCCCATCAGGTCAGTGCAGCAGATACCAAGGCGAGAAACTTAAACCCCTCATGTTTCATGTCACCGTCACTCTCCCTGGAGTTTACAAAATCCTCCAAACGCTGCAGAGGAGCGTCCCATGCTCAGGGATGAGCCTAATCGCGCTGAAACAGTGTGGATTTCCCTCGTTTACACGTTTTCTGAGTGAACCCAGATGTTCTCGGCCGTCTCTCAATAAGTGAGGCCTGATCTCCTTAAGCTCCTTCCTTTCCCCCGGGTTTGGTCCACCCAACATGCCGCCAAACCGACACACTCCCCTTCTGTTTGTTCAGCTTATTTTCTGGCATATATGTGGGATTTTTTTATGTTACATCCATTTTATAAGTTGAGTGAAATTTGAGGCAAGGCAGCGGAGGAGTTCATTTCATTTTCACTTCATTTCTTTAACTCTCACCTTTAGAAAAACATTGAATATTACGTGCAAAGTGATGAATATGTGTCTTTAGTAGTTGAGCTACAGTGTTTTCACGTTTTGTCCCCAATAAGTTGAGATGTGATGACCTAACACCAACGGGTGCTTAATTGTATAATGAATGAACATATTTTCAAAAAATTTAAACGCCTTAAAATCTGAAAGGTGTGGCAGACATTTCTATTAAACTCTCTCACTTTTAGCTTTTGGAGTTTCTCTTCCAGCTTTCGACATTCTTCTTCTTCTTCTTCACAAAACTAGTTAAGTTCAGTCAGGTTGAAATGAGGTCATCTAGCAGCAATAACAAATATTGGTTACACTATTTGAAGGATTGTCATAATGTTTATGATCGTTGTCATAAAGTGTCATTTGGTAAATAATGGCACTTTTTATGCAAAGCTGACAATTTTAATGGAGTTTTAATGCAATTTTGCATAAAAAATGTCATTATGTAAAGATTACACTTCATGATGACAGTCATAAACATTTATAAAGACTTTAATGCTACGAAAGTCTTCAAACAGTGTTACCATCAGCTGGATTTAGGTCTGGACTTTGACTGGGCCATTCCATCACATACTTGTATTTTGAGTCGTTGCCACCTGAACTAGAGAAGGAAACTTTCTTTTCTTCTTTTTTCTGAGACAATCTTCCCTCAGTGCCTTTACTTCCTGCATCTCCAGTCACAAAGCTGATTGACATTATTCACATGAGGTCATGACATTCCTCCCCTCGGGGCCACGGGCGCCATTTTTAGATTCCCCAGGGAACGACCGTCTTTACTGCGGCCCAAGTGAGGACAAGGCTTAAGTCCGCCGGACGACTGCAGAGACTCTAAAAGTTCAAAAAGTTACTTAGCGAGGCAGCGGAGGAGCTCAGAAAAGATGCCAGGTTTGCACTTTCCTTAAGACTTTTCTCATGACTTGGTGTGGGTTGAGGCAGTTTTGATGTTAAATGCTCTTAAAAGAACAATTCATCTCTTTTTTTAACTAGTTCATTTAAACAACAACAAAAAAAAACTTTAAGAGCAGAAATCAGAAAAATGACTTTTTTTTCTGTCATCCAGCTGTGGCTTCATGAAGGTTTTTATTAAACTCAGGCCTTTCAAGTCTCGGTGCTTAAACAGTAACGATAGAGTCAGACAGCCAGCTGAATGTTTTGAGCTTATATCCCTGAAATGCCAGACGTCTTAAGTTGCATTTCCACACTAATCTTCTTCCGTGACCATATTACTCAGCTATAGCTGTGGGCCAACAGTGGGCTAATTCATTTGCAGCATATTTCCACATCTGAAGCATATCTTTGACCCTTGGAGCGCTAATCTGTGCATTATCCTCTTGTTATTGTTCACATATGCAGTGGAACAGGGACGTTCACACATCCTGGAGGAATTCAGCGCGTTTCTTTCAGGTCCTGAATGGTAGAAAGAAGAAGCTGGGAGTATCATTGGGGGTCGTGTTTCTCCTGATTTGCCCATAAAAACACCCTTTGCATTCAGATGCAGAGCACACAGAGACGCCAGAATGAAGAAAAGAAACTATTATAAATCTTACCTGCAGAAAGTAGTTGTTTAAGCTGATGCAAGGAATCACGTGTAATAAGAAACTTTGAACATTTCTTTAAGGACTTAACACTTAAAGTATGCAACGTTGAAATTGGTTCAAATGTTGAATTAGTCAGAAGTCGGGCCTGAATAAATGCATTCACCCCATTAATGTTAATATTAAACAACTTGCAAGTTGCAGAGAAACTGCGATCTGGACGAGTTTCTGGTAAATTTCATGCTGGATATTTGACCTCTCGCCTTTAAAAGGTTAGTTCAGATCGTGTTTTTTTAAATAGTTCGTATATTTTTTTACGGCTGAGGTTCTAAAAAGTTGATGTTAGTTTGCTTTATCCATTCAAAGCCCAGTTTGACATCATTTCCAGCCAAAACACCCAATTCTGTTCCTGATAGTTGAACATTTTGGACGTAGTTTTCATTCTTCCAGTGGCAGCAAAACAAACCCTCAGCATGAAGCTGCCACTGCCGTGCTTGGTAGCTGGGAAAGTGTTAACAAGCTTTACGTTAACATTGTGACCAAATCAATAAATATTTCTGAATCAGCTTTAGATTAACTCATTAACTGATAACGGTTACTGCCAATGGAAAACTTTGGATGTAGCAGGTTTCAGACGGGCTTGCAGACATCGCTGAACCATTCAGGAAAGCAATTTGTTTGAAAACACACCCGATACTCTGCTGCACATTACCGGTGTTTAGGTTTCCCTCCACTTTAAAGACAGCAACACATACACACCGCAGTGCGAGTTTGTAGAAGTAATTGCGCCCCGGCTCACACAAACTCGCCTGTTTTTCCTCTCCGGGTGGCTCAGCCTGTCACAGTCCGGCTCCATAATGAGACAATTTAGACGTCTCCTGTCATTGCAAGCTGTCAGTCGAAGCTCCTCGCCGGGGATTCAGGGGGAGCATCCCGCCATCCTCCTGACAAATCTCAGCCTGTCCTATCCGGCTACGGAGGGAAAAGTGTAATGAAAGCTTCTAAAAATAAGCCAGCCTCGGCGATAACACCAGTGGTATAGATTAACTCTCTGTGGGGAGAGGATATCAGCGAAGTTGACGGGTGGCTTTTATCTCGACTCCTCTGTAGTGGAGGGGCTGTAGATCGAACATGGCGGCACGAATGAGAGCGTGGAAATGTTTTATAAATCTGTAAGTTACAGTAAGGATCTATATTCTCTTCAAATGTATACATGGAAGTCAGCCAAGCTAATTGCTAATGTTTAAAATGTTAAAAAATAATTTAAATGATCAGTAAAGCCTTGCTCTGTCACACAGCACCGTATTGTATTTTTGGTATCGATCTTCTGATACAAAATAAATACAGGAACGTTATCACAGATACTGATTGATGTGTGATCAAACGTCTGAGGAAGAGGATCAGACGTTTGACTTTCCTCAGAAATCTGACTTTTGTCTCATAATTCTCAGTTTTGTCTCCTCTCAGAATTTCCTTTTTTATCTTTTTTTTTTTTTATTTGACCTTCCAGATTTTTTTATTCTATATAATTTTGACTTTATTTAAGAATTTTGACTTTTTACCCTCAGAATTCTGTTTTGTTTTTTCTCAGAATTTCAACTTTTTTTTTTCTTTTTACACAAAATTCTGGCTTTATTCTTGAATTCTGACTTTTTGTCTATCGACTTTTTTCAACCGAATTTTGACTTTTCCTCAGAATTCAGATTTTTTTCCCCCTTAGAAAGTTTTTTTTTTTTTTGGGTCGAAATTCAGACTTTTTCTGTCAGAATTCTGAGAAAAAAGTCAAACATGTTTTTAGTGGCTCTAATCCTCTTCTGTAAACTTCTGGCTTTAGGGTGTTTTTGTAGTTATTCCTTAGAGTTATTTTAACCAATACGGACTTTGGACAAACTTTAAGTATCAACAAAATACTTTTATAACACATTAATACGACAAACAGAGACAATAGTGAACCAAAGCAAATTAGTTAACATTTTTCCAAAATAAAGTAAAAAAAATTATCACTTACAGCAAATTTAAAAACTCTGTTTTTAGTTGAGAAACTACAATAGAAAAACAAAGTAAAATGTCACTTTGCTGAAGGAAAAATCTCTGAAGCCTCGATAAACATCTCCACAATCTGAAATAAGACCCAGTCTCTGTCCTGTCTTGTCTGATCTTTCCCCATGAGAGATCTCCATGTTTGTGTTGCTTTGGTCAAACGGCGAAGCGGCTGCTGGATAACACGTGTCCCACCACAGTCAGCATCTCTCCACCATCTCTGGTGACCTTCAAGCCCCCACTTGCCCCCTTCCCATCAAAACTCAGCACATCTTCCCTTGCTTGGTAATTCTCTCATTAAAGTTTAATAACAGGGGAATTTCAGGAATGCTTTGTTATCGCTGCTACTAGCGTTACCTCCACTGCTTTGAAAATGAGAAGAGTAGGCGTGTGCATGTGTGGAGAGGTAAAAACGATTAGTTGATAATGTCAGAAACTGGCCGGTCCCCGTGGTAATGATGAATGGCCGCTTCCCGTTTCCTCGTCCTAGTTTTGCCAACTCCTGAGGTGAAATCTGTTATGATGTCTTCTTTAAATGGCCGCCTCTCCGTCTTGTTGTGGCCTTGTAAAAATAGGAATGCGGCTCCATCAGCCTAGAGAGATATACATCCTCTGCTTGTCCGTCCAGTCGTTTGGTCCAACGCCAGGCTGCCCTGATGGCTACCGAGAGCGAAATATATATCACAGCTGGGTGTCGATATGGAAACGCCTCGAACGAGCAGCAGCCGCTTATTGATAGTTGCAAAGCTGATTTGTAAGTATTGGCTGCCAAAACCGCCGCCGCTGCCGTAATAAATGTGTATAAATGGGAGCGGCAGGATAATGGGTTTTCTAACAGATTAAACCGTGCTGGTCTGGAAGTTTAACTACAGCAACAAACGCTCACATTCATCAGAAAACATCAAGTGTCAAACATGCAGAGTTTGAAGAACGACCAACAGATTTCACCCCCACTTGGTTTAATTTTCTTTGTCGATGCAAATTGATTTGTTGCTCTGAGTTTGTTTTTCTCTTGTTGCTCATCTCTCATCAAACTCATCAAGAATCTGCAGCGTGCAATCTCATAGTTCACTTTCATGGTCGGCTGAGCTTTTCAAATCTAATCTCTCCTCTGTGGGTTATTTTCACAGTTGTTATATCTCTTATCTGACACTTCATCGCTCTGCTTCTGGCTGCTTTTTCTATGGATGTTCACTGAGCCCTAAGACCTGCACAGGAATAGAAATATATTGTTTTGTTCTTATTTATGTGGCATAAAAAAAAAAACAACTGAAAACCAAAATGGATGAATACACTTCAAAACACAAAATCTAACCAAGTATTTTTGGTGTAGTTTTGTTTAAAGTCAATAATTTCTTAATGTTGACTTAAACAAGCTCCCGTATATTTCTGTAAAGTTACTTGTAAGTTAGTTTTCTTATTTTAAGTGCAATAAGCTATTTGCACTAGTAACTAGATAATAAACATTTAGTGTTTGCAGTGTAGTTTCAACACTCTGTTACAACAAACTAAGTTCAGTGAATTAGTTTTCTGCTGCAGGTAACATACTGACTGCTTTAAAAGCTCCACAGAATCGTACTTCAAACCTAGAAAGCCCTTTTGATTTTAGGTGAAAATGCCTTTGTAATTTCCCAACAGTCTGTGATGTTTTCTTTATATAATAAGGACAATAAACTTGTTAAATGTTATGTTAGATATGTGACTGAAGAGGCAAATTACAACTTTTTCACATTGTTTTCTTACTTTGTTGTTGTTGTTTTTTTTATTAAAGGAATGAATATTCATTCTGAGTTTCTGTGAAAGGTTTATAAGCAGGTCATTTCTAGTTATCTAGTTGATAACAGTCAAAAGCTTTTATTAATTTTTACACCACATTTCTTTACTTTCAAATTGTTATTCTTGTCTGTGGACGATAAAAAAAACATTTTCATTACATATTTTTCCACAAAATCATTCTTGGATGATGAAATTTTAGTCAGCCTGATTTCAGAATGAGTTCTTTTAGGGCATCTTGTCTTTAAATCTAAATAAGCTGGTCACGCCCCCCAATACAACGTTTACACTTGCACCTGAAAGTGGCTGCAAACAAATGCGCAATTATCCAACTCTGCATCTTTGAAAAGCAGAAGTGGAGCCTTCTGCACAACCAACAAAATGTGGAGACACACACACAACGCTACAACACGCACAATGCTAAAACCAGCTGATCAAACATGCTGGAACTCCAATTGGGATGTTGGTTAATGGGCCCCGTCAATTATAGCTCAGCATTGTGGAGGTTTTTGAAACGGCTAATTTTCAGACGACAACAACAAAAACTAACGTTAAAAAAGAGGCTCTTTCTTTCTAGCATCTGAGACCCACATGGAATTACAGAAATGTGCAGATTGCTTTTAAAACTGCATATATTCATGTTCCACAGAATTATATAAAATCAATAGTAATGCAGTAATACTTTAGCGTTAGCCGTGTCATGAGAACTCCTCAGTGTAAGAGAGGAAGAGTTCGTTCCCTGGTGAGTGTAGCTATGGTGTTTTGCCATGACGTTGGAGATGCAGGCTCGCTGTCATGTGTCTTCCTCCTTCATTCACTAAAAGGAGAGGAGTAGCTTCTGCTAATGCACTGCTTTAGCTTGGCATTACCTCAGACATACTAACCCACACATCCAGACAGAATCGTGTCAAGAGCGGAGATGCTCATGCTGCATAAGCACATTAAGGGATCAGGGTTATTAAGCCAAGGATGAAGTGTGTAAAATGTGCCAGAAACGGAGCCAAACATTCTTTTAACATAGCATAAGCCCCATTAGTGCTGCAGCATCACACGGTGGATTTGCTTGGGGCCTGACGGCCTCCCCACACATTCATCCTGCACATATGGACGGGTTTGTGCCAAAGAAGCTCTGCTTTGGTCTTTTTCTTTAAAAGTTGTAATTGATATCTTGATTTAATTTGTTTATGCTGATGTAGTATATTCCTACTGTAGCCTATTTTAATGTTCTCGCTGGTGTATTATTTCAGTGATTAGATTAATCACGATGAATTGAAAGTCATCTAATTTAGTAACCGATTAATTGTTAACTTCTTTTCTTGTTTTGAATTGAATTGTTTGTTTATTTCCATCTTTTAACATATTTCTAGTATTGTATAAGAGGCTTAAATAAAAAATCTGCAGAATGTGCCAAAATAATTAACATAATAATCGATTAATCATCAAAATAATCAATTAATTTTCAGAATAATTGATTCATCACCAGAACAATAGAGAGAATAATTGATTGAAGGAATAATCGATTAATCCTCAGACTAAAACAATAGAGATTATTGGTTGTCGGGTTAATCGATTAATCGTCAGAATAATCTAGGGTGATCGATTAATCGTCAGAATAATTGATACATTAACTGTCAGAATAAATCAAAATAAATGATAGCTAAATTAATCGTTAGCTGTTAAATGCCGCATATTGCTCTCCCACCAGCCAGTCTGGGCCTCGGTAGAAACTGGTACCGATCGCTTGCTGACTTTCAGGCCTGGTTGCCATGGCAGCCGTTGTGAATGGTGCTCAGTTTGGAGCAAAGAGTCTGACAGTGTCAGCTGATATCGACCAGGTTCTCAGTTTACAGTTTTTCCTCTGCACGCAGTCAGAATGTGCGGTGATGTCTTCGGGCTCCTCTGCGGGCCGCCTCACTCTACATTTGAGTGCTCCTCGCAGGCACAACCAGGGGATGGGGGTTATCTTGGTCACAAGCACTTTTCTTTTTATTCCTGCTGGGGACTGTTTGATATGCATCATTGTTGTTGCGTGATAATGCTAGGCCTGTGGTTGAGCTGAAGGCTGGCTTTGTCTACACCAAAATCCGGCGAGGAAACCAAAGTGCATGAAAAGTTACTCCCATTACTGAAAGCTTTTGAGCTTAACCCCTTCCAAACCCGGCTCTGGAAGTTACCCCCCGCACTCTCTGAAGGTACAAAACTAATTAAAAACAAACCGGGCGGCCCTGAGGCTTCTGACTTTCCACAGATGTCCTTCTGAGTCTGTGAAGTGCAGAGTGTACGGCCCTGAATTAGAGACTGTATGAAATGATGAGGTGTGAGACGGCATGCTCCGCCATGATCAGAGCTCTGCCAGTTCAAAGGGCCTGCCTGCAGCAGTTAATGAAGCCAGTGACTCCCCTCACCACTTGACTGCCTCTTGGTTTATTCACAATCTCACTCCAGCTCAAGAGGTGAATTTGTGGCTACAAGGTTACTGTGGGTTGCTACCCACTGAAAATGACCAAAGAAAGGAAACCATATATCCATCTGAGTGGGAAACCACAACGTGTTCACTCCTTTTTTATCATAAGACATGTTGAGAAGTCTTACATTTTCAAAAGATCGACATTTTTACTTTAAATGTGTAACGATTATATTAGTAATCCATTATTCTATTGATTACTCTGATGATTAATCAAAGATTAGTCGATTAATTGATTAATCATATAAAATGTTGTCGCATTTTCCAGCTTTTTGCAATATTAGAAATGCATTAAAAGATGCAAATAAACAAATAATTCAGTTCCAGATAAGAAAATAAACATGTTATTGGCTAAAATGCAACAACGGAGCATTCCTTCAGTGAACGCTCGATCATTTGTAGCAAAAGATGAATCTGCAGCTAAAAAGTACTTCTAACATCAACTTGTGAAAATTTTAGTCTTTTTCTGCCTGACTTAACGTCAACACAGTGTGAGGCTAATCTGTTTTCTATTTTTTGATCAATTAATCACCTGAACAAAAGAGAATAATCAATTAATCCACAGAGCAATCGATTAATCATCAAAGAATCGATAGAATAATTGTTCAATCTTCAGAATTTCTATTTTTTTTAGTTTAACTGATTAATAATTGGACAGCAAAAGGTGCTTTATAGTAGATTTTTATTCTTACAGAATTTGAACCAGGTGGTGCTAAAACTATGCCACTTCTTGTTTTTTGGTCTCAGAGACGTCCATCCCATACAAAATGTTTCTAAATAAGCTCCTTTTTAGACTGTTTTTTAAGGTGATATAGATTTTTTAAAACTCATTATTTAAGGCGTATATGTCAAACTCAAGGCCCGGGGGCCTAATTTGGCCCGCCATAGCTTTTTATGTGGCCCTGTAGGCTCCAAATTACACCAATAAGTCCTTCCAGTTTTTCACAATTTGCAAAATTCACACAAAATCAACAAATCTCCACATTTTCTTTTTACTTTTCAGATTTTCTTTAAATTGGTCAAAATCTTGACTGTTTATCGATATTTTAACAGTTTGATTGGTTTTATCAACACATTGTGGCACAACCGGCCCTTTAAGGACAATAAGATTTTTGATATGGCCCAAAATGAAAATGAGTTCAACGCCCCTAATTTAATCCATCACATAAACCTTCCTTACTTAGCAATAAACAAAAAATATTTTTGTTTTCTCTTATACATTGTTTTTTAAAATTTCTTCTTGTCTTAAACAATAACCCCTCTCTCTTACATTTTTTCCATATTGTGTGGAATATACATGTATAAATATATATTTTTTCAGATTTTGGGATACGTTATAGAACAGGTTAAAGTCTTGTACCATTTTTCAGCTGGAATGTGGTCAACAGCCTGAGACACAAACACAAAACGCCTCCACAGGGAGGTTTTTCCTCCCAACTTTCCACTGGATGAGCCAAACATGGGCGGCTGTAGGAGCAGGGGAGATGCTGGGTCTGCTGTTTCCGATAACGGCGTCACCCGTACGATGCAGGCGGTAGGTAACGATGCCAACCGTTGCCCTGATCTCCAGAGACCGCGACGTCAAGGGCAAAGGGATCCTCCAACCATCCGTTTCCATGGACACACACATCAGAAGTGCAGACCAGGCCCCTCCCTCACCTGCGTCGCCCTGCTGTGAATCTGCATGTCTTCCTCCATTAGATCCGTAGCAGAAAGAGAGAAACTGGGAGCCACAGCAGAGCAGGTTTCACTGCAGCTTTTAAAAATGTGAGGCAGACGGTTTCACCTGAAGAAAATACGGAGTATTTAGAGGGAAAAGAGCGCCTGCATTGCGTCAGTTTCTGTGTTTCTTAACCAAACTTAAAGTTATCAAAGAGAAACTCATGAGCCAGATTTTAACCCCAGGAAGACGTGTGTAATCTACAGCCAGGCCTGTCGCAGTAATTAATATGTCATGATACATTTAAATGAGCTCAATGGTTTCTGTTTGCATGATTTATTGTTTTCTACTAAACCTGGATGGTAAAAGGCTTCATTTTGGTGTTTTAGCCTTTTTTAAAGGATAATTTTGTTTTGCAGAGGCTTAATTCATTCATTTGTTGTTTTTGTTTATTTATTTTGGACATTTAAAATGTCAAACAGAAATAATCCTGCAGAATGAGAAAGAAAATGTTATCCATTGTTTGTATATAGAGAAGATAAAAACTTACTGCAAAATTAAAATTTTCCTTAAATTTCTAGTCTTTTATTGAATATATTTATTTTTCCTCGTACTTTTTAAACAGATTTACAGGATTTTACCTTTTTTTATGACGCTCTTGTCTTGCATTACTGTGTTTTCCTTTAACGTGCTGCACACATAAAAACGTGTGCAGCACGTTTTCTGGTGTTTTCTAGGTCAATCCAGCTCAATGAAACACGATAACCAAATTCGTCACACATATTTAGTGAGGAAATAAATTTCTGCAGACTTTCGCTGACGGGTTGAGCTGCAGGTGAGCTGAAGTTCAGATTGTTTTTTATTGGTCCGCTCTGCCCAGAGGGAGAGGATAAACCGTTTTCCTGATCCGGAGGCATGTTTATGAATTCCTTATATTGTTTAGCTCTTCTATTTTTACAAACATCTGTTTGCGTTCAGGGGCCAGAGCGAGAGAGAGGGACCCAGCGTGGGGCCCCATCCCGATGCAGGAAGCAGCATGTGGGGAGACCCGGGCTATTATTTAGAGGCTGATGGTTCGATTGACCAGCGTCTGAAAGTGTGAAATAATCTCCAAAGGGAAATAACATTTGTGATCAAAGGCAGAGCGATTTGGATGAATAATGTATGATTTCATCAATGGATGATTCTGTTGTTACTGAGGGACCCAGGAGTGAGGAAGATGAGGAAGATGAGGAGTGTAAGAGCAGAGGCGAAACCCAGATGATGAGCATCAACATGTTCGGTTGTTTTCTGAAGTCTCAAAAAGAAACAGCAGGGAGGAGAAATTTACACTGCAAAAACACTAAATCTTACCAAGAATTGTTGGTCAAGTAGTTTCTTGTTCAAACATCTTAGTTTTTTCTTATTTCAAGTCATTTTTTAGCAAGATATACAAGCTTGTTTTAGGTCAATAATTCCTTATTGATTAAAAAGTACTTAGTCCACTGGCAGATTACTTGATTTATAACAAAATATTCTTCCCTTAAGTAAAATAATCTACCACTGAAAGTCCTATTTTCTCCTCCATATTAAGGAATTATTGACTTAAAACAAGCTTCTATATTTTGCTAAAAAAGTTACTTGTAACTATAGTTTGTCTTAATTCAACTGTACTAAGATATTTGCTCTAGAATATAATAATGTAATATTTGCTCTAGAATATATAAATGTAATATTTTTTTTTCAGTGAGCACATAATTGTAAAGTGGAGTTCAAATAATAAGTAGTTTTATCCCCCTTTTTTATATATATATAACTAAAAATCTGAGTGATTTACTTTTATCTAAACTGAGTCAAAACTTTGCAGAACAAATTTTTATTCCAGCTAAAAGTCTTTTGTGCATCTTTGGACAACTAGAGACTGAAAATGTTTGCTTATTCTGCAAAACTGCTCAAGGGTTGAAACGATTAATCAGATTAATCGTGATGAATCAATTATTGAAATAATCGTCGACTAATTTAGCAATCGATTAATCGTTAACTGGAGTACAGAGACTCAAAAAGTCGATTTATTGAAAGAACAACACTGTATGGATTGTTTTATCAACAAATGGCTGTTTTTGATTCTGTTTTCTTCAGTTAGCTAATTTTGTGATTAATTGTTGATTGTTATTTGAATAATTGATTCATCGCGATTAATCTGACTGATCATTTCAGCCCTACTTGAGATATTCATTTTATCCTGCTCTAGACTGATTTTTTCATGTATCTTTTTTCATCCACTTCACAAATATGCAGAACTTTATCTAAAACACCCTAAGATATATGTCCACATTTATAATGTACAACATTAAAAATGTGAAAAAGGTTCAAGAAATATGAATACTTTTGCCAAGCCATGTATCCACAAATTCACAAGCACTAAAATCGATCATCTTAGTCAGATAAGTAGAAGATTTGCAGCGTTTTTAATCACAAAGCGAATTACAGCGATGCATAATGGCTGCTGTGGAGGTTTATTGTAGCGTCAGTGTCCACATTTATTCCCTGTCAGACTGATTTCCTCTCCTTCCACTCAGCTGCTGAAAAATGATTTCCTACGACAAATGGTATCTGTAAAGCAATATAAAAGTGTCACATTTTCACATTCTGGACTCCAACAAATGGAGCCTGAAAGTAATTAGAGCACCTGCATCCTTAAAGGCCGCAGCATTTATTCTGTTCTCTGGCAGCCGCCTTAATAAAAACGTCGACTCGGGTCGCGATCAGGAATCCGATCTGCCGGTACAAACACTCTCAATGCAACACTTCATGTTGGGGGGGAAAGAGTCATAAATCATTTCTCTTATTGGACGCAAAACGGAGCGCTTTCTGAAAATATCTGGGTCTAATTAAGTTTTAAGGAGTGCACACACATCCCCCCCAACTACACTGGACACTAGAAGAGGAAGCAGATCAGGTTTATTACTCCCTTGATTAAATATATCTTTAGAAAAAATACAACAAACGACTCCTTAGCTGGAAATCTCAAGCAGCCTCTCAGCTCCTTCCTGTTTGCCCTTTTCCTCTTCTGCCCCCTTTGGACCATCTTTTACTTCCCCTCCTTTGCTTTTTCTCTGCTTCACTGGATTTGCTCTCCAGGGAACATCTAAGTGAGTAGATTTATTCATTTTAAAGGCTCTGAATTACATTACAGCAGTCGCATATGCCAAAGTCTTCAGCCGCCGATCTCTCCTGAGGCCGTCAGCCCAAACGTTGCTCTTATATCCAAATGAGCTTCGAGTTTTCGCTAAATCGACTCAGACCAGCTCATTAGTGGGTGTCATGATGCACAGATGGGAGGGACAAAAAAAATCACCTTTCTGTGTTTTCTACCCTGGCATGATTCTGTAGTTTACATCATGGGTGTTCAAAGTGTGGCCCGGGGCCATTTGTGGCCCTTGACCTCAATGCAAACGTAGATGGTTGATGCAGAAAAGACACTTTTTACAGAGAAAAACATCTTTAAAAAATCTCCCAGTTTTACTGAACTCAAAGCATTCAGCCCCAAAAAGTGAGAAACCCGTCTTATAACACATGCATGCAAAACATTTTCTATGTTTTGTATCTACGATTATTTAAAATGTTACTTCAGTTCATTTTGGGGCAGATAAAATTTTTTAAAAGGCACAAAAAGTTTGTTTTAAAATGCTTCTTATGCCCCCATGTGCTTTAATGAGTTTGGCTCTCATGGCAAATTCAGCAAAAGGAAACTACTGAACTTTTCTGATTTTACACTGCAAAAACATAAAATCCTACCAAGTAGCTTTGGTAATGTTTCTAATCTCAGTGCACTTTAAATAATTACTAATAAGCTAGTAATTATTTACTAACATACAAGTAACTTTTCAGCCAGATATAGGATCTTGTTTTAAGTCAACAATATTTATTTCTTTAAAAAGTTCTAGTTCCACCGACAGATTAACTTACATAAAACATTTTTCCTGTTAAGAGAAATAATGTGCCAGTAGAATTAGAACTTTTGATACTTTAGTAATCGATTACTCTGACGATTAATCAACTAATTGGCATATTCTACAGGTTTGTCATTTAACTACTTAAATAACAAACCTAACATTGTAACGTTAGAAATACTTATGAAATCACAATGTTAGAAGTATTTCTAACATTGTATGCACTCATGCATGTATGCACTCATGCAAACCTCAATCAGTGCTTTTGTTTTCCAGCTTTTATTTATTAAGGCGGAACTGGTGGAAATGGGGAAAAAAAAAAAAAAACCTACGCTCATTTCCTTGTGTTTCTTCTGCACTTTGTTGTGCAGAACAAAGTGCAGAACTGGGAAGTATTTCTACTTCCCAGTTAGAAATACTGGGAAGTATTTCTAACATTGTGATGTCAGAAATACTTTAAAAAATGCAAATAAACGTGATTTGGTTCCTTTTTAAAATAAGAAACATTGTTTTGAACTGAGTGAAGCTAAAACTGGGGAAACTCCAGTTATCAATGATTATTTCAATAATCGATTCATCAGGATTAATCTGATTAATCGTTTTAGGCGTATTATAAACTGATGTATGAAAGTTTGGCAGATCAAAACAGAGAATTAGTTTTGTCCTCAACTCATTTAGTTGTCATATTTCCCATTTTTTCTGCAGAATGAAAACATCCAGCTGGCACAATTTGAACTAGAATTTAATTTCACCCTGAATCAGTCACAACTTGAACTTAATCTCCTGTGAGTTAAAATGTCAGCCTTCCACATTGATGAGGAAATGTTTTCGCCCACATTTCACTTTAAAGTAGCTGATTGTTTATACAGAAACGCCATAATTTGACTCGAGCTGTAGGTAGTTGCAAAACGGACCCAAACTGTTTACCGCTCCAACCCCGTGCCTGGCGGCTAACGCGACATGTTTGAGATGGTGAGTTTGGTTTCATGCCATGCATGAGAACAAAACATCTCTGCTGCAGTGATTTCTGTCCAGAGGACTTTGTCCTGAAAATCCACAGTTTGCTTAAAGGCAACTCTGCTAATCTAAATCATGCTGCAACATCAACAAAAAGAGGCTTTCTCCTGGCAAGCTTTCCAAACATGCTGTACTTGTTTAGTTTTTTCTGACTGTAACTGGGTCAGTGGGGTCAGCGGCGTCGGAGGTGTCGCTCCGTCTTCCAGCCCTCAGATGTTTGACGTTGTTTAGATGTCCGACTCTGGGAAGACTGGCAACTGTCGAGCTTTTGTTTCCATCCAGGAATAAACTTTCGCAGTGTTGAATGTTGGAGTAAAAGCTGTTTAGATACGACCTCGTAAACCTTCATGGTGACAATCGATTCTCTAAACCACGTGTCAAACTGAGGGCCTGTGGGCCAAAACTGGCACGCTGTGGCGTCTTGTTTTGGCCCTCTAGACTGCAGAGGGACGCAAAAATAGAAACTTCAACGTAACATTTGTGCTTAGATACTATTTTATCAATCAAATATGGATGCAAGTTATTATCTGAGTTGATCTGAAGTTGATTGATCTTATCTATAGACTAAAGCGGCCATTTTATTAGGAGTATGAAAAGGACTGGCCATCTTTCCACAACATAAGGGAAAGCATTTTTAATATGTTGAATTAAAAAAAAGACATTTTAAGAGGAAACATTTTAACATTTTTGATATTTCCCCTTAAAATAAAGTTAAAATGAAATTTCAACATTATCTTGTGTCATCTGTATTAAATACTGACTGAATAAACTGAAAATTGTGGTTTTCTCACATTAATAAACGTAGACATTTCTAAATTATAACAAAACATGAACCTCTCAGATTGCTGAATAGAAAACTCAAAGCTGAATCTGTAGTTTGTTTGTCAAGTGTTTATATTTCAAAACAGAACCGCATAAAGTTCATTTTGCACCCGACACGGACTCGGTTTGAACCTCTTCTCTTTCCGGTTCTCGCATTGTGCTGCCATCTTTGTTTCTGTATTTACTACTCTTCTTAAGGTTGACGAGCAGTGCCCTCTGCTGGATGGCAGCCAAACTACAACACTGGGAGACGGTCAAGATAACTCAATTTAGTCTAATAACCATAAATCGACAGTTAATAAGTTGATTAATTGTTTGCATCCCTACGATCAAATCGAAGCAGTTTTAATCTGCGTATTGCTGCATTACATCAACTAGTTCGTCCAATTTATTGCTGAAATGTACGAGTCAAAGCCTCTTTTTCACTTTTGAGTTTTGCTAATTTTCTGCAAGAAACGGTCAAAAACATTGAGCTAAAGTGACACTAACTCCCACCTGCAGGTGGCAGTATTTCCCACTTCTGCTCCACTGCTGCCTCAACGTTACTTGATGTCAAGTTACAATCTGTGATCGATGTGGCAAGTAACAAAAAGTCACGTTTACTTTTATAAATAAATAAGCTCAACTATTTAAAATGTCTCATTAGTTCTACAAATCACTACTTTTTATTGCAAAAATAAATTATTGTGTTGATGAATTTGATGACTCGTCCAAATGTAATGTTTGTCTGGTTTCTCCATTGTTTTCTGAATGTTTTATTTCTTCTGACTTAGTTTTGTGTGTTTATGATTCTTTGAGCTCCCTTGTTGCTGAAATGTTAAATATAAATGAACTTGATTTTAAAAAACTCACAAATACAATCTTGAAGTTCCGGAGGGACTGATTAGTGTGAAAAGATGATCAATATGTCATTTAAAGAAGCGATTTCAGAGTTATTTATCGATATGTTAATGGATTTTATCGCCACATCCTTGATGTTGATGTTGCCCTAAATGAAGATGAGTTTCACGCGCTGCACTGAACTCAAACCCTCCATGCTTTGTGGCGTTTTTAAACTGGACTTGAAGGAAACGATTGTCTGCTGACATGCAGTATCAGTGTTTGAGTCGTCAGATTATTGGCTCCGTTTCGCTGCTGCATGAGGTGGAAATCCAGGGTCTTCATGCAGCAGACTCCATCTGACGCTGTGGGTGTGTTGCGTAGTGAGTAATATAAACCCAGCTGCTCCTCTCAAAGCTCCTGTGCCTAAAAAAAAAATCCTGTCGCTTTGATTTTACTGTAATCTTGTAATAACCTTTCTGCTTTTCCGCTCTTTGACCCGACGGCTTGCCCGCTGTTACGGAGTTATTATCCGCTGGACATCTGGAAGAGTTTAGCCGCTTCACTTTTAAACACACTGTCCATAATCACATCCACAGCCTCAAACATCTTCTTTACGTTACGCAGAGCTGATTCATCCTGCTTACATCTGATTCTGGTGCAGAAAGAATATTATTAGTCATGGGCCATTAGGCGAACTCTGTGTAGAAATACCAAGATTTTACAATTTCATGGTTTTAACACAACAATTTAAAACTAAAAAGCTTTTATAAAGGGATTGTTTTTATTGAAAACAGAAAAGAGACAGTAATTTTGGAGCCAATGTAGCGTAGGGAGTATTAGGATGATAAGATTTAATGTGTTTATAGTAACAGAATCTTAAGAAAACAGCCATACATTCTCCTTTTACCTACTGAGTAGCTTTTTATGGACGATGCCGACCATAAATACTAGAGATGTTTGTTTTTTCTTTTAGTCGTTGATATATTTATACTGTTTTTGTTGATTCTTGTCCTTTTATGCTGAAATAGTTTCTTCCACCAGTCATTGATTGTTTGTTTTTTTTTTGGTTTCTGGAAGGTAAACTGGAGCTTCTGATAAATTATAGATTAAATGACCTCGCCTAAACAGTTTGTTTTTGTGTTTTCTTTTTAGCAATATAGGATCTTGCTTTGAATCAATAATTCATGAGTATTTATGAGAAAGTGCCAGTTGCACTGGCAGATTATTTCACTTATAACATTGGAAAAATGTCTTTTTATAGCCAGAAGAGCTATTTTTTAAAATCAAAATTAAATAATGTTTAAGCCATTTAAAATGATCAGTTTGTCTAATTTTACTCTTTATAGGTAAATGTTTGAGTAAAATGAAAATGTTTTATTCTATGGACTTCTGACATCATGTCTCTGACATTCAAAGCAAAAATTTAGTATTTATTTGCAGAAAAGATGCAGCGCTTTCAGACCTCAATAATGCAAAGATCAAAGTTAAAATTCATATAGAAACAACAATATTAATGTTTTAACTCAGAAATCAATACTTGGTGGAAAAACCAGGAGGTTTTCACTGCAGTGGGTCCAGAGCTGTTTGTAAGTTCATTAATGTTAGTTTTGTCTTATTTCAAGTGTACTAAGATATTTGCTTGACCAAAAATACTTGGTAGGGTTTTGTGTTTTTGCAGTGTAGGACTGTAAATCCAGAAAACTGCGTATTATTGGCACCTTAACGTTAAAACCCTTGACACCTTAAACTGATTAAGCCATCACAAAACGTCTTTGTTACTTAATGCGTCTCTGAGCATCAGAGCAGGCCTGTCCTGTACGGATATGCTGGCGCTACAGAGCCTGCGAGCCCAGACAACACATCAAAGTTTAATGCAGAATAATAGCTCTGCTGACAGCTCTCGTAAAGATGCCCTCTTCCCGAGCAGACGATTTCTCCCTCTGATAATCGCTGTGATCTGGGCGGCGGGTCACCTGCTCCGCTGCTGAACTGCACCTGCATACATGCATGCATGTCTGAGCCAGCTGCTGCTGCTGCTGCAGCTGGTGGTGGTGGTGGGTTTTTTATCTTCTGAAGTCTCCTGGTAAAGACTGACAGGATGGTTCCACGGCAGAGAAAAGTGAAGCTTTGATTTCTTGTAAGAGGCTGTGGCGGACGTGTTTTGTGAATAGGGACTGTTTACATGCCAACCCCGAGACTTTCACAGAGGGAGGAAGAGTGTTCGGCCTCAGGATGAATTATGGATACCACATGTCTAAAGCTGGAGGCCACTTTTCAGCCGGAGTGCTTTTCAAGGATGGGTAATTGAGGTGTGCTGCTAAAAGATGCTAATATTCCACAGAGAAGGCCTCAGAAGCTCATTTAGGATGCTGAATGGGTTTTATAAACAGCTTTAGGTTGTTGAATAAATTGCCTGTTGCACTACAGTTTTTGTTAATATGCATCTGCATCATAAATATAATTACACATGCACACTTCCGCACCCCGGGTCACAGAGATCCGGTTCTGTATTTGTTGCATCCGGCACACTTTCCTTTCTTTTAACCAATCTGTTGTTTCTTAGAGCCACAGAGAGAGGGAACGCTCCAAATGTGAAAACCAATTTCCTAAAGAGGACATGTTATGCAAATCTCACATTTTTATGTTGATACTATATCATTTGAGTCTCTGCTTCTTCCAAAAACAGCCCAAGTACTTGGAGAAAAACATGCAGCTGGTTTTTGGCAATTAGTTCATGTTTTTTGGTGTCTGGAAAATGGGTTGTTTCAAAAACCTCCCGAGCATAACATCACAAATTAGCAGGCACTGCCCGTCACCTAGCAGCCCCAGAAAGGCTCAGTCCGTTACCTAGCAACCCTAGAGAAGCTCAGCCCATTACCTAGCAACCCAAGTTAAGCTCCAACACATCTGACCACTTTATGCGCTGTACAATGGCTGCTGGAAAAGTATTTTGTTGTTGACTTACTATTTAGAAAAATCCTGTTGACATCCAGCTCCTAGTTCTGGTTTATCCAGAGGCTCTGGACTCTGTTGACCTTTTAATTTTTACACAATCGATATTTGACTGATTGGCTTCTTTCACTTCCTCTGATGCCTTTGATAAAACTACAAGCAGAATACAATTCAAAACAGAGCAGAAGATCAACGTCACCGTTCACAGCTTCTATTTCTGTTCTCTGATTGGCTGAATTTCAACCCGGGCAGAGAAATCCTCTTCAATGGGAGAAAGCCCAGACTGATCTGTGACGTGAGATTAGAATCACGCAAAGCGGCGCACGAGGGCAAAGGCCAGGCTAATTCAGAAACCACTTTCTGCATTCTTGGTTGAGCAGGAGGCTCTACTTCTGCTTTTCAAAGATATGCGGTTGTACAATTACGCATCTGTTTGCAGCCATTTTTACGTGCAAATTTAAACATTGAGTTGGGGGGCGTGGCCACCAGCAGCTTGTAGGTGACAAGACGCCCTGAAACAGGAGCTCAAAATAGGCAGAACTGAGCAGATGAAAATCTTAATATCTCAGAATGGTTTTGTGCAAAAAAATGTCCTGAACATGTTTTTTATAGACCTATAGCTCCATCCTAACCTGTTCAAGGAAGCATAATAGGTCACCTTTAAGATGAAAGGCTTCACACCCACTGCCTACATGCAGAGTCTCTTCCGACACCTTCCAGCGACGGCGCATACTGTAGCAGAGGCTTGTGCTACGCAGACACACTCGAGCTAGCATCCCTCCCCACACCCATCGGCGCCGCAACACGCTTGCATCCCTGCCTGCCTCCCGTTCACTCCATTTCTCCCTCTTCCTTCTCCTCCTGCCAGCAGAGCCAGCCGGGAGGGGAGCAGAAAAGGTGCAGAAGCAGAAGGACTCGACCGTCGAGAGGGATGAGCTTCCATTAAAAGCCCGAGGCGCAGCCGCCTTGTTTTCCCCCCTCACGTCGTTCGGTGTGGCACGGTGGGGTTTTTCAGGCGTGGAGCACGCTCAGCCACACGCAGGGCGTGAAAAGCGACACTGGCTATGATGCTAGATAATTGCTTCCCATTTCCCCGTGTCCTCAGACAAAAATAGCATGTTGCCGGTGCAGCATGGAAGCTGTGATTGCTGTGGATCGATGCACAAAGTGGACAACATTTTCCAGGCATAAAGTCTGCACACCACCTAGCTAAATCATGCAAGAAATGCTCCGTATGCCAGCCTGCATAGTCTGGAAGGCTCCTCAACGTAAACACAGCTTGTGTGTGCGCTTTTGGTTTGGTGGCAATCCCAAATGTAGCCCAGACATTTACACAGGCCTAAGTGTTGTTTTTTCACACCTCAGTGCTACCTGCATCACATCCGCAGATTGAAACTCACCGCCGAACTCATTCCCTCCCTGAGCCAGCCCCCATCTCCTAACTTCATGTTTTTCTTCCACATAGCGGACATTTCAGGTCCGACGGACGACTCCACAGGAAAATTGTTTATGTTTAATCATCCTCATTGATGCATTTAGCAATTACAGGAGGCATGCGCGCATCTATAGGTGCTGCACAGCCAGAGGCATGTAAAAACAAACCAAGCTGCAAATAAACCAGATTCACCTCGCAGAACATGTGCATTGCAAATCCTATCTTTCATAAGAGCCAAAACTGGCTCCACACAGCGATAAACCGTCTCCAGGTGCTGCAAACGCGCATCCAGGTGAAGCAGGGAGGCGAAACGACAAAACCCACATTCAAGTTGAGTGTGAAGAACAACCACTGCAGTGCAGTACTGTACACAACCAGGTGCTGAGATCCTGCCTTTTTAGAGCCCACACCAGGCTAACCATGCTGGGTAACTGATCAACTACAGCTGTCTGCACAAACAGAGGGAGAAATATGAGCAGAAGGAAAAAAAGAGGGAGAGGACGAGCGACGGGTCCGGCCTCTCGCGTACTCACCAGCACCGGCAGGACACAGCAGAGACACCAAGAGCACAATCACCAGCGTCAGGATCTTCACATTCATTTCTGCACTCCCCTCTGGCTCTCCGCTCGTCACTCGCTGATATACTGTAGTGGTGTGTGTGTGTGTGTGAGAGAGAGTGTGTGTGTGTGTGGATGGGAGGGGGAGAGAGCAGCTGAGCGAGCAGTAAAAGAGAGAGAGAGAGAGAGAGACTGTTTGCCTCTGTGCGTGTGTGTCAGTTTCTAGGAATGTGTGTGTTTGTATATCAGTGTGTGACAGCTCCCTCTCCAAGACTGAAGGCACGTCTTTATCTGAGCGTCTCTTCTTCTGTCAGAGGATCCAATCAAGTTCAGAGGAGCTGGTCCAGGTCTGTCAGCGAGCCGGCGCGCTTGTGAGCCGACTCGGTCATGTGGCTTATGTATCACTGACTGTGGGTCACGGACAAGCCCTCCTGCCCCACCATCTCCACCCCTTTCCTGCAAACAGGCAAAAGCACGCGGCAGCGGCGGAGGAAACGGGGGGAAAGGGGCTGGCGCATGCAGGTTTATGATAAAACCCTCGTTGAAAAGGCTTTGAATCAAACGGGATCCAGAAATCTAAACACCAGCTCCTGATGGGAGGGAGGGAGATGAAAGAGAGGGAGGTGTGAGATGAGGTTTCCACACTGCAAAAACACAAACTGGTAGAAAAAAAACCCTTCAGTTCCACTGGCAGATACTTCACTTATTACGAGGACTTTTTCATCAATATTAAGGGATTAATATTAATATTAATAAGAGCCTCAGTATGTTGCTGAAAAGTTACATTTAAAGTTTGTTCTGTCTTATTTCAAGTGTACTAAGATATTGGCACTAGAAAATAGACAAAAATACTTGGTAAGATTTTGTTTTTGCAGTGAAGGTGCAAGGTTTGTTTTCCACACTGCAAAAAATAAAATCTTACCAAATATATTTGTCCATTTTCTAGTGCAAATATCTTCGTTTTCTTTTATTTCGAATGTACCAACTTACAAGTAACTTTTCTCCAAGATATATTAAAGGCTTGTTTTAAGAAAATAATTCCTTAATGTTAATATTTTTAAAAAAGCATAAGTTCCACTGGCAGATTATTTCACTTATATGAAGCACTTTTTCATCAATATTAAGGGATTATTGACTTAAACCAAACTCCAAATTCTTGCTGAAAAGTTGCTTATGTGAATTTTGTCTCATTTCAAATGTACTAAGATATTTGCACTAGAAAAAACAAAAACTACTTGGTGAGACTTTGCGTTTTTGCAGTGCAGCTTTTGTGTCTGCACCGTCTTTTCTCCAAGGTGCGCCTCTAAATCATTTCGCTGTTTGAAGTTGGTGGCACTCCGAGCAACAGCAGGAAAGAACCAATCAGAGCGGCCGACTCCACGGCTCGCAGTGTTTGTTTCGGCCGCACCGTGAAGTCATTTGTTTTATTTCGCGACACAGATTATATTCTTTCTGTGAACAAAAGCCGCTGTGAAACCGCACCCTGCGAAATGAGTCTGCTCGTTTCTTGTGTCGTGTTTATCGGACGATAAACAGGAAAGGTTGCTGTGAATTGTGAGAAGTACAACTTTCCTTATCGCCTTTGGCCAAAGAAGGCAAAGTTTCTCCCATTTTTCAGAAAGGACTATAAATTTTGTATTGTTTGCCATAAGCATGCAGAGTATGTAAAAGAAACAAAACTCACCCAGTGACATCATGGTAGAGGATTAGGGCCGAGGAAACACAACACAAGAATTTTAACTATTTTTTTCTCAGAATTTTGACTATTTTCTCCGAATCAGAATTGTTTAAAATGTTAATGCACCATCAGTGAAATCTAGTCATGAAACTAAAATCTATAAATAAATTTAAGAGAAGCTGTCAGTGCAGATAAAATGCAAGTTTATAAATCCTAAACAATTAAGAAACGGTTATTGATTATTGATCTGCTGACAACATAATTGACATACACATAAGAATGTTTGGTTATTTGTTTGGATTTTGACACAAAATTATAATTCTGAGATTATAGTAAGAATAGTGGAAATTCAGGAGAAAAGCCAGAAGTATGAGAAAAATATAAAAATTCTAAGAAAAAGTCAGAATCATAACAAAATGTCAGAACTCTGAAAAACTTTGAATTCTGAGGAAAAGTCAGAATTATGAGAAAAAATGTGGATTCTCTGATTAACATTCAAATTCTGTGAAAAATGTCAAAATTCTAAAAACATAAAAATTCTGAGAAAATGTCAGGATTCTGTGATTAAAGTCAGAATTCTAAGAAAAACCAAAATTCCCAGGAAAAATGAGAATTATAAGAAAAAAAATGCAAATTCTGTGAGTAAAGTGAGAATTCTGAGAAAAAGTCTGAATTCTGACAGAAATTCTGAATTCTTTTTATTTTTTGGGGGGCCTAACTTTT
Organism: Poecilia reticulata; assembly: GCF_904066995.2. Taxonomy (NCBI): domain Eukaryota; kingdom Metazoa; phylum Chordata; class Actinopteri; order Cyprinodontiformes; family Poeciliidae; genus Poecilia; species Poecilia reticulata. The sequence continues at coordinate 24,953,631 of NC_088839.1, forward strand.
CACCCTGAAGTCGAAAGATTTTTGTCCAAAATCACTTAATCAGACTCCAAACTGCAAAGTTAAAAACCCGGCAAAGAATGAAAATAAATAAGACACTTAAGCGACTGATTAATCTAAATTATTTATGTCTAAGTGATGAACTGTTTACATGGGGTCAATTTACTGTGAGTCCAAAGATCCGAGTCCCCAGAGGGCCACAGTGACACATGATGGATGGAGCCCTGAGAAGCAACCCGCCCCCCGTGTTGGTCCTCCTCCACTCAGCCTCTTTTCATGCGTGTCGCTAAGCGGACGCTCCGGCGCTGCGGGTCTGAGCGGAGCGGCCCTCTGACCCTCGACTCTGCAGATCCCGCTTCACACAGCTCCGCCATTGTCTTCACAGGACCTCCGGGTCACAGAGGCCAGCGCGTCTGCCACCCACTTGAGGTCCAACAACGACGCCACCTTCCATTTTTACACGCAGCACTTGAAGCTTTCACTTCTTGTGAAGCAACCCGTCACACCTCCAGGGTGACTGAAAGACCCGCAGACGCTTATCCAAGCCTGACCTTCTTTTAGCGCCGAGATAACCCGACGAAGGAGCCCGTTCCCCGCATTTTCTCAGAGGTGCTCACTGATCGCTCACAGAAACGCGGAGTAATTATTTCCAACGGCACATAATGAGCAATACAGGGAGTTACGGCTCCATTACAGACTCATTTGGTCGTCAGGAGTAGTTAATTTAAAATTCATTTCCATGCAACATTCAGAGTCGGTCTCTAAGCGAAGTGCCTGCACTGTTGTTTCAAACTAACAGTTAATGTCACAAGTATTCACACCCCTGAACCTCTTCACTTTTCTTCATGAAATAATCAAAAGTGGATTTTATGACACGGAACAACAAAGATGTAAAAAAAATAGTTAGCTCAATTATTCAGCTTTTTTTCTTCTTCTGTCAACTGAAACATAGCAACCAAATTTTAAAGGAGACTTTTTTTTTTTACTTCACGTTTTGTAAGTTTTTCTATTTCCATTTGTGTTTCTGCTGCTTCTAAAAACAAACCAAGCACTTAATAAATGCACCCAGCTGCTTTCTGATAACAATTTAAGGGTTTTTTTGTGTCTGGAAAATGAGCCGTTTCAAAAACCTGCTGATTGTTAAGCCACAACTGATTGGCACTGTGCTGTTACCTAGCAACCCAAGCTGAAGTCCAGCATGTTTGGTCAGCTGGTTTTACAGCTGTGTGAGCTGTACAATGGCTGCTGGAAAAGACAGTGATTTATAGTTGACTTATCGTCCAGAAACCACTTACTGTATTATTGTTGGTTGTGCTGGAGGCTCGACTTCTGCTTTTCTGGAGATTTTGTCAGCTGGCATTAAAACCAGCTGACCAAATGTCCTGGAGCTCCACTGGAGTTGGTAGGCAACAGACTGGGGTTGCTAGGCAACAGGGCAGTGCCTGCTGATTTGTGAAATTAGGGATTTTGGAAAGTTTTTGAAATGGCTCATTTTCCAGACACCAAAAAACATAAATTTACTTCCAAAAAACTGTCTTGGTGTTTGTTTTAAAGCATTTGCGGTTGTTTTAGAAGCAACAGAGACTCAAATGTATCTCTAAAAATGGGCGAAGTGGGACATTTGCATAATAAATCCCCTTTAAGAGAATTGCAATGGATCTTAGGTAAAGATTATTTTTCTGCACCAGTTTTGTGGCAGCTGATCACTTAAAACAACCCAACAAGACGTCTTTAGGTTGTGATTGTAACAAGACAGAAACGTGGAAAAGGAAATAAATGAATTGCAAAGCAGTCAAGATACATGAAGTCGAATTAAAGCCAGTATCCAGGACTTGGTCCAGGTGTTCCCAGTGTTATTTTATAGCTGTGGACTGATTAGCTGTTAAAATGTAATACGAACATCGGATAACGGCGGCTGAGTCTTGGTAAAGTTGGCATTGAGGGCTTAAACATTAGCACCCCATTAGCTGTAAGTAGCTCGAAGCAAAGCCTGTAATGAAAACCCAACAGATGGCGTTTCCTGTGTGTGTGTCGGTGGATTGTGTTCGTCAGACAGTGGGGGATTGTGGGGGTTTTTCACGCTCAGGGATGTGGGGAGATACCTGGCAGTCAGAGGGCAGCAATACAGCCACATACGTCTCAACACAGGAAACACTCGGCTGTTTACAGGAAGCGTTTGATGGAGGAACGCTGTTCGTGTTGGATGCGGTCACTGATGACGACGTTTCCTCATTCCTGAGTTTTTAATAACAGCCAGACATTCCTGAGACGATGGAAAAGGTGTTTCTGCATTTTCTGACATTTATGCACAAATCATCAACAGGTGGCCCTTCAGCTGTGGATAAAGACGTTTAAAAACAGCAGCATTCACAATAATTGTTTCCTGTTTATCATCCTCTTCTAAATAAAGCCGTCCGATGCTAATGAAGTGCGCGGATGTTTGTTTGCGTTTCTGTTTGGGTGATTAAATGAACAGTGGCAGGCTAGCAGTGTTGTTGTTTGTCCAAACACTTCCGCATCCGCTTCCATGGGTTTAGCATCCATCAGATACAGCAGCTTTGATTAAAATGGAAAACAAACCAAACATCCGTCTCTGCAGGAGGCCGTTTCATCAGCCTGCTGAATCCAGAGTGTCGGATCGAAGCCGAGCCGTCGGCCATGAAACAAAGAAGGTCTGATGTTGTTGGAATATTGCGACGCTTTAAACAAACGCAGCAGCCGCTTTGTGTCATTAAATGTCAGGAATCAGAGGCCTTTCATGGTGACTTTATCGACGCCAATCCATTTTCTGTAAAGCCTGCAGCAAGACTTTCTCTCTATAAACGTTTTTAGTAATTTCATGCATGATTCGGGTTTGTCGTGTTAGTTAAAAAACATTTTTTTTTTCCTGAAAGGTAAGAGACATCATTACATGCATGTTGCACAATTCATAATTAAGTTGAGACATGATTTTAAAGAAGACAGGCTGTAAAGTCTGAGACAGGTTTGTGGTTTTTCCTCCTCCAAATTCAGGCTTTGAACTTTAGACGTCAGCTGTCATTCCTTGGAAATCAAAACGCTCGCGGTCCAGAGAGGAAAGCAATTTTCACAACTTCAATCACAGAAATTAATGTCTTCCTTTCTACCTGTGAAATTTTTGGCTGAGGTTAAAAAAATGTTTAATTATAACATGTTTTATCATCTTGTTCTGCAGAAATGTTTCACCATTTGGGACTGAATGATTGATGATGCTGACTGATTCATGAACTGCTCCGAGTCTCACAGGGTTCATGTTCTTTTAACTAAAATGACTCATGACATTGCTGCACACCTCCGAACAGCATGAACTAAAATGGTCAAATCTAAAAGGTGCTAACGTAAAGAAATGACCTGAACACAAACCAGAAACAGGTTTCATAAATAAAAGACTTAAAACTGATTTTGAAAATAAAGACCCGGGCGGAAATTAATGTTTAAACACAAAATCCATTTATAAGTCAAACTAAAAATGTTCGGTAGATTTTGTTGGACTGGGGTTAAAAATGGCAACATTTGTTGCGTTTCCAGCTGCTGCGGTTCACTTTCACACTGACCTGTCAAACGAACCGAAAGGTTTGAAAATCCTGTTCCCCTCCTGGCCTGTGGGGGCGCTGCACCAAGAAAGACTGACGGAAGTGACACAAAAACTTATGAAGAAGACATGAACGCAAAGTTTAACCAAAAATAGACCGGCATCAGACATTTGTTTTTAGTTAAAAAAAATACTTGCGCTAGACTTGTGCGTTTGTTTTGGTTGTTTTTACCCAGAATGCCCTGTGCTGTAGTTCACTTCCTGCTTTTAGAACCTTGTTGTTCAAACCGCACCAGAGTTCACTTCTACTAAAACTAGATCTCGGTTTTTAGAGTTTTTAGTGTTTACTTTTTTTGGTCCATTTGAGTTTGATTAGCATTCATACCTCAAACGAACCAAACTTTCCAGAGTTCGATTAAACTGACTGAGCAGAGCTGGTGTGAATTCACCCTAAGAAAACCTGTTAGGTTTCACATTTTTATGGGAGATTCAATAAAAAATACTAAACTAACAAAAATGCACAAAGAGCTGTAATAAAAAAGTGCTGCTAGTTAAACTAAATCAGTTTTGGGGAAACGGTCCTTGGAGCTCAACTTGCTCTGCAGATTCTAAGAACAGAGGAGGAAATGATTGGCAGCGCTGGGCTGAGAGGTCATCAGGGTGGGTCTGGGGAGGTTTGGTCCCTAAAACTATCTGCGTCGTGTCGGTTTATCTAAGGAGATCAAAGAAGAAACATTTCTTTAGTGATAAATGTTGGGAGACGTTCTCTTCACCAAGAGAGAAACGCCTCACACTCGGCTGAAAAATCTGCATGAATTTATTATTCTGACAGGAAACCCTGGTGGTGGCAGTATTATGATGTGGGCCTTCATGACTGCAACAAGTTAAGTCAATAACTTTAGATGCAGCTTTGAGTTAAACTACGTCAGTAGTTTGATAATCCAACACGATGAGGAGGAGAATGTTTTCAAACTGAGGTTTTTATTTTCCTTTTTTAAATTGTTTTTGGTTGTATTTTATTTTGGATATTTAAAATGTCTTCCCGTTTTAGTGTTGGGTATTCCTTACAAAATTAAAGTTTATCAGTCCTTGAGAGAGAGAATTATCATTATTAGCTCATGAAAAGGGATTTAAGTTAACAAAAACAAATATTTATGTTAAAAACAGAATATTTGATTAAAAATAGAGATTTACTTTATTGCCCCACAGAGGGAAATCCAGGTGTAGCAGCAGCATTGAGATATGCATATTTTAAATTAAAAAAAAACAACTGATGTATATTTCCAGTCTAATGAACAAAATGTATATTTTTTGAAGGAAAATATTGTTTTCAGAGACTTTATAATCCATTTTATTTATGGTTTCTATTGTTAGTGGTTTTTTATTTCCATTTTTACTTATTGTTTTTGGTTATATTTTATTCTAAATATTTAAAACATCTTTCAGTTCCAGTGTGAGGCATTTTATTATGCCATTATTAATATATTATTTGAAAATGGTCTCAAAACAACAATAGAAATTGTAAATATATTACATATACTACATATGTATTGTTTTATATACAGAATATGTAAAAACCAAGAAACTATGCAGAAAAACCGAGATGTGTAATACCAACCAGAATGTAATTTAAAATGCATAAAACTGCAAATAACTAAATATCAGCATTGATGTCAACATTTAATGAGTTTCACTGAAATGCTTTGTAAAATTATCTCTTTTCCAAATAATCTTTATTCCCTATAAAGTCTGCAGGTTTCGCAGTTCAGATTTTAAGCTGCTTTATGATCCATTAAAACGTCAGATTGGTGCATTTTGCTGTGATCGTCTGGAGTTTCCATCGAACTCGCAGCATGCTGCGCCCTCATGCCCCAGTCAAGCTCAGCTTCTCCTCAGATATTTAACCATAAATACGGGGAGCCTTTTCAACCTCTGCATGTCTAATCAGTAGGAAGAATCTGCAGCGGATCGTCTGCAGGTGCCAGGTGATATCAGCGTCTCTGACATCATCACCCTCCATGTTTCACTGCTTACGCTGAAAAGACTAAAACTCCTCCTCTTTACTTTCATATTTGGCATTTGATGTTTTCCAATGAAAGGTAAATTAATGATGCCAATCATGGTTTTACTTTTACGATCCTGTTTGACTTCAATCATCCACCCGTCCTTTACTGTAGCAAACGAACAACCAGAGTCAAAACGAGCCGACTCAGCGGGACGCTTCATCCACAGTGGGAAGCTGCAGAAGTTAAAGTTTGAAAATGGATGATTTGTTTCCTATGAACGCATTATTTTTCCCTCAGCCAAGGACTGAGCGTGCTGCAGCTTGGTCCTGATGGAGGAACGTGAACTGACCGATGAGAGATAAGGAAATGTTTTCTGGGGGAGACGACAGACAGACTTTGAATGCTCACAAAAGCTCCGTCTGCTGCAAACCGATGGAACTAAAGATCATTTCAACTGGAACTTCGTTCAGTCGGATTTTCATTGTTTTTCATTTTTCACCTCGATACATGAGGCAGGATATTTTAGACAAAGCAAGTACAGTATATGTCTGTACTGTCAAAATACCACTATTATTTCAAACAGAAGAACCTGCAGATGTGGTTTCTTTTCTGTGTTTAATCCTTTTGATTATGACGCCAAACCAGAACCTTTTATTGAAGATAAAACATCTTCAGAAACTGCGGAACATAATTCAGCTGCCTCTTTCTCACACGCCGGTGATTTTATGAAAGTAATAAGTCCCCCTCCTGATCCCCTCTGGCTCTCTTAAAGGGACATACTGTGAAAAATGTAACATTTTGCACAATTATGTACTTACATTTTGGTCTAAGCTGCTTCTAAAAGCAACCAAAGCCCTTAAAACAAACAAACCAAAAGAAAAACTAAACAGCTGTTTTACACCAATAAGTTGATGTTTTTTAGAGTCTTGAAAATTAACTGTTAAAACTTTTTGAAACCTGAATTATGCAAGTTTTTGAATCAAAAACTTATGGAATGAAATGTCACAAATCAACACAAACTGTCCGTTACCTAGCAACCCAAGCTGAGCTACAGCAAGTTTGGTCAGCTGGTTTTACCTCTGTGTGCGCTGTACAATGGCTGCTGGAAAGGACCAGAGATTTCTTATTGAATTACCATCCAGAAACCAGTTGCTGCATTATTGTTGGTTGTGCAGGAGGCTCCACTTTTGCTTTTCAAAGATATCCTGTTGTATAACTGTACATCTGTTTGCAGCCATTTTCATGTGAGTGTAAGCGTTGAGTTGGGGGCGTGGCCAGCAGCAGCTTATCTGGATTTAAAGTGACAGAAGCCCTAAAACAAGACAGGCAGAACTGAGCAGACTGAAGACTCATTGTCTAAGAATGAGTTTGTGGAAAAAATGTAATGAGCATGTTTTGTATAGACCATAGACTCACTGAGGCATCAGCAGTCGGTTTCTAATTCTCCTGTCATGAACTTTATCAGTTAAGATGCTAACTGAGCTCTGACACCGTTTTTTACCTTTACATTCTCTGACTGTGGGTTGAATTTACGAGGAAGAACAGCGACTCTCTTAAATGTTTCCACTTTATAGTAATCCTTCTCACCTTTTATGAGTATTAATATTTTGACTTGGATCATTTGGAAATGGCTTCATAACCCGTTCCAACAGCAGCTGCTGTGTCTGTAAGGTTAATACTGACGTCTTGTCGTTTTGATAAACGTCTTTGTTTCAGATCAGCAAACTGTCTAAACGCCTGGCTCCAACTTACCAGGAATAAAAGTACCAAATTAATTTAATCAACACCTGGTTGCTTCTTTTCCTTCTAAACCCCATGAATAGACCAAAAATTTGTTCCGTTTTTATCTTGTATGTCTTTAGAAAAGACAGATTTTCTCTTATTTTATCGTTCGTAGGTCAGAGCTCGAATGCTTTTTGAACAGAGGAAATGGTTTGCAGGCGGCTGCGATAGATAAATCTGTGCTTTTCTGTAAATATTCTGGACCTGCCGACATATTTCTGAGTGGCTCTTTCTTAAACAAACCACCTGGTTTAATGCAGGTTATCAGAAGTGAGTTAGCAGGAGAGGCTCAGTGATCAACTTTGTTGATTGATTGGTAGCTGGAGGCCTGTGTAGGGAAATCGTGAGGAGATTGAAGGGAAAACGGCTAAAATCTGGTGAAACAATGCAGTTATGTAAAGGTATAATCCATCTCAGACTGTTTGAACTGTTTCATGTTCAGTTCCACATAAATGTGATATAAAAAAAACCCAGCAGATAAAGAAAAAAAACATGTTATAAAGGCGAAAGAGGGGAAAACTCAAAGTGTTTTTGAAGTCGCTGCTCTTTTGTCTCTTATCTGTCTGTAAAATTTCTCTTTGATGCCTTGTCACCTTCCTCCATTATGAATTCTCTTTGCTCTTCTCCAGCAGAAAAACCGCAGCCCTTTTTGTTTAAAAGGTTCCTTTTTTCCCCCCGTACAATCGAAATAAATTATTCATGGTCACCAAGACAATAAAGTTTTAGCAGATCTGGAGAGTACTTCTCCAGCTGCAGAAAAGGAAATAGTGCAAGAAAAGGAAACGTTGTTAATGAAACAGTGTATTTTATGGCGGACTCAGAAGTTGAATTTGTTTCTGTTTTATGTGAGTCGCCCCAGTCCCCACCTGCCCCTGTGGGGGCAGAGAAGGGGCATTTCTCTACATGAGCTCAGAGACCCATTAAACTCACTTTTTAGCTCAATGAAATGCAGATGGAGAGCACCTGACACCTCAGTGAAACTCAAGAGTCCTTCACTCAGGGCCGGACAAAACCTTTTTGGGGCCCTGAGCAGATTTTAATTTGTGGCCCCCCGTACCAACGTGTCAACACCAGATGCTTCATTATTTCTAAACAACTCTAAATCTGTAACTAGCAGCTATTGTTAGCATAATTTGTAAGTGGCTTACATCATTACCATTTTATTATGACCTTACTAAAGTAGCAAATTAACTATTTTAAAGTAACTAGGCCTGTTGCCATAATCAAATCAATTACTGCCATGATAAAACTTAAAATGAGCTCAATAATTTCCATTTGCCTGTTTTATTGTTTTTCTCTTTTCTCTCTATCAGAATCTGGATGATAAAAGTTTTCACTCTGGTGTTTTGGTCTCAACTAGCCGTTTTGTGAAGAATAATTTTGTTTGCAGAGACTTCCTAAATGATTTTGTTTGTTGTTTTATTTTGGATATCTAAAATGTCTTTCATTTTCAGTGTTAAATGTTCATTAGAATATGAAGCTTTTTGATTGTTATATTACTGGAATTGTCTCAAAACAATATTATCCTTTATTTATAACTGACTATAATTGACTGTTCAGCAAAATGTGTTATTGTGACAGGCCTAAAAGTAATATCAGCTGATAAACACTAAATTTACAAGTTTTATATCTTATATATCCCCGACAGCAGCAGTCAACAGAAATTAATTATTCATATAGCAACTATAAAAACAATACAGAAATTTTTTAGTAGCATTTAGTTTGTATTATTCACCGTATTTTAAATATAAATATTTTTATGATGCTTGCTTGGTGCCCTTGGGCGCCTTCTGGTGGTGTGGAGGCGCCATACAGCTGCTTAACCCGCACTGCTTTGGGCCGGCTCTGCCTCCACTTCATTTCTCTATTATTTTCTCTTTTTTTTGGTTTAATTACCAGGAACAAGGAACAATATTTATGGGGCGGCATCCAGAAAGTTAGCAGTACTGAATGACAAAATGAGAAAATAAGAAATACAGCCATTTTCTTTGTGCTGGGTCTTTTTAAAGAAGTTTAATATGGCTGTGAATGGGTTTTTAAAAGAAGAATAGAGACGGGAAAGACAAACAAAGACAGAAAGGGAGTCGGGGAAGGATGTGCTGTCCTTTGTGCTTTGGGCAAGCTGGCAGCTGTTGATGAATGGATGTCTGAAGAAACTGCGTCTCCTCACAGGGAACGCCTGACCTCTCAGTTACGTAGCAACTAGACTTTGGAGCAAGGAATCGTATTTCACATCATTTTTATCTGCCGACGCACGCAGCCGTAAATCTAAGGCCGGCATGCGTTCCTTTAAAGAAGAGGTGTCGCATTCATTTCCCTTCTTCTTTCTGTTTTAACTCTTAGGTTTATGTTTGAGGTCAATTGAAGAGTTCCTTTGAAGGCGCTGAAGGGTTTTCTTTTCTTTTTATTTTTCTGACATTAGATCTAACAGAGCCTCACAAATGGCCAATACTTCAGCACAAACACAGAAAAACATGGAAAACACACAGCAGCACTCGAACGTATCTGTTTGACACCAGAACCGAGCCGACGCAGTGAGCCCGTTTCCTCCATCACTAATCGCCAACATGGCTGCTGACGCGTTTTGTTTACAGATTGTGGATTTTCACGTGATGGTTGCAGTTTGGAGTAATATTTAACAGCCAGATATTTACATTGCATTTGTGTTATTTTTTATGAGGGTTTAATTAAAATGCAGTGATTCAACATGCTGTGGTCCTTCTGTTCGTGCTTCACAGCCCTTAAACGTTTTCTTATTCAGATATTTTGACTTGTTTTACATTATTTTGATATTCAGTATTTAAGTCTCAGCACTGACTCAGCTGGATTTAGGTGTGGACTTTAACTAGGCCATATGATCTAGTTTACTGTTTTACTGTTTAGACTTGTCCTAAATATGCAGCTAAAACGTCACTAATATTTTGCTGTATTTACCTCAATTCCATCAGCTCTGAACAGTTTCCATAAAGCCACAGCATGATGCTGCCATTTCTGTGTTTCACTGTAGAGACGTTACTTTTCCACTACCAGAGTTTTGCATGAAGGCCAATCATTTGGCTAATGTCTGTTAATGGTGGAGCTCCTGGTTCCTCTTGTTAGCTGTGTCTCTTAAATGACTTCTTGTGTCTTGTGTCTCGCACTCTGGTGCGAGTTGAATGTTTATGATGTTTTTTGTTTTGTTTTTTTAACCAAAGACAAAAGAGAGAAATCAGATTCTACTCTACATGGCTGAAAAACTTTATCATGACAAAAGAGTTTCATATCAGTCAATATTAACAATAATTGATTGGTGTTTTTGTTTTAAATATTTGAAATACTTCCAACTGGTGGCGTGACCTTCTTGTTTAATCCAGAGTTTTCAATTCACAGCAATATTTTTAAGCAGTTATGAGGCACGGTGCCGAAACCTCAAACTGCTGCTGCGCAAGTTGTGGCCAGGTAACCAAAGAGTGAGTGAGTTGCCAGGTAACCAAAGAGTGAGTGAGTTGCTAGGTAACCAAAGAATAAGTTGATCCCCGCCAACCTAGCTTAGATGGCCATGAGAGGTTGAGCAGCTAAAGCCTTTCCTCTGCCTACATCTCCCAGGATGCTGTGCGGTTCAGTGAATATTTTGTGAGATTTATTACCTATTGATATTGATCACATGTCTATCGCATTATATATAGTTATTAATTTAATGTCCAGTCATGTGCCACTCCATTTTTGTTCCACTCATTTCTTTGGAGGTTTTCAGTTCCTTCAGTAGTTTGTGGTGCAGCGCCCCACAGGTGGGGAGGGGAACAGGCTTTCCAATCGGTTTGTGGTACAGCGCCCCACAGGTGGGGAGGGGAACAGGCTTTCCAATCGGTTTGTGGTGCAGCGCCCCACAGGTGGGGACGGGAACAGGCTTTCTAATGGGTTTGTGGTGCAGCGCCCCACAGTTGGGGACGAGAACAGGCTTTCCAATCGGTTTGTGGTACAGCGCCCCACAGGTGGGGAGGGGAACAGGCTTTCCAATGGGTTTGTGGTGCAGCGCCCCACAGGTGGGGACGAGAACAGGCTTTCCAATCGGTTTGTGGTACAGCGCCCCACAGGTGGGGAGGGGAACAGGCTTTCCAATCGGTTTGTGGTACAGCGCCCCACAGGTGGGGACGAGAACAGGCTTTCCAATCGGTTTGTGGTACAGCGCCCCACAGGTGGGGACGAGAACAGGCTTTCCAATCGGTTTGTGGTACAGCGCCCCACAGGTGGGGACGAGAACAGGCTTTCCAATCGGTTTGTGGTACAGCGCCCCACAGGTGGGGAGGGGAACAGGCTTTCCAATGGGTTTGTGGTGCAGCGTCCCCACAGGTGGGGAGGGGAACAGGCTTTCCAATGGGTTTGTGGTGCAGCGCCCCCACAGGCGGGGAGGGGAACAGGCTTTCCAGAGGGTGTGAATCGTTTGACACAATACAGTGTGAAAGTGAACTGCACCAGCTGAAAATGTAACAATGTTGCATTTTTGGTCCCGAATTGAACTGAATGTGAAAACAGCCTAAATCATCTTCTCCTGGTTGTTTCTGATCCTGTTTGTTCGCTCATGTTCTCCAACAAACCACAGAAGCTTTAAAGATTTGTATGTGAATAAAATTTCCTTTTAACAATGATACACTATTTATGAAACTACTCATCATTTGTGACTGTGATTTGTAAAGATAAGGATTGAAATGATTAATTTTGTTGCACTGTTCCACACAGGAAATTTGTCGGACATTTTAACCCCGTGCTTGTTGGACGGACATCCAGCTGTGCAGATTGAAGTGTTGCGCTTGTGAACAGGCTGGTATTTATGTGCTTGGCAGCGCTCCACTGTATATTGGCACCTGTTCTTCCTGCCATGTTTCAGCTGTCGGAGACGTAACTTTCCTGTCAAACATTACGGCACACAGCGAACTCTGCAGATGAGCTTTCAGGCACGTACACCAACACACTTCAGGCACTAACTCACAAAATAATATTTGTTTCATGTGAATCCACTTTTGTGATAAAACCTGAATCACTATAGTGATCACAATATAGCAAACTGATATGCTGCAAAGTCATCAGTCTGTTTCTTAAAGAGGAAATATCTGGAGAAAGAAGGGAGTTAGAAAAACAAACGTGTGTGGTAGGTGCAAAGATTTCATGTTGAATAATTTGAAAATATTTAGTTCTTCAGTTAAATCTTTAAGTGATTCACCAGAGGCAGATTGGGTTATGCAATAATTTTACTGTTTTTCTTAGCTTTTATGATGATATCACACATTTAGCCAAAAGCTTCAGGAGTTGCCTCAAAATACATCCACAGGTTTAAAGTCTTAAAATTTTACGACACACATATTCATATTTCAGCCGTGGCGCTAACCGCTCATCAGCCATCAGACGACACCTTGGCGTCCGATCCAGGCGTCGGAGCGACGAGGCGTTGTGTATTTGAGCGGCAGTGACGTGCAGTCAGGGGAGGCAGAGCCTCACCTGTCATCATGGAAAAATAATATATAATATAAAATCATTTATATTGCTATTTTCACCCTGTGGTTTTGTACTATAAAGTATCTATTTTTTACTTAGCTTAACCAATTCTGATTAGTTTTTCTTCAAAATCGCTGATTTTCGCATTTTTCCCATTCAAATGCTCAGAAGCGAAGCCGGTGAGGCAGCAGCGAGCCGAGCCTCACCTGCGATTGAGCAACCTCTCGCTAATATAATATATATATCGCTAATATATAATGGCAGCCATTAGATGACAGCATGTTCGTCCTGTCTGTACGCCGGCAATAAAATGGCTAAGAAACATTTAATATATGGACTGATTTTCCATAATTTCGCTTATGTATATAATGTACAGAAACGGCAGAGAACAGACTCGACGTGAGGCAGGCAGTTCTCTTGCCTCACGGTGCTGCACAACTGCAGAGTAAGACACAGTGAGCTAGCCATGGAGCTAGCCATACAGTAAATCAGTAAATTACAGCGATATATTTTTTTTCTCTCTTCCGACGTCAACATGAAAGACTACATTTCTACACTTAAACAGTTTTCTAAAGTGGATTTTCAATTGAAGCAGGAGATGATAACTTACGGAGCCCTCCAAGGGACATGGGGAATTTTTTTTCTTTTGCGTTCCCTCGCAAAACTTTTGGTCCCCTCGCAAAAGGTTTTGCGTTCGCTCGAAATAATCTACTGATCAGTTCATATGGCATAATGGGGTATATGCCACGGACTTCCGTTTTAGCACTTCCGCATTTTTGTGCCACATAGAATGGTTCCGGTGCACAGGCAACGGTATGTTAACAATGGCTCCTCAGTAGCTGCAGGACTATTAATGATGCCTATACGTCCTGAAACACTCCCACAACAACAAAGGAGTCTTGTATGCTTTTGAAACAACGGATGAGGTCGTCTCTGTGCTCAAACACAGTATTGATGGCACGGCTGTGAAAGTTCCATCTGACATTGCTAGATGCTGGTAGTCTGTGGGCCACAACTTTATCAAGAACGCTTGGATGATCTGGAAAAAAAGCTGGAAAATCCACTAAGGTTAGAAAAAAAATTCTAACTTTGGTTATGTGAGAAGTAGCCTGTTGCATTATTAGATTGAGCTGATGAGCATAGCAGTGGATGTAGTGGGCATTTGGGTACACATCTTGCATCTTCTTCTGAACACCTGCAGTGGCACCTCGCATCACGCTGGCTCCATCATATGCCTGACAGATTAGCTTAGCCTTTTGATCCTCAGGAAGAATAGTTGCAAGACGTTCTTTTAGGGCTGTAGCAATGGAATCAGCTGTAGCCGACTGCAGAGGGGTAAACTCAAAAAACTTATCCTGCACAGTGTTTTTGGCATCGATATAGCGTAGTACAAGCACAAGCTGGCACTGCGTAGCAACATCCACAGTCTCGTCTACCTGGATTGAAAGAAAATCACTGCTCTGTGCTTCTTTGATTAAATGCTCCTTCAGCACAGAAAACATACAGTCCAGTAGCTCATTCTGCAGTTTTCGAAGTTCCCTTAAACACAGTAGCATTCTCAAGGTGCTCTTTTAGTACTCCATCAAGAGAAGCAACAAAATCAACCAACCCACGAAAGATCACGGGATTTTCAGAGCTCTTACTTTCGTCATGACCACGCAAGGTCAGCTCAAAGGCTCCACAAAACTTAACACAGTCTATTATTCTAGAAAGGATGTGCCAATTTTTTGTCACCTCTTCATTGTGCCTTCTAACAGCAATCCTGTAGCCTTCATCTAGCTGTTGAGCAATGCTAAGTTTCCCCCAAAAACTTAGCTTCATTGCATTGTCTAGGTGGCTGCGGCTGTTTTCGTGCCGTTTGCATTTTTCTGAAAGATGTTTTAAGTCTCTTACCCCAGTTGTCCACATTGTCTCCGTGCCAGAACTTTGAAATAGCAAACACGGAAAGCAGTAAAAGGCATTGCTTACATCACATCCAGCTAGCCAACTCCGCTTGTCATAAGAAGAGCTGGAAAAAGCCCGCGTGCAGGATTGTGCAGGATCGTCCTGCACAATTTACAAATTCAGCAGCAATTTACAAATTGCTGCTGAATTTGTAAATTGGGACGATCCGGTCCAAGCTCCTTTATCCTGTCATTTTCTTCAAGTGAACGCTTTGTAAAAGCATTTTTTTGTAAAGACAAAACAGAATTTTCTCTCATTTTGAAACTACTCCACTTTGCAAACGTAAGTGAATCGATCTAATGAACTGCAGCTGCGCTAATGAGTCGAATCTGGGATTGTCCAATCACACAATGTTTTAAAAAAAATTAGCCAGTACTGACACTCTACCAGTAATGACACAACAGAATGGGTGTGTCCGGGACGCAGAGCGCTGCGCCCTGTGGAAAACCTTAAATAACCAATTAAGTCAGCCTCAGATCATCTGCTTGCCAAAAGTTGATGCGCCTACATACACTCTCATTAGAACGGCGCCCTGCACATAGGAAGTGTGCACAATGTGAGCAATTAAATAGAGAATTATGTATTTACTATTTTAATAAATTCTAACATGTCTATTGGACACACAGTATGAATAAATACATTTCTAAGTATTTTGCAGTTCAGAATTAAATCATTTATTATCTAAACAATTTACAGGGGGCGGCGCACAAGCGCCCCCTACTGGCCAGCCGCCACTGATCTTCAATATCCTCAAGCTTTGAAATATCAGGCAGCTACAAACCGGGTGTTAGCTGTAGTGGCTAGGTTTTGGCTACAGTCCACTGTCGCCTTGATATCGCAGGAAAATGAAAAAAAAACTAAACACTGGATGGTACCGGCTAATTACTGGACACAACGGCACACCACAAAACTCGATTGTTGTACCAGTAGCTCACAGATATTTTAAGTTTTGCGTCTTTTTCATGGTACATATCTTGCAGTTTTGGCCAAGAACAATTTTGGCCAAGAACAATAGGAGCAAGCAGGACCCGGAACCAACCTATGTGGCATAAATTCAAACGGAAATACGTCACCACCTCTCGTGGCATATACCCCATTGATACTGTAAGCCTTTCTTACTGTGGCCGCCGTACTTCCTGCTTTAATACGATGTTATGTAAGGTTTTTTCATGAATGTTAAAATCTCGTTGTGAAATATCTAAAATTTATATATGTTCCTTTAGTATAGAAAGGCACAACAAACCTATGATATAAACAGAAACTTTCCGTAAGTAGGAAAGAAATAAAAATACATCTAAACTATTTGGACTATTTCTGAGTTATTATTGCGGGGTAATCATCTGACAGTTTTGATTGTGTCTATTGTGTTTTACCCAATCAAAGTCCAAAGCAACACTAGTTGAAAACCATCAAAACATTTTTGGTTTTCCTCATGCATGAAAATAAGTGGATCATGAAATACCACAACCCTGGAAACACAAGTCCTATTGCTACTTTTCGAACTTCCTGTAGTAGTTATCAGCGTCAGTACCATGCTGCAATGCTAATGCTAGCTCATGCTCATTGTAATTGGGTACAAGTCGCCATGGGATCATGAGATAAACCTGCAAATATGAACAGTCGAGACCCTGAGCATTTCCTTACACCAGGATGGTGAAGGAGGTGAAAAAAGGCATCTGGAGGGCGTTATGGAGTAAACAATAAATGTAACTGAGGAATTTTATTTCAAATATGCCTGATGTTTCTACATCAAGCAGTTCCTATAAACCTGTCATAATGAATCCAGTACGTTTGTACATTTTATTAAATTTCCTTAAGATCGATGCAACAGTTGAGGTATGAAAATATTTTTTTTTTTTTTTTTACAAATTTTGCAGTGTTCAGGAAAGTGTTGCATTTGTTTATCACCCCACCTAACTATGATGCTACAAAATAAATAAAGTTCAACCATTTAAAGTTTTTTTTTTTTACTTCAGTTGAAAAGCTGGAGTCAGAATTTTTTTTAAGGTTTTGTTGGCTCTAGTGGCCTTTATTTGAAATTAGTTTGACAGGAAAGAAGGTAATGAGAGAGGGGGAAGACATGCAGCAAATGTCACCAGGCTAGGAATCGAACCTGCCACCACCGGCATGAGGACTAAGGCCTCAATACAGGGGTTGTGCTTTGCCCCTGCATCACCACAGCACCCAGCTGGAGACAGATTTACTGAGAAGATGGGTGAAGCTGTCCTTGGATACCACTAGGATAAAAGAAATGCATCTAGTTTGGTCAAAAGGTGTGGAAAATGTGTGTTATTTTTGGTTTAACGAGCTCTAGTGACCTCTGTGTTGGTCAAAGACACTCAAAAAGTGTTTTAAATGAAAGGCAAGAGTGTCCCCTTTAAGAAGATACCAAACACTATATTATAGACCTTCGACAAATGCCCATACCATGAGCCTAAACCAGACATACACCAGTCTCAAAAAACAGCATGTTTCCAAAGGTGTTTTTACTTCATGAGCTGATAACTATGACTCAGCTACCAATTTGGAAGGGCTATCATAACAAAATATTAACTAGATATATGCATCTTTTCAAAAAATATCAATTGACTTTGCCACCCTAAAATGGACAAAAATGTCAAATTTTGGCCTCTGGCCCACGGACTACCATTCAGCCATAAGGTTTGTTTTTATTCAAACTTCAGCAGTTTTCTAGTTGTTCTGCTGAGGTAGTTACATCAATTTGTGACATCACACAAATTGATGTCACAAAGAGAATTTATGTCACTCTTGTGGAGCAAGAGTGACATCACAGAGCTGTATGGTCATAACCATTGCAGAAGAGCTGGTAGAAGGATCGTCTCCCAAGCAAAGATTCGTGGTTAAACTTTTTTAAGATACAAAGAAGGATTAACAATGAGTCAGAGCAATCTGGGGTCATTTGATTCCCAGAAGGAGGCACCAACTTCCACTAGAGAACAAACTTTCACTAGACAGACAGAGAAGCTGGAAAACATCTTGAAAGGTGTCAGCATGATGTCAACAGAAAGAGAGACTCTGATCAAGGAGAATGAGGCGTTGAAGATTTTACTCATCAACACCGAAAAAGCTGCACATGAGAAGGACAAGGAACTAACAAAACTAAAGGAGGATAATGCTATCCTGGAGCAGAAATACACCACTCTGCAGCAGATAAACGCAAACCAGGACCAGATAAACGCTACCCTGCTGCAGAAATGCACCAACCTGGGGAAGGAGAATGGTGACTTGAAGAGGAATACCACCGACCTAGAGATGGAGATTATCGACTTGGAGGTGAGAAATGCTACCCTGAAGATGGAGTACGAAAACCTGGAGCAGAAATGGATTACCGTAAAAGAGAAAAACACCACCCTGGAGCTGGAAATCACTGCTCTGGAGCAGAAGAAGACCGCCCTGGAACAGAGAAGCACTGCCTTGGAGCTGACAAACGCTGCCCTGGAGCAGGAGAAGACTGGCCTGGAACAGAAAAGCACCATCTTGGAGCAAATAAAGACCGCCTTGGAGATGACAAATGCCGCTCTGGAGCAGGATAATGCCGCTCTGGAGCAGAGAAGCACCGCCTCGGAGGAGAGAAGTATCGCCCTTGAGCGGAACATTACCACCCTGGAGGGGAACATCACCACCCTGGAGGGGAACATCACCACCCTGGAGGGGAACATCACCACCCTGGAGGGAAACAACACTCTCTTGGAGCAGTTGCACACCAAACTGGAGGAGGAAAACAACTCCCTGAGGTTCGTCCTGCAGAACAGCAGGATGACCTTCCTGGTCGAAGCTTTTTCCAATTCGAGCAGGAAAAAAATTCTTGGAGCATATAAAGACTGACCTGCAGCTTCAAGTGGAAGAGCTGAATCATAGGCGCCGGAACAGACAGGAGCAGAAGAACCAGCAGCCATCTGAAGAAAAAACCCATTAAGACAGCCAGTCGGTTTCAGACCAACCACAGGGGAGGCCATCGGTATTCAGACGTGTGGTCAGAGGCTTAACCCATACACTTGTAAAAATGTACAAAACAGACAATCTCAGGTACTGGATTGAACCATGGTACTTCTAAATAAAGAAGTACCATGGTTCTTTATTTACCATGCATGGAAGTACACTTCATGCTTGATTGTGGTTCGCAAAAAAGCTTGAGGACAGCAGGACTGCGATGTCAGGGGAGCTTCACACTTGGGGGCTGACCTTGAGGGCTTCGTGTCGAGTCCCATTGGTCTCCGGGCTGACCTTGAGGGCTTCGTGTCGAGTCCTGTTGGTCTCCGGGCTGACCTTGAGGGCTTTGTGTCAAGTCCGATAGGTCTCCGGGCTGACCTTGAGGGCTTCATGGCAAGTTCCGTTGGTCTCCCGGCTTTCCTTTGTTCTAGTTTAATTAGGTTCCTTTAGTCTCCTTACTCCTTTGTGTTTGTATTTTGGTTGTTTCCCCTTGTGTAATCTTCCCCCCTTTCCTTTGCTACTTTCTCTATCCGTTCACAGTCTGCTTCCATTCCCTCCACTCACACCTGCTCATCAGCCCAGGTCCTGCACAGTGGTGCACTTGGTAGCACTGTTGCCTTCCAGCAAGAAGGTCCTGGCTTCAATTCCCAGCCCCTGGTCTTTCTGCATGGAGTTTACATGTTCTCCCAAAACATGCGTGGGTTCTCTCCGGGTACTCCGGCTTCCTCCCAAAGTCCAAAAGAATGACTGTTGAGTTCATTGATTTCTGTAAACCCATCCTTAGGTATGGATGTGTGCATCCATACCTAAGGATGGATGCACACATCCTGGTGACCTGGACAGGTCACCACACCCTGGTGACCTGTCCAGGGTGTACCCCACCTCCTGCTAGAGATGGGCACCAGCACCTCTCCTGACCCCACTAGGGACAATGGTGTAAGAAAATGGATCGATGGATCATACCAGGTCTTTTGTCAAGCTCACAACCTCTGCAGTATTTAAGCACCTCATTGTTAGTCGTTAGTTGCCGGTTCGTCTCGTCACTTTTCTCACTTCTCCCTGGTTTCCTTGTGATCTTTCTGTGTCTCCAGTTTGTCTTTGTTTTGCATTTTATTTGTTCCCTGGATTTTTTTTTTTCATTTTTGTAAGTTTGATTATTCGTTTTTTCATTTCTACGGTGGTTGGGGTGCTGAGGTGGTCCACCGTATTTTTGTATTAAAGATGCTAAGTAGACAGGAAAAATAAAAATATTACTGGGTAATTATATGTTACGGGAAAACAGCGTCAGTGAAACGCTATTTAAATCCACAACTAGTCTTAAAAACAACTAATCAAAAAATACAATTAAAATGGATATAAATTATTTGCACTTCTGTTTAATCCAAAATAAGTCAGTGGCTCCAGAAGGCCCCTAGGGGCCCCATAAGTGCTGATATTTTAACACTGACCACAGATATTTAAATGTGGCATTTGCTTATTAAGATTATCAATGCTGCTGAATTTGATTTAATGGTTTTATCATACAGTACATAAATTAAACTATTTAAACTGTTTAACATATAAATGTAAGATTTTAAGGAGCTGGCAAGTTTACTTTGTAAAAGTTGGAGTCTGGAGTCACAAGTGACTCTTTGACTCATTTATATCAAATGATGAAATATTGCTGTCCTTTGTTTTTAGTTTTATTCTTTTTCAAGTGTTGCCATGAAAAAACACTGACTCTCCTGGCCCCTGAGGTAAATCTGGTCTAGAACCAGCCTCCAAACCCAACTATTTATATAAATATTTTGGTAATACTCTGTAAAATATCAGAATGTTCACATAACTTTTATACTTTGAGTTGTCTGAGGACATATTTTGAATATTAAATCAGGTGTTATGATCAGTTACTCAGTGGTTTACCAGATACTTTTTACACTTGCTTAATTAAATGTATTTAAAGTATACTACTCTTATTGGAGTACAGTTTTGGGGTACTCTAACCAACTATGCATGAACGATTGCTCTATGGATCACTTTTTAAAGACACAAAACCGCCATAAAATAATGTCTATCACTGCAGCGGACGTGTATATACATATATATATCAGTGACGTGCAGTCAGGGGAGGCAGGTAAGATCATGGAAAAATAATATATAAAATCGTTTATATTGCTATTTTCACCTTGTGGTTTTGTACTATAAAGTATCTATTTTTTACTTAGCTTAACCAATTCTGATTAGTTTTTCTTCAAAATCGCTGGATTTTTGCATTTTCCCATTCAAATCCTCAGAAGCGAAGCCGGTGAGGCAGCAGCGAGCCGAGCCTCACCTGCGATTGCGCAACCTCTCGCTAACTGCACTTTCTGCCATTATATGACAGCATGTTCGTCCTATCTGTCCGCCGGCAATAAAATGGCTAAGAAACATTTAATATATGGACTGATTTTCCATAGTTTTGCTTATGTATATAATGTACAATGTTTTTTGTCACTAACTGTGTGTGTATCGTGTTTTGTGTGCGGAGGAGCGATCAGAAACTGCAGAGAACAGACTCGAGGTGAGGCAGGCAGTTCTCTTGCCTCATGGCAGGGGGCGCTCATGTTCCCAGATATTGTGACTGCACAACTGCAGAGTCAGACACAGTGAGCTAGCCATGGAGCTAGCCATACAGTATATAAGTAAAGTACAGCGATATATTTGTTTTCTTCTCTCTTCCGACGTCAACATGAAAGACTACATTACTACACTTAAACAGTTTTCTAAAGTGGATTTTCAATTGAAGCAGGAGATGATAACTAAAGGAAGACCAACACGGAGCTGAAAGTTTCTTGGAGACAGTTTGATGATTCTCAAACGGAGTAGAAAAGACATGCCGAGGATAGACATGGCTTTGGATGAACGGATATTTTTGTGCAGAATTAGCGGTGCATGGATTTCATTGATACATAAAGGTAAGACGGCAATATTTTGTTTTTGTTTAGTTTTTTAATGAAATGTGCATTTTGTGGGCTATAGTTTATGTTTAAATAATTCAGTAAAGTAGAAGCGGTAGCTAATCTACCTCAGCAATTATTTATTAATAAAACATTAAGCTTAAAACATACTACAACTACAAACTAAATGTTCTGTTCTGTGTGCAAAATTCTTGAATGTTTTTTGGTGTTAAATCCTAAAACATGAAGTGGCATTGTTGTCAGTTGCTATGGCAACAAGCGCAGCTTGGCGAATACAGATCACTTTGCTGTGGATCATAGCACGAAATTAATACCTATATTTTTAAGTTTCACTGAGTTAACGCGGCTATGGATGACATGTAAAAGATTAGTCTTTTTGCCCCCAACGTCCTATGTGTAACATTTAAGATGTGATTACAGTGTTAGACTCAGAACAGGACCAGTGCTAGGTTCAGCTAGGGAGTAGGGAGAAGTGTAAGTGTATAAATGACCACAGACCAGAAAACAAGTTTAAACTGCCGGCTTATTATTTTAGTTGGATAAGAAAATAAACAACAATTATACAAACAGTTGACATACAATGACACAAATTTATTAGAAAATAGTTCCCCTATTTCTTTAGAATGATTTATTTAATCCCTTCTTTGAAATTTAAACCTATTATTAGGTATTAAATGATACTATTTATTTAAACCTAGGTTATAGTTCTATTTAAGTTCAATTTATACTGTTAATCTATTTAATTTACAGTTTGTTTTAATCTTTTAAAATATATTTTAGTTTAGGGTTCTTTTAAGAAGTTAGTTTTTTAATTTCCTGTTTTAACCGTTTCTTAATTCTATTTTAACCCAACAATTTCACATTCTACACACTGCAACAGACACTGAATGTGGTTCAAAGAAAAAACCAATAAAACACAACGGACACAATCCAGCAAAAGACCGAATAACTTGTGCTTCAATTCGATGTCTTTTCTCTCTGATGATCCTGAAGGGCAAACCCGTTTCTCTGAATCTACTGCTATTTCAGCAGGAAACATGGGCAGGTCATACCAGTTTGGATGAATTTCAGTATCCAGCAGAGGGCGCAGCTCCTGCTAGACGGTTACAGGGCTCTTGGCTTACGGCTCGCCATCTTGTTTCTCACTAGCTGAATCCAACTCAGCAATCGACTCGGAATTTCCCGGTCCAATTTCCAGCAGAACCTCAAAAAGGCCTGTTTTAATAACCAACAAAGCATAACAAAAGTTCATTTAACTCCGCTTGGTACTGAATGAAGTTATATACTCGCCGATTTGGCGGTTGAACATCGTGTGTGGGTGGGGGGAACATGCTTCACCCACCACAGCTCAACCGTTACTTCCACAGTTTTTGAACATAAAACATAAATGCGCTACTTTAGCTTTCCGTTTCAACGAAATAAAAATACTTTACAAATACGTTCTTCTCAGAAAATAAAATACACTTTTTAACTCACCACGTCCAGTTCTGTAACATATAACACAATCCTGAACGCAGTCAGGTTGAAAAGTGCAGAACGCTCCTTCTCCAAAAATGGAAAAAATGTTTTTATTCGTCGATTTCTCTTATCTATTTGTCGATTTCTCTTATCTATTTGTCGATTTCTCTTATCTATTTGTCGATTTCTCTTATCTATTTCTCGTTCACAGCACAACTCTCTTAGCTTCTTTGTTCTTTGCTCTCTCTGCTTCTTCTTCTGGCGCGAGAACATAGCAATCCGGTTGGCTGGAGCTAGTCACATGGGCTACACATCAATGTGACCCTTCAGAATAAGAGATTATTTATCTCACACTTGACCTTTTCAGCTGCTGACAAAATAAAGCTGTTTTATGCAGATTTTTAACCAAATAAAATAACAACATGAAATACAACACTTATGGTGCCTCTAATTATTACTTTATATTTTTAACTGTTTTAAGACCTTTTTATTCTCTATTTATTCTCCTATTTATCTATTTATGTCCTACTTATCTATTTTATAGCTATTTGTATGAAAAGGCTTACATTTAGTGAATATTATGTTAACCTGGGTTACATATGCATGCGCGAAATTTCCGTAGGTCTAATAACATGCATGGTGTCTTAAGTCATAAGTCAGTGCCTCAGCATTGAACCTCACCGCACGTCACTGTGGAGCGGCGATATTTGCTGCTTTTTGTGGAAATTGTAGTCTGTGATTTTACTTAAGTTATGGATTCATCACCTTCAAATGAGACACAACTTTTTATGAAATGTGTGATTCTGAGAGTTTTGGTGGATCCAAATACCATCCATCATCCTCCTGCCACTTCCTGTTGTCTTCTTTGTCGTTTATGGCAGTAGTAGCATCCAGCTGTTGATCACGTGACTCGTGTGTTGTGAAAAAAGTTTTTTGAAATTGGCTTGTTTCCATTCATCAAAATTATTTTTGTAATTTCCATTTGCTCGGTTGGTTGATGGAAACACAGCTAGTGAAGAAAGCAAAACTATTTCTAAGAAATGTTCCTATTTTCTCTGGTTTCAGCTGCGTTTTCTGCCTCATTTTCTTCACATTCAGAGCAGCTAAGTATCTGGTTCGGTACCTGGTCGCCTTTTTTCAGCCCTGCGTCTTTCTGAGGCGGTGAGGAGACTCGGCCTCCGCTGGGGAAGCATCGACGGCTTCATGTTCCCGCCTAATCCAAAATATGCACCATGTTGAGTTTGATTCAAACTAAATGTAAAACTTGCTTGACAATAAAAATCTTTGTCAAATGAACAAGAGCAACTTTCTGCACATCAGCAGCTTTTGTGCTTTTAAAATAGGAAATGAGTCTCGTTGGAAAACATATTCTAATTTAGTGAATATGACAGTAAATCTTAATGTGAGATGGAGATTATTCATTCAGTAACATTAATACAATAACCAGGACCTGGAGGAGTTTAACGTCTGGTCAGGTTGTTGGTAATTTTCTTGATTTTACAAAGAATTATTCTTTCATTGTCATCTCCAGAGGTTCCACTGTTGTTCAGAACAGAACCAGAACAAAACCAGAATAGAAACAAAACCAGAACAGAACCAGAGCAGAACCAGTCTTCTTTACCAGGTTGTTGCAGTGTCACCAGGTGTTTGCTAATTGCTGCTGGCTAGTCTGAAGGAGCTGAGTGGCGGCTGCTCTGTGAAGATTAGAAACTGCCTCGAAGGTGGAGCTACGTCCAACCAGGCGTTTTTCACAGTGGTTGCCATGGAGACTAAAGGATTCCTCAAACATACCTGAAAGAATCAAGGCAGCACTCCAGCTTTGTGTTTGATGAGGGAATAACGTCACAATGTGAAGTAAATCTAAAACAATGTCAGTTTTACACGATTTTACCAATAGAAGGGATGAAGCTTCAAGAGCTAAATTACACTATTGATGGTTCAAATTGATTTCTGAGAACTTCTTGCTTGGATGTGAGAAAAAGCCGGGGTTTTCTGGTGTTGTGGAGCATTTTCAGGCTGTGTAAAGCCATTTTCATGCTCCGTCTCCTGAGACCCAGTCACAGTGCGGCTCTGTGGGCTGCTGGAACGGCTTGTTTGTTGCACTGGAAAGAAAACTTGGTCTGAGATGTTTCTGCAGTTGTTTATTCTGCCTGGCACAGCTTCAGAAAGACTGCTTCCCCTGCGGTTGGCAGTTTGTAAATTAATTGATTTATTTGGTTTGGGAGGATTGCATGCATCACATATTTGGAGCAACCAAATCAGCAATTATGTGGTTTCAGATTTCATGTTTGGGTCCGGCTTTGACAGCCTCAGCTATCATCAGGCGAGTCTGGATTTAATGTCTGTTTTAAATAGCAGCACCATTAACTACGGCAGAAATCATTCATGAAACGGAGAGCTCAGTTTCTTCCACAGACTTTTTATACATTTTCAAAGTGTTCCTAATTGAAAACCATTTTTAAAGCTGCTTTTACTCTTTTTTTTTCTATCCTGTTCAATTAATAACACATACAGCACAATCTTGTTTGCCCCAAAAAAAGGGGTGGGCAGAGTATCCAAAATTATACTCAAGTAGGAGTAACAATACTTCAACATATTTTTACTCAAGTTAAAGTAAAAGGTAGAAATTAGTCAAATAAGGAAGTATTTGGTTAAAAGGCTACTCAAATAGTGAGTAATTGATCAAATCATTTACCCAAAATATAAAGTTAAGTGGAGATTTTGGTATTTTGAAAACCAAAATGATGAAAATAATTTTTGTTTCTAAATCAGTTTCTTTCAATAAAAAACTTTAAAAACTTTAACAAAAACTGCAGGTGAGTTTCTGGTTAAAACATGTTTGTTTTTCATTCAGTTGGTAGAAAATTAGTCTTTCCAATATGTCTGTGAAATATTTTTTTATGTTCCACAGCTGGTGACCAGTCGGGTCACTGTCTACCAGTTCACTTGGTCCTCTGGGCTAGGGCTCGCCATCCAAGTTCTTGTAAGGTTGATCTTGATGTCTCTGGCACAATGTTTCAAAAGTGCACCATAAGAAAAAAAAACCTGACCTGGAAGAAGGTCAAAGTAAAGCATCTTAAAACTCAAGATGCTAATATCAACAAAGCAATTCGACAATTCAAATTTCAATCTAAAAGTGCCAAAGTACATTTATAACACTAAATCTCACATTCAAAATGTGGATTAGAAACCCGCATTAGCTCTGACCTACAGAGAGCAGAAAGTTCCTAAGTAATAAGAACACATTACAGCACCATCACATTAACAACGTTGAAATATTAAAACGTACTAATAGAAAAAGAAGTAAATTTTTTATGGAAAAAATACAACATACACAATAATAATGATATAAAATTTATAATACAATTTTATTTTTTATTAAATTTGAACAGTTATTAGGTATTTTAGCCAATTTTTTGCGAATTTATTGGGCCAACGGCTGAGCGCGTGCGATTACTCACCGATGCTTCAATGCTATACAACTACCAGGGATTTTTCCGGACGTCAGCTGTTAGAAGCTTTTGGAGATCTAATTTTTTTAAAAAACCGATTCACTATTTTGAATTATGAATTCTGAGATACTAATTTAACATTGTGTTTCTTCAAAGAGTTTAACAAAATCTTACAGGGGATTCACGGAACAACGGTCAGCTCTCAGCTCTCACGGGAGTTGGACGCAATCTGAGCTAAATCTCAGCGCTGCAGTTAAAGGGGCGGGACAATCAACCTGATTGGCTGATGTGAAATCAGACGGTGCCAGTTATTGGTTGTTTAAAATGTCACTAAAAGCAATCATTAAACGGATATTTCACAGGTTTAAAAGATTTTTAGCACTTTTTTTTATCAATATTTATGAACATATTTACTAACATTCTTTTTTTTTTTTTTTTTACTTAAATACTTTTTAATCTCGTTGTGGAATGAGATATTAAATCAACATCTATTCATTTTACTTGTGTTTTTAACACTGGGTTACACTCATGTTTGTTGATGGTGTTTTACAGCATAAACATGTTATTACACTTTCCAGTATGCTCAGAAATCGGCCTGTCATGATAACAAATTATACTGGACGATAAATTGTCCCAGAAGTCACTGCAATAATATTGTTATTTTGAGACCATTGTCAGGTAATATAATGGAAATAATGGCACATTCTCAAATATCAATAAACTTTTTAATGAACATTTAAGACTGGAACTGGAAGACATTTAAAAAAATCTAAAACAAACAAAACAACAAATGAAAATAATGATGAAGTCCTTATTTTGAGCCAGTTGAGACCGAAGCACCAGACTGAAGACTTTCATCATCCAGTTTTGGTAGAAAGAGAAAAAATGGAAATGATTGAGTTTTAATTTATCGTGTGATTAATTGATTTATTGCTGATTGTGATGAATCGTACGTCGATCCTTGTGCCCAAACCTGAGCTGCTGTCCTGCTGTCTGAACCTTTCGCTGCTTTAATGGTCAAGCTGGTCTGGAAACACAAGCAGCAGCCCAAGGGCAGCCAATGACAGGGAGACGGGCTGAACTTTGTGTGGGCCATCTGTGTGCTATTTGGGCCAGGCCCGGCAGTCACGGCTGCTTAATTCAAAAACTGTCAGCCAGTGTCATTAGGTTCAGCCATTTAAAAGCTTCAGATTTCATTAGCTACAGGAAGAACCACATTACCCACAGGATTAATGTCAGGGTTCGCAGTTCAGAGCCGCGCCGCTGGACTGCGTCAGTGCGTCTGGGTCGACCATCTCCATTAGGTCCAAATATCATTTTTCAGAGCCAAAACAGCTTATAATCCACACGTGTCAAACTCGAGGTCCAGGAGCCAAATCTGGCCCGCCGTAGCCTCTTATGTGGCCACTAGGCTCCAAATTACAACAATAAGTCCCTTCAGTTTTTCACAAATCTGCAAAATTCACACAAAATCAGCAAATCTCTTTTTTTTCTGATTTTCTCAAAATTGGCCAAAAACATTGAGTTTAAGTGACTTGATGTCAAGTTAGAGTCATGCAGCGATTAATAAAAAGTCACATTTAGCATCATCATACATTAGCCCAAATATCGTAAAAACTCTACATTTTGCTTTTACTTGAGTAATTTTATTTAAAAAATCACCATAAACAGACACACAGCAGCAGTTTTTGTTAAAGTTTTAAAAGCTTTTCATTGAAAAAAACTGATTTATTTCTTGTTATATGAATTATTGTCATTTTCATTCTTAAAACACCAAAATTTCCCCTTAACTTTATATTTTGGTCACTCAAGTATAATTTTTTGGTCTCTATCTGCGGATAATTTGTGTTTATGATCTCATGATCTTGTTTCGTGCTCCATCTATAACATCATCACTTTTCTGAGTGCTTCTCTCTCTTCTTTTATTCATGTTTTATGATTTTAGACATAACAATCCTGAGCTACAAGCCCAAACAGTTTAAAAGTAAAAGCTGGTTAAATTATGAAATAAATATGTCCGTTAATCTCCGTCGATTTAGTCCTGAAAAGTTGAGTGAATTCTTTTTACGCCTTAGAAATCCTGAAAGTCACCCACTGCTTCCTGCAGAAATCTCTAAATCATCTTCTGAAGGACTCACTACTCCACAGCCAAATGTTTTGTTTACACTCTTGGAGTGTTGCATCATCGTGAGTGTTTCATAACAAGCTGCGCTCCGCGGCGTCCTGACGTTGATGTGCGGTGGTAGAGGTGACGCCGCAGTGAATGCGCCAGGATCTGTCGTTTCAGGAAGCCTCAGTATCTGGAGGGAGACGTAGAAAGCGCTGAGTCACTTGGTGGAGGAACATTCAGAAAATGATAAGTCGGTGAGGATGAGCCGAGTCATCGCTCTTCCTGCCTAATGTCCCGACTTGCTTCAACTCAGCTGAGTTTTCCTGCACATGGTTTCAATATAGTTCCAAAAATCTTATTAAAGGTGATCCATAAAGCTTCCTTGAACAGAGGAGGATAGATCTGTGGCCTAAACAAAACATGTTGGTTAGATTTTTAATAAAATCATTCTTAGGTAATGAGACTTTAGTCTGGTCAGTTATGACTGTTTTGAGCTCCTCTTGTTACTTTAATATAAAACGTCTATATTACCTAATGCAGATTAATCACATTACCTGTTTTGACATGAGAGCCTCTCTTCCAGAGAAGCTACTTTATTCAAAGCAACACCTTGTGCGGTCCTGTACTGCGGTCAACAAAACAGAGTTGCCAACGTGAGTGAAAAGATGAGCGATGAGAGTAAAAAATGTTGTGATCATCGGCAAGTTTCACTTTAATATCTGTCTGTTATTATTAATTTGAATAAAGCTAAAGTATTATGTGGCCAAATTACTGCACAGGTTAATTATACTTCAATAAAGCACATAAATAAAGCTCTGCTGGGGTTGCTAGGTAACGGCCCAGTTCCCGTCCAGTGTGGGTCAACAATCTGAAGGTTTTTGAAACGACCCATTTTCCGAACACCAAAAAATATTAACTCATCGCCGATAAACAGTTGGGTGGCTCTCATTTTAAGCACTTTTTAGGAGAAAATGAAAGTATAAAAATGTGAATTTTTCATGCCAGATCTCCTTTAAAAACCTGAAGCTGTGAGCGGCAGATGGAGAAGACTCTTTTGGAGAAAGAGCAGCGCTGTGGTTGACATGTTTCCAAGGCCAAAGGCTGTGAATATTATGTTCTCTGCTCTCCAGAGAGGGCAGCGGCTCCAGGCCTGCGGGGCCACAGAGCTTCTGGGTTTCATCACTTTCACATTTATCTCGGTGTCGCTTAAGTGCCTGCGTGTCCAGACCCGCGGCGAGCTTTATCAGGTGTGAGAGCGCTCCGAACGTTGGAGGCTCTTAATCAGGAAATGATCGCATCCAGCAGTGACTCAGCCTGGCTGTGACACCGTCCGTATTTTACTGGAGAATCAACTACCAGAAGGCTGAAGTTCATATTCCCACTCCTGGGACTGGAACCTGCTCCGCTGGGATCGGCGGCCCCAGCAAAACCGAGACCGGATCTCATTTTCCAGAGCTTTGACAGATCCAGGGAGGCAGAGCAATTTAGATGTTTGAAAGGCTCCCTTTCATCTTCTTACCTTCTCACGAAACCTGCAGACGGTTTCCAGCGTCAGAGGAGCAGCGGCCCGCCGTAATACTGCTGACTCTGCACTTAATTCAGTTCAGGCAATTAGCAGTTTGTCTGTGCTCTCACTTTGGGCTCTGAGATAAGCACATAATCCCTAAAGTGGGAAGGGGCATTGCTGTTTAAAGCCCTTTATTACTCAAGTGCAGCTCAGCCGATATTTCTGTCACAGCCGAGGATTTCTGACCAACATGCAGCTGATGGAGGACAAAACCGGGCATAAATTACTGAGTCATCCTCTAAAACTAACAGAATAAATCACATGTGTCCTTTAATGCAGTGCTTACTTAATATAAGGTTTATTTTAAAAGAAAAGAAGCACATGCTCATATATTACCAGTTATTTCCTAAGAGATAATTGGCAGATATTTGAACGATGTGAGGTCTTTTTCTGAACGGCTTGATTTGAATCTTTTCACTCTAAACATATCAGACAAGCCACTTCCATTTCAATCAATCAATCAATCAATCAATCAATCAATCAATCAATCAATCAATCAATCAATCAATCAATCAATCAGTCAATCAATCAATCAATCAATCAATCAATCAATCAATCAATCAATCAATCAATCAATCAATCAATCAGTCAATCAGTAAAGCTGATCTGTTTCACACATTTTATCAACAAGGCAGTTCAGAGTACTTTTATCATAGAAACGCATAAAAACAAAGTCATAGAAAACCAGTAAATATTACATATGTGGAAATAAAACCAGAACGTATCTGATTGTTTTCAAAGCCTCTGCGGTCTGAACGGCCGAGTCGCATTTTATACAACTTTACGTCATAAACGTGAGACATGCGTCATAATTCTGCACCAGATGAAGACAGACGATGGACATCTGGACGTAGACGATGGCTGAAGCAATCAGGGCCGACATTCATAAACCTTGTTTTAATTTTTTATTGGCTTCTTTCTTCTTGTTTTGATTTAATGGATCAGATAAAAACTGATCCATAAACGGCTCCGTCCTTTATCACTTCTGTAAACAAACTGCCGCTGTGTGACGTTCTTCTTCTGCACACGTTGATCAGTTTGTGGTTGTGCGTCGCTCACACAGATCCGTTGTTTGTAATTAGTGATCCGAACGACCAAAAATAAAAAAGTGGCTGAGCATCAAGATCTTCTGTGTGAACGTGGATCTGCATGAGTGTGAAACCAGGAAAAACAAGTGTAAATGTGGCGTTTATGTTTTAACCTTCAGCAGAAACTGGAGGTTAAAACTTTAATTCATGCTTTCTGTGTCTCATTGCTCAATATTTATCTAAGTAGCTGCTCAGTATTTGGTCGTTTCAGCCAGATCTGACACGATAGGTTCAGTTTGACGACAAATTGTCCCAGAAGTTATTGTGATAAGCAATAATATTGTTGTTTTGAAATAATTTTCAAGTAATAATGCAAGAACATGTTCTCAAAGATCCATAAACACTTAACACTGGAGCCGGAAGACATTTTAAATATCCAAACAAATAAATGAAGTATAAAGTCTTCCTAAACAAACATGTCCTTTAAAATGGCTTGTTGAGACCAAAGAACTGGACTGAAGACTTTTGTTTTCCAGTTTCTGTTCAAAAGAGAAAAACAATACATCGTAAAAATGGAAATTATTGATATTGTTTTATTTATCATGCGACTAATTGATTTATTGCTCAGTTCCAACTCATTTATGTTCAAGTCTGCTGTGTTTTTGGTCCAAAAAGAAAAAAAGACCATTACAAATCGTTTTTAAAACTTATTCTTCTTTTGATAATGAAACAGTTCAGTCAGTGCTTCAGCTTCTCTCTCCCTGCTGGTTCCTCCGTTTTCTTACCGTTTATTGTTTCTCTCTGCCAGGAGGTTATTGTTCATGTCTGCGTCTTGGTCCAGTCAAAACTCAATATGACAAGAAGATGAATGGATGAAACTTCCTGTCTTATATTTCTGCACAGCTTATTTCAGTTTTCTTTACTTTCCAGTTTATGCTTGTTACTATAGAAATCTATCTAACGTGAGGAGAAACATTAGGACTTTATTTGAATGACATGACACTGAAATAAACATGGAGGAGTCGTAAATAATGACATTTTAATGCAAAATTGCTTTAAAATTTACACTAAAAATGTCAACATTAAACGTTACCAACATTAGTTTTAGCTTGTTAATATATCTGATTATTGTTGGATGAAAAATCAAATTTCCATTTTTCTTTTTCCCTAGAAAATAATGGTTATTGAGCATCGTAAAAATCTGCGTGTGGTTTTATTGATAGTCTTACATTTAAAATAGTATAATTTAAATTTACGTTGAAATGTTTCTTTCACTTCCTGAAAAGTTAGATTTTTGGAATATGATGTATTCCAGCTTTTTGGTTTGGTTTGTAGCATTGAAACATTTAAAATCTGTTTTCAAAGTAACACTGGTCGACATAATGAAGCTCTGACAATAAACCAAAATGCTGAATTGTTGCTTCACATGGGAATGAAACTCAAAAGCCGGGAGATTCTTTGTCTTGAGTTGCAGAATAAAACGCTGCTTTTAATGCTTTGTTGTTTTTTTTTATCTACTTAAACATTTAAGACTCCTGATAGACTGGAAACGAGCCGCATTGTTGACAAAAAGAACCTTGACCTTAAACAACAAAGCTGTGGCCAGCAGGGAAATGATGGATCATTTAAAATAGAAACTGGATGAAGGAAATGCACCTTAGAAGAAACAATGCTGGATTTTTTCTGCTGCCAACAAGCTGAGCTCTGTTCAGTAAAGTGGAAAATTCCTGATGATGACTCCGCTTGACGGTGAAGATCGTTTTTGGTTTCCCTGAGTGAATCGTTTGGATCTGGACTGACTCCAGTTTCTGACCGAGTCCCAGCAGGTCGGTTTCTACTGCGACCAGCAGAAAGGAAACAAGGGAATCGCGTTTTAAAAGGCGAAAACTAATAGATTATGAGTCTGAATTCCTTAATATTTATGAAAAAGTGCCAAATTATTTCACTGAAAACCTGAGAAAAATATTGTGCTGTAAGTGAAATAATCTGCCAATAAAAAAAGAAGCTTTTTCATCAATATTTAGAAATAATTTACTTAAGACAAGCTTCTATTTATTGCTGAAAAGTTACATATAAGTTAGTTTTGTCTTGATTCAAGTGAACTGAGATATTTGCACTAGAAAACTACTTGGTAAGACTTTTTCTTTTTGCAGTGTTGCTTCATATTTATGCTCAGTCCTGTTTCCTGGATTATCGTTTCATAGTAATCCATGAAACAGGAAGTCATGGATCACTAATCAGCATTTCCTATTCAACTTTATAAAGTAAGAGGGAGTAAAAATGCAAGTTTATACAGTAATTCTTATGAATGTATTTTTTAACATGGTGTTCCCTCGCTCTATATAAATGTACACAATTTAATTGTTGGCTGTTTTTAAATGTAACTGCTTTACTGCAACAAAACATTAAGTTATTTAAATCAGTGTTGCCAGTAATTGTATTTGATTTCTCCAAATCATTTTTCTAAGTTATTTGCCTTGAGCTGTTTGGTCATTTCTACAGTGAAAGCTCTTGCTAGAGTTCCTCAAGAAGCTCATTTATTTATATTAAATTAAATACAATGGAAAACAATGTTGCTTCTATGTTCAAAAAGTTAATAGTTTGTTTTTTTTCAGTTTGCAGCAACTGGATCAGAGAAACAGCAGCTGATAAAAGTTTCAGGGTTGACTTATTTGTGATTTTATAATTTGGAGTAAATTTAAACCAGACAACAGAAAATGGTTAATTTAACAGAAGTAGACTCACAGAGTCGATCTTTAGAGGCAGTGGCGTTAACCTTCTTACTGCAGCTCCTGCTGCAGTTTCAGTGTTGGTTTCCATTTGTCCTGCTGACAAAAAGGACTAAAAATATACCTGCAGATAGAATATATAAATGCTAAGCAGGCTGAGCTAATCCGCAGAGACCAGAGGGATTTAAGAAACCTGAAAACTGGACATAGTTTTATTATCATGTTCTCAATCAACAAAAACATCAGTCTGATGACCCAAAGTTTCCAATTGACATGTAAGTCCTCGGTGCAGGGAAGGTCGGCCTTGGTGGTCTGGTGACCCGGTCCTGTTCTGACCCGAACCAAAAGATTCTGCCTAACTGGAGTTAGGACGATACATTTGCATAGTAGAAAAGCAGCGTTTTTAAAAAAAAAACTCAAGTTTTTAGATTTAAAAAGATTTTTGCGTTTTGGCAAAACTGCAATGGAAAAACAGTTCTTCACATCACACAAGTCATGTGATTAACATGTTTCTGCTTTTCTTATTCAAAAGAAATGCTGCAATTACAAAACAGTTTTTTTTCTAAATTAGTGAGATATCAATATAAAGTTTAGCTTACATTTGTAATGGAAACGCACAGAGCAGACTGAGTAACAGTGGCAGAGATCATCAGCAGCTCCTTCAGTTGGTTGAACAGAGTCTGTGCTGCTGGTCGGTCAGGAAGCTGGAGACCCACTGAAGCTTTCAGAGAACAGCTGAATTGTATTGAGTTGTTTAGCTCACTTGAACAAATGTTGCAATTTTGGTCTCCAACTGAACCTAGAAAAAAGGTGTGAAAAAAATGATAAAGGTGGATTCTGAAACAAATGTATGCCACACGTTTCAGATTTTCAACTCATGTATAATTTGCCATTTCCCTAATCTTTATGCAGAAATGTGTGTTGATCTGTCAACTAAAACCTCCTTACGTTAAATTTAGTTTTTAGTTGCAAGGTGTAAGTCGCTGTATATAAAGTTGTTGACAGATGAGCCAAAACTGTTTTCTTTTGCACAGAAATGAGTCAAATGTTAGTTTTCATCAGGCTGTTTTAGCAACTGCAGGAAGTGAGTTTAACATTTCACTCATTGGCTATGTGCAGATCTGTTTGTGACGTGCTGCCGGGCCAAGAGTGAGCTGACTCAGATAATACTTCCAGTCTGGTGAAAGTCCTCATCTGTTTGCAACATGCAGCCCAGGAGTCAACATGTCGAGGTGAAGCATTAAACCCCAGCTGCGAAAAAGAAATATTTACCTCCTCTTCAAACAACGAGCTGCTCGCTGTAAACAAAGATCAGGAGACAAGCATCGTTTTGCCACTGAGCACATGGAAGAAGTCCCAGATAGTTATTCACTTATTTCTATACCTGTGTTGTTTTTTATTGTGTGACTTTGGGTTTTCCTGGACGGACGATGTCTGAGCAGATGGACGTTAAACATGGAGGGATCAGAGAGGCAGCGCTGTGCGCTTCACGAGACGGAAACGGCAGCTGGCTGAATCATCTGTGTTTCAAACGTTAAAACCTCCAGAGACAGATTGTTTCTGATGTTAATGCAATATCAACCTAAAACTGAGGAAATGTACCAAACTGTTACAGCATCATCATATCAAAGATGTAAATCGTTTCTCCAGGGATTTAAATTATTCATCTTATTCTATAACCCTCGCTTAATTTTGAAACAGTGTCACCTTTACTTTATATATAAGAAAGTCGGAATAAAATTTGTTTCCTGTCTGAATTTATCTTGTAAAGAAAACAAAAGTTACACGAAAATTATTCAAATTGAAATTTACTTTTTCAAAACCATCCATCCATCCATCCATCCATCCATCCATCCATCCATCCATCCATCCATCCATCCATCCATCCATCCATCCATCCATCCATCCATCCATCCATCCATCCATCCATCCATCCATCCATCCATCCATCCATCCATCCATTTTTTTGTTAATTTTTAAGTTGAAAGGTTACTTCAGATTTTTTTTAGTGGGGTTCATTCTGAAGGTTCTGAACAGTCAGTATCTTACCTGCAGTCTTTAGCTCTGTTTTTCATAGAGAGCTTAAGAATTTTAGCAAATGGCTCATATACTGGATCTGTAATGCATTTATTACAGTTAAAATTAACTTTTAATTTTTTCTACCTAACTGACTATGCATTTCTGTTCATTACGTTGATCCATTTGCATCATAAAGTGCCTTGAAACTTCATGAATGAAGTGAATTGAACAGATCTGAAATACAGAAAATTGTTGAGCATTTTGGTTACACTGATTACAAAAGTGTGGTTGATGTTTCAGGAGAAATTTGTAGGAAAAAGTAAACTGAATTTTATCAAAAAGTTCAAAAGGTTTTGGATTTGATCCCATCTTCCTTTCACATTAATGCAAAAACACAAAATCTTGCCAAGTATTTTTAGTCCAGTTTCTAGTGCAAATATTGTAATACACTTGAAATAAGAAAAAACTAACTTACAAGAAACTTTTTAGAAAGATATAGGAGTAAATAATTTATTGACAGTGCTAAAAAACAGTTATTTGTTCTACTGGCAGATTTACAACAAGACATTTTTCCATCAATCTGCCAAAGGAACTAGAACTTTTAATAACATTTGTGAATAATTTACTTAAAACAAGATTTGATATCTTGCTAAAAGGTTACTTGTATATTAAATGTTTTATTTCAAGAATATAAAGAGTTTTGAATAGAAACTACAATAGAACAAAAGTAATTGATAAGATTTTGTGTTTTTGCAGGGAAGGTATTTAATCTCAAGTCGTTTTCTCATCTGTGTCTCTCTGTTAATGAATGTGACTAGTGTAAAAAAAAAACCTATAAATTCCATTTTCCATTTAATTTAGTATTTTTTGTTACTCTATTGAAGATTGAGAGCAAATTTAGTGAATGAATTCAGGTATTTACCTGTGAAACTTGAATTAAAACTTCGGTGTTGGATGTTCGGTCACTGATTTGAGGCTCAGGTTAACCGACCTGCTGATAGTCGCTCTCTGTCTGTTATCAGCTCCTCTCTCAGGGATGAAAACATCCTTTTGGCTCGTCACGCATGGCCAACTCCATCACAACAAGACCATCTCTGCAGACATTATTCTCCGCCTCTGTGTGCGTCTGTGAAAGATGGCGAGGCTGACAAGGAAGTGATGGACTAGAAGTGACACGTGACCCCTGAAGCAGCGGAGGATTAATTGCCTCAATAGGCAGACCCTCTCTGGGAGGATGTGGATGGGTAATGAGGACTTCCACCAGCCAGCGCCTCCATCTATCTGGCCTTGCAGATCTCCAGATGTGAGGGAAAAATGGGACTTTGCTTTCCCGCTGCAGATGCAGATATGATTCCTTCTGAAAAGTAGCTCTTGACTTGATGCTCCCCTGGTGATTTGTGTACAAGGAAAAACATGTTTTCTGGGGAAAGGCGCCTTTGGTGGTCTGAGTAGGCTGTGATTTTCAGGTGAGGGCGGCCGCGCTCGATGGCGTGACAGTTTACACAGCGGGGTCTCCGGTCAAGCTCCAGAGGAAGAGTGGAGCGTGGAGAATGTCACTGGGGTATTCTGACATTTTGCCCCACAGGTGATTCTGAAAAGGTTCAAACGGCAGCGGAGAAGTGAAAGTGGCAGCTGTGAAAGCGAGTGGAGACATGTCAACCTGCTTCTAGCTGCTCAGAGGTGTTAATATATACAGAGGCGAGTCCACAAACTGGAATGTTACTGAAGTGGTTTAACTTTCAGCAAATTCAAAGGATCTGCTGTTTGTTTAAACTTGTTAAGTGTCAATCACAAGGCTAGAAATGGATAGTTTACGCTTTCATCATTTTACAGGTTGAGGTCTGCACATGTTTGCATTATTTTCCTTTTTGTTTTAAATGTTACCTATTGTGTTTTCTTGAACATATTTTGATAATTGTATGGGTTATGCAAAACATATTCATTACATTTTTTACACTAATTCATTCTTAAATAGTGATATTTTAGTCTGCTCAGTTCTGTCTGGCTTGAGTTCCTTTCAGGTTAAGATGTTTTAGGGGCGCTGTCACTTTAAATCCAAATGAGACGCTGCTGGCCACGCCCCCCAATTCAATGTTTACACTCTAATGTAGCAGTTCTCAACGTGGGCGGTACCGCCCCCCAGGAGGCGTCCAGAGGACGGCAGGGGGCGCTGGCGGACTCTTTTTTTTTTTTTACAAAAGTGGGGCGCTGGGATGCCTTTGGTGGGCGTTTGGTTGAAGGTAAACTTTACACCTTAAATGCACAGCAATACCAGTTTAGACTTCGAGCAACTTGGTAAAACTGCATTGTGTAACATTAAAACATGCTTGGCTGCAACTGTATCGAGGCAGCTCTTCTTCTATTCAGTGTTTGTTAGCTTCTGTTAGCTTCTTGGCGCAGCTCCGTTCTCCTGCTACTGGTAGCTAAAATCACGATACCCTCACTGTGTATCCCTCTGAAAAATGAACCAATTTAAATAAAGAAATAAAGAAATCCCTCCATGGGTGATACCACGATAGAGAGCGTTCATTTTATAGCGTTAATACCGGTGCTGTAAGTGGTCCGGTATGAAACCGACAGCACTTTTAAATTTCAATAATCAGAATGCAGAAATTGTTTCTGTTGTTTTAAAAGGTTTATGTCAGTCTGCCTTTTCCCCATCGATACGTTTCCAGAACGCTGCGCATCATAGGGAGTAAAAAAAAAAAAAAGACGAGCACATTGCGCAAAACTCTGAAACAGGAGAAGCGGGACATAAAATGGTTGCTAGGTAATGGTGGAGCGTGACTCAACAATTGGGAACTTTTGAAATGGCTCATTTTCTAGGTACTAAACATTAACTTATTCCCAAGAAACATTTTTTTTAAGCACTCAGGTTGTTTCTAGAAAAAGTTGAGACTCAAATAAACTTATAAAAACACACAAAAAAAATTTTCTCAAGATAATTTGTTTGCTGTGACAGTTTTCTGTATATTTTTGATGGTTGGTGGTTTGGCAGCGGGAAGTCAAAGATCTCATGTAACACGTGCTGTCAAGACAGTCAGATTTTAAATAAACTCAACACAAATGGGAGAAAAAAAAAGACAGATTAAAATCACCCAGACCTATCAACAGTAGAGGCTGCTACTGTAATGCTTTAAACATAATTTACAAAATATTTGGTCAGAGTCGACCATGGAAAAGTAGCTGTCACAGTAAACCACTCTGAAAACAGAAGACAGTCTGATAAGATTGATTTAAGATTCTAGTTAAAGTTTTCTGTCTCTTGTTTGTTTGACTGTTTATTTTGTGTGTCAGTCAAATCCTCCTGTTGGATAAAAAGTAATATATATATACGGTCTCTTTGAATTTGAGTTAAAGTTACAAGGATACAGCAGGAGAAACATTAGAAAAATAATTTCAAAGACTTGAAAATGAGCTAACAGTTCAGCAGAGCGAAACCTGAAGTCTCCCATATCAGAGTCCTTTACTATGAAAATATAATTAAAAGCATAAATCTGTGCTCAGGAAGATATGTGTTTTATTTGTTTCTGTTGTGCTTAAAGTGCCCTAAAGTCAAGTTAAAACTTTTTTTTGCCTATCAATACATTTACGACAGACAAATTATACAAACTAGAGTTCCAAGCAGGGCAATAAATCAATAATAATTAACAGACATGTGATCAATATCAGTAGATAATATGTCAGTTTGTTGAATAAAAAAGACTTTAGCCGCTCAGCCTCTCAAGCAAAGCAGGGTTGGTAGAATGAACTAACGTCTCACTCTTTGGTTGCCTAGCAACTCTCTCACTCCTTGGTTGCATGGCAACAGCTTGCTGAGTAACTGTCACAGCAGCAGTTTAAGTTTGTGCCTCTTAACCGCTTAAAAATAAAAACAACGGTGTGGACACCACTGGTTTGGCAGTATTTCAGATATGTAAAACAAAAAACTATAAGTATCAATATCGACTAGTATTAAATTTTTATATTGTCTAGCAGCACTATTACTATTGACAAAAATATGTATATGATTAAATTCATTTCTGAAATTTTGATCAAAACTTCAACAATAAGTGTAATAATGTGCATGATGTGTTAATATATATTTAAATATCAAATACCAACAGAAGCATTTTTTGTTTAAGTGTTTGTTGTTGTGTTTACATAAAAAGAAAATGTAATATCAGTGATTCTTTAGAATAAGGACAAAACAGGTCCTATGGATAAAGCACAAAATTTGAATAAAATATACACAAAATATTATTTTTCAAATGTTTGACTAAACTAACCTGGGTCACGTGAGCACAACAATGTATATTTTTCAGGCATTTGCTGAATATTTTTTTATTTTAAAGATTGTAGTCTGTGGATGATGCCTGTAAAAGCCCTTGTCGAGGAGCAGAACTCAATACATTATAATAGTTTAAAATAATTAAAGAAATGCTAAAATTATATATTATGACAATTAAGTATAAGTAGTCATATAAATAATTATAAAAGTATCAATAAATTGAATTAAAAATAATTTTTATATATTTTCCAACTCCATTGAAATTTGTCCCTAGTTTTTGTCAACACCGTCAGATATGAAAAGAATGTAAAAAAAACTCAGGCATTATTGGGGGGCACCAGAACTTCTAGGGACCCTATGACATCTTCCCTTCTCTTCCTTTGCTAAGAGGGCTAGTTAGCTCTGGTTAGCTTATGTTATTCTTTAGTTTTTTTCTTCTTTTTATTCCTAAGTTGTTTGTAACAACCATGATGTGTCCACATCATAACTGACAATTTACAAATTTTTTATGAAATTTTGTGAAATAAAAGCTTAATTTTGGTATAATGTAAAGATTTAATGGACCTGATGAGCTACAACATGGCCTCCTTAGGAATAACATCATATAAATTGAGGTAGTTTGGCTTTTTGTCAACTCCGTCAGATGTCAACTCCATCAGAGTTTTTCTGACTTTCAGTGAAATTGTTGTCAAATCTCACTTAAATGTGCACTTAATTCATTTTAATGTATTTTACATAAATTGCATTACTTCACATGTATGAAGTTTTTCATTTTACTCACTAGTTTGTCACCACCTTCAGTTCTGTGTCAACTCCGTCATGCAGTGTCAACTCCGTCAGATGGCCTTTTTGTTGTTTTTTGTTTTAAATAATATTTATTTTGTTTCTTGAGAAGCATTTATCTGTAAAATGAGTAAAAATATTACTAATAGGGGCATTAAAAATTAGTTTTTATTTTTGTCAGATGGTGATGACAAAGTTCTGGGTCAGGTCGATTAAAAATGTAATTAAAAAAAAAATTTGCAACTGGGAGCCTGCACCTTAGCATCTTTACATTTCCAAAACATTATTTGTCATATTTGCATACATGAGGTTGAGAAATAACAAAAAAAAATTATGGGAAAATTAAAACCCATTTTGTCCCTATTCTCAAGAATCACTGACTATATATTGTGAAACAGCAGCAGCCTCTCTTATTCCAGCTCAGGCCTGTTTATATTCAGTTAAATAAAACTTTTATTTGTCCCAAAGGAGCAGTTTATGGGTACAGCTCAAACACGACACATTAAAAACATTACATTTAAGGGATTCTGCAGGATTTATGTTGTAAACCTTTCCATATTGTCTAAACTTTGTCTAACAGCTTGATTTTAATCTTCATTTACAAATGTGATTCTCATGTTGGTGTAAGAAGGCTTATTTAATTTCCTGAGTGGGTTCCCTTTTCTAATCTATAATCTACAGAAATTCAGTGCTCTCTAATCCTTGGACCTCTTAACCAGTTAATTGTCTAATTGTTTGAGTCCAGATCCGATGCCCGTCTTCCTCTGAAGCGCCCACATGAGGGCTGGCTCGCCGGTCATTAGCCCCATTGTCCTGAACCCAAAACAGGCCCAGCAAACAGACCCGCCCGCACCGTTACGCCAGCCTCCAGCAGACACACTTATTGTAAAATGGGAGCTTATGTTTGGCTAATGGTGTTCAGCTGTCCGGTCAGTTTCACTCATGTGCATCTCCTAATCTGGAGACGGGTCTGAGGATGAGGGGGATTTCAGATAGCAGCAGACTAACCCAGGATGTCAGCGTTCAGGATGGGTGACAGTGTTATTCTCTGCCATCTGTTTCCCAGGCGGCGGTCCAGGAGCGCTGTGTTGAACGCACAGCGCTCCAGGCTACACGACTGGCACTGCAGCAATGCATTTACATAACTAGGGGTCAGCCGCTGAGGTCTGGATATGCATATACAAAAACGACTGAAGTAGCAGGCAAAAATCTGGTTCTCATTGCTCATCTAAAAGATTTAAAAATATTTCAGAACAAAAGCTGAAATCTTATCTTCCTGCATCAGTCCAAGGATTTATTTTATTTGATATTAAAGGTGACCTGTTATGCAAAATTCACATTTTGCATGTTTTGGTTCTCCCATTTGGGTCTCAGCTGTATCTAAAGACAACCCAAGCACTAAAAAACATCAGGCTTTTTTTGGCAGTACATTAATGATTTTTGGTGTCCGGAAAATGAGCTGTTTCAAAAACCTTCCAGTTGTTAAGTCGGATTACT
The DNA here is from genome assembly GCF_904066995.2 of Poecilia reticulata. Lineage (NCBI taxonomy): Eukaryota > Metazoa > Chordata > Actinopteri > Cyprinodontiformes > Poeciliidae > Poecilia > Poecilia reticulata. Next base: position 24,996,179 of record NC_088839.1, read on the forward strand.
GTTGCCTAGCAACCCCAGCCTGCTGCCTAGCAACCTCAGCAGAACACAAGTACTAGCAAAACTTGTGACATGACTTATTTAGCTCAATAAACTGTTACAAAACTTTTAAGGGGCCCTGTCATGTAAAATCACATTTTGCTAGTTTTTATGCTTTCATTTGGGTCCGAACTTAAGTTTTTTGTTAATATTTTTTGGTGTGTGGAAAATAAAACATTTTAAAAACCTCCAATTATTAAGTCACACTCCTAAAAACCCAACCTAACAACTCAAGCGGAGCTCCAGCACGTTTGGTCAGCTTGTTTTACCATTGTATGGCTGTACAATGGCTGCTGGAAAAGTCTGGTGTTTTGTTGTTGACTTACCATTCAGAAACCATTTGCTGCATTCTCGTTGATTGTGCAGGAGGCTCTACTTTTGCTTTTCAAGGATGTACAGTTGTATAATTGTGCATCTGTTTGTAGCCATTTTCACATGTAAATGTGAAATCGGGAGAGCGTGGCCAGAAGCAGATTATTTGGATTCAAAGTGACAAGATGCCCTAAAACATCTCATTCTGAACTGATCAGACTAAAACCTCATTATCTAAGAATGATTTTGTGAAAAAAATATAAAGAACATATTTTGTTTAGCTGATAGACCTAGTCTAACCTTCTCAAGAAAGCAACAGGTCGCCTTTAAGCTGAAAGTTGAATGACCCTCTCGATGCTTGGTGTCTGTTTGGGGACACTGCAGTAGCGTGCATGCTGTATCATTTTCTGTTTTAGTTTGTTACCCAAACAGCAGAGGAATGTTATGAGAGCAGCCGGAGTCTCATCGCTCAGGTCTTCCATGAAAAGACCCCACAAAAGCTCAGATCCATCTTCCTGCTGTCTCTGCCGCTGCCCTCAGGAAAAGTGAGGTTGCCGTAAATCACGCTGGCAGCGCCGTGTTTCAGAGCGCCACAGCAGCGTCATTTTATAGCTTGTTGTTTCACTCTGAGCTGAGGGGGAAGAAAGAAAAAGTCTTCTGAAATCATCCAGCTTTAAGTGTTGATGTTTACTCCAAAGCGAGGATGAAGGCAGAGGCAGCGGTTCAGAGTTCACTGAGGAACCTGAAACCAACCTTTGTCCAAAATCTGAACTTTACTGACTTCAGGTTGGTCTTTTACTACCTAGAGTTGAGGCTTTGCTGCTTTGCTTAGGGACCTGAACCTGACAACATGAGCTGAATGGACAGTGAACTGGTTTGTGTGGATGCTGAGAGGTTTTAATGAGTTTTGGTTAAAACCAGAGGAATTTCTTATGTTCAATGAAAGCATCTTGGTGGCTTCATTTTATTTTATTTTTCCCAATTTTATTTGATCAAATGTTGATTTAATTTCAATCAAGAGGGAAGTAGACTAAGCCAGGATATGAGATCACGACTTAACAAATATGTAAAAATATAACATATTTCTTAATAAAAGTGACATACGGCAGCTATAATAAAAGAAACAATTTGAAAACTGGATTTTGCATTCACTCGGCTTAATTTGCTTGACAATCTAAAACATTTAAATGTAACAACAGCAGAAAAACAGAACAAATATGTCAGAGTTTGTGAGGTGGCAAACCGTGAAAACATTTCACGGCGTATGAATACTTTTGCAAGGCGCTGTAAATGCATGACAAATCCCAGCACAGTCTGCTGGTGAACTGTGGGGGGAGAGCGCTGGATTATTCCTCCATGATGCTCTTTGTTTGAAGAGAAGGTGTTGACTGACAGCCGAGCTGCGAGGCCCTGCTCAGCCAGGGTTCAGCGCGGATGCCTGGCTAATGAGGTCGACTACAGGGATTATAATCAGGCTGGGAATATTAGAGTTCTCATGTGTCAGTCAAGATGTGAGCGGCGCTGCGGTGCCAGAGCGGGATTTTCAGCTTCATGTTTATCATGCATGGATGACTACAGGATGAACAGAGGAAGGATTTACTCTAAAATGTGCAATTTATCTGCTGGTGGCCATTTTAATCATCATTCTGCAGAAAGTAGATCCAAATGGTTCAGCTGACAGTGACTTTTAGATGAAATGTGTTAATTAGCATCGCGTTTGACCTCATCAAGCCACTACGACAGACTATCAGGGCCACACCAAGACAAAGTTTAAGAAAAAAAATAAAATTACAGGAATAAACTTGTAGGAGAATAAAGTTAGAATATTATGAGAATAAAATTATAATATTCTAAGAGCTATGTTTCAATATTTTGAGAATAAAGTGTAATTTTACAAGGATAAAGTCGGAATATTACGAGAATAAAGCCGTGATTTATGATTATTTTTCATGATTATTCATGTTTTCAAACGTGAAAACCAGAATATCTCGTCTTTAGGACCTCATCCTTTTTCAAACTCTCCACCTTCAACACATCATCACAACAATGCTCATTCATTATGCCATTTACAGCGTCGTACTTAGAAGTAATTCTTGTTATAAGCTCAGCGGATGTGCAGGTCCACCATGACTGCTGCCACTAGTCTGGAGGAGCTGTGATGGGGATGGCATCTCAGGTTGAGGCAATTAGCTGCTCTACTGCGCATGTCACCTTCAAACATACATTATTTTAACTATTTAAACTATTCATAATTAAACTAGTAAAATAATTTACAACCTGCAGCCAGCGCAGATCATCTCTGCCCGACGCAACTCCCATCTGCAGCGACCAGAGGTTTTATTTTTAGCACTTCGTCTCGCATTTCCTCCCGTTCAACCCTCTGTATTTTTTTACGTTTTAAGGCTTAATTTATCACCTGCCTGGATGAATGCAGCTGCATCTTCATTTTCCCTCTAATCGTCACCAAACTACAAACGTCCTTTGCACGTTAAATATAAATTCTGCTTTTTGTTTTTTTAAATAAAAATCTTAGGAAAACCCCTTTTCTGGTGTCCTTATTGTTTATGTTTGTCTTATTTAGAGGGACTCGACATATCTGTTGATCTCACCATGAGCGTTTAAAGGCCGGCCTGCTTTTTCTGCACTGAAGTGTTTACAAAGAAAAAATGGGCTCTGTTTTCTAATTGATTACTGAAGGCAAATATTTGTACTGGATTTTATTTATGGGTGACATTGAAAAGTGTTAGATATACTTGAAAAAGCAAAATGTTTTCTTCAACCTCATAATTATGAGCTGCTTTTTATTGCCTTTCACATAAGATCAGTGGTTTATTGATAGAAGTTATTACAGTCTCTCCTTCCTTTGCTGTGAGGCTGAAACCGTTTGTGGTCTGAAGCAGATGTTTGCTTCCTCTCCTCGCTGCAGAGGAACAGCTCTGTGGATTGATTCCTGCGTGATTCCTGTTTGAATTAGAGCGACACTTTTTTGGCAAACTGTAGTAAAACCAAACGAGGGGCATAATTGGAAAAGGAAATTGGTCTCTCATCCTAATTTACATGTTTGCGTTGTTGGATTGGCCTAGAGGAACGCGTTTAAAGTGTGTTATTGTAAGCCTGGGCGCTGAATGGAGAGGTAATTTGGAAGCGTCCTGACCACATTCTTTCAGGCTTCATATCCTGGTTCACTGGCAATGCAATTAGCAAACTGAATGATGTTTGCTCCCCTAAGTCGTGTTCTATTTTTCTTCTTCTTCTCTAAATGGCAACACATACATGCAGTCAATCAAGGAGTGATAAGAATCCACACATGACTGGAAGGATTTTGGCAGATAATGTTTAAAGGGAACCTATTATCAACTACTAAAAACAACCCGACTTTAAAAAGAAAACACCCAGCAGGTTTTTGGGCAACATGTTAATGTTTTTTTGGCGTCTGGAAAACGAGCCGTTTCGAAAACCTCCCAGTAGTTGAGCCACAATCAACGGGTGTGCGTCATTACCTGTCCATTACCTTCTTGCTCAATTTTGCTTGATACAAATCTCTCCATTTGCACTTTTTCCCATCGAAGTGGATTTCCTTGTTAAAATTTCAACCAATCAACAAGCAGAAAGAACGTCAATTTTCTGCGCTGTTTTAGAATTGTAGTCATAGAACAAGTGGCTGGTTGTTACCAGGCTACGGTCACCTAGCAACCAAAGCAGAGCTCCAGCATGTTTGGTCAGCCAGTTTTTACTGCTGTACGCGCTGTACAAGACAAGTGTTTTGTTGTTGGCCTACCATCCAGAAACCACTTTGCTGCATTCTTGTTGGTTGTGCAGGAGGCTCTACTTCTGCTTTTCAAAGATGTTCTGTTGTAATTGTGCATCAGTTTGCAGTCTGAACATAAACGTTGAGTTGGGAGGCCATGGCAGGCAGTAGCGTTTTTAAAGTGATAAGTGGCTTTAAAACAGGAGCTCAATTAGCAGAACGGACCAGACTAAAATCTAATTATTTTAGATTGATTTATATAAACCAGTTACCTAAACTAACCTGTTCAAGGAAGCACAACCAGTCGCCTTTCATAAAGCGTCATCATTTTGACATTTTCAGATGTCAACAAGCCCATCCTCCTCCTTCCTACACCTCACTCTCTGGCTCAGTAGAAGTTTCTTTGTTGGTGAAAAATTTATTGTAAGCCTTAAATTTTTTATCAGCCCATTTCAGAGGACCCCTGCTGGCTGGCGGAGTAGCTGAATCAATTTGAAGACCCCCAAAGCATCTTCCTGGCCTACACACTGAGTTCAGTTATCTATGAAGAGCAGCAATCTATATCAAGATACAACAGATGAAGAAAACGAAGAAAATGCAGAATACGATGGTGTGTGGCAACGCGGTCGGGTCTCTGGGGTCGGATCAGCTCCACCCCAAAGGCCACAGAGGTCATGACCCTCCAGGTTTAACACCCCACTGACACCTGGAATTTATTAGGACGCCGCAGTCAGTGGGTTTTACATGCCGGTGCTCATCCGTCTTCAGGGAGAAACGACGGAGTTGTGTGAATCTTGATGTTGTTCAGATAGAGTGTGATGGTTCTGTCTGGACCCGTCCAGATCTGATAAATTCACAGAAATAGATAAACTTCATGGAGCATTTTTCCACCAATAGACAGCTTAGGTGCAGCGCAAACAGAGACGCCAATTTTTATTTGTTTCCTGAAGATGCTGATGTTTTTTACTTGAAAATATTTCTTTTTACCTGTTGGTACCACTTTAATTTACCGTATTTTCCGCACTATAAGGCGCACTGGATTATAAGGCGCACCTTCAATGAATGGCTTATTTAAAAACTTTTTTCATATATAAGGTGCATAGAATAGACACTACAGTTTGGGTTGCCACGCAATTTGTTCCGTTCTCTACAAATGTGGATGTGTACTAATAGAGAAATGGTCCCCGACTGCTTTATATAGTAGGCTGCCCCAGTCATTGTTTCACTCACGGTGTTGGTGTTGCGATATTGTGTTCAATTGCTTTCTGGGTAACACAGACCAACCGACATGCTGCCGCCGCAGTCTCCCTTTCTCTTCCCCCGACTCCCCCGGCTTTAAATGTATAGGGGCTGGATGGACCCTTGGCAACAAACAGTCCGACTCGGGTCGGCAAGGAGAGCCTTCTGCGACTGGGCCGGGGCGTGGGCGGACGATGGTCACCCTTCTCCGTTTGCACACAGCTTGTTCGTGGAGAACGTGGTGCTAAATGACCTGCAGACGACCTGAATCTAAACGGTCGGTAGGTAGATAGGTCAGTCAAACTTTATTAACAAACCAGCGTTCTGACAACTATCCCAGCATGCACCGCGCACTTCTTCTAGAGGCGAAAATGAAGTCAGCGGCTGCTTACCGTAGTTGCTAGACCTGTTGTGGCTCAATATTGGTCCATGTATAAGGCGCACCGGATTATAAGGCGCACTGTCAGCTTTTTAGGAAATTGAAGGTTTTTAGGTGCGCCTTATAGTGCGGAAAATACGGTAATCAATAAAAGAGAGAAATGCTTGTTTACTCTATTTCTACTTGACAACTGTTTTCCAAGGTGTAATCTTTTTAACTTGAAGTGTAAGCCTTCCTTTCACATATGGAGGTGGCAGAGAACAGATTGTTTCTCTGGGGAGAAAAGATCAGAACTGGACCATCCAGGCTGCCTTGAAAAAGTTGAATATGGGTCACATTTGAGCAGAGAAAGTTGGATATGAATCATATTTGAAAAAAATAAATTCAGATATGGGTAGAAAAAGTCACATTTGCGTAGAAAAGTTGGATATGGGTCGCAGTTTGGCCAAAAGATGTCAGATGTGGTTAGAGAAATAACCATAACTGGATATGGGTCACATTTTCCTGGTGTGTGAACGCAGCCTGGGTCGTACCTCGATGGTTCAGTCGAACTGGCTGCTGCGGTCTGATTCCTGAAGACGGAGCATCGTGCCGTCTCTCTCCGTCAGAGGATGCTGGACTGTTATCGCTGTCGCCAATATGGCTTCCCTTATCTGCTGGACGCTCGCTCTAATCAAGCTCGTTCCCTTCTTACAGGAAGTTTTTCTCCTAGAGATATGTTTTGCTTAGTTGTTTTTCCCGTCATATTTGTCTCCGTTAGTCAGTGTGGTGAAACAACATCCTCTGATAGGGAGCAGAGTCTGCAGGCTCAGGGAGCCGCTGGAGGTGACGCAGCACGCTGTGGTACAGTAATGGAGCCATCCATCAACAAGCCCCATTAAAGCATCATGACAAGCCAGCTGGGGCCACTCCACAGTTTAAAGCCTGATGTTTGTTCCTACGGTGCAGCTACAAAAGAAGTCTGCTAATTTGTTTAGTCTCTTTACTGTTTCATATTATTTTTAAACAGATAACACTGATCAGAGAATAAATGTCTTTTTTATCTTTTTGCTGTTTTCAGAAACTCGTGCAAAAGTTGTTTTCAGTGTCTAATTTGGATTTAATTTGATTTGATAGACCAAATAAAAGAAAATCTATCTGGTAAATAAACAGAGTCCACCTGTATTTCATTTAATTTCAGTGAAAATCCAGCCATTAAAGTTTTTTACATAATTGTTTAAACTGTCGTCATGTTGTGACATTTTGTTATGAGACAAATAATCTGTGAAAAGATCGATGTCCTTCACCTCCTCGGTGGTTAGCATAGCCTCCTCATTGGTGGCTATGCTAACTAGCCTTAGCATTCATGTCTGGCTATGCTAACTGCAGCAATGAGAGGAGGTAGAGGATGAGCAGCATCACACAGAGGATGATTGGCAGCACTAAGACCCACCTCCTGGCTCTGACTGGTTATTTCTAGTTAGCATTAGAAGAAAGCAGAAGAGTTTAAATTTTTTCACAAGTTTTCTGTCTCAAAATAAACTGCCACCACATAGTTACAGTTTTAACAAATATGTAAAAAATGAAACAAGTAATGAACACTACAAAGTCATCAAGCAAATATACATCAAAATATTGGTTATAATAGTTATAATTAATCAAAGGCAGCTCTAAACATTTGGGTTTTTAGCTCAGTGATCCATTAAATCAAGGTTGAGGACTGTCAGTGTTTTTGAAACAGACTGTATAAAACAGATTCTGGTTGCAATAATTTTAAACAAACGGACAATCTTTTGTGTAATTTACCATAAAAATGGATGAACTTTTCTGTATTTTTTAGCAGTGTATGGTAACCATCAGTAGCACAACACAAAGATTAAAATATGGTTTCCAGTTACTGTTTATAACAGCTCACATTTGAATAGGAAAGGAAATCACATGGATCTTCAGACATGACAGAGAGGGTAATTTGGTATGTCTGTGTGTTTATTCTATGTATTTTCTGCATTAATTGCTAAAGGTAATAAGACAAAACTGCTGTCAGTATGAGAGAGAGTTAACAGGTTCAATGTTAAGCAGCTCTTGTGCCATTTCCCCCATAACGTCCCTTAACAATCCTTTGAAAATGAGAAAATAGTTTCCTCTGTTTACCAAAAGCACCACTTCCTGGTTAGCGATGGTTGAGGTTAAAATAATATTGAGGTTAAAGAACGAGGCTGTAAGTCACACATGGAGTCAAACAGAGCTGTAAAATCACTTAAGGAAGACATAAATTTACAGTAGTCAGCTGGAGGGCTCGTATCATTTCCAGGACAGAGTCAGTCGCCCAAGTGGAGCTGCTAAGGTTAAAAAGGAAGGATTGTATTCAGTGTTAAAATACTGCCGACTACAAAGGGAGTCAGTCCCAGTTTTCCCACCAGCAGTTCCAGTAGGAAGCCAGGGTTGGTAATGGAGCCACTGGTCCTAGACCACCATGTTGTTCCATCTTCATAAACGTCTCTTCCGATAAAAAGTCGATCTTCTGTTGCTTTAGTTTTGTAGAGTTTTGCTTCACGGTTTAACCACAAAACCATGTTTTTGATTGTTTTTAATTTTTATTGTTTATAATGATAAATAGTGGAGGCGTTGTTAGAACAACTCTATGAATCAATAGAGCTCCATAAAGCAAGAAACATTTTATATACACTCTGCAAAAACACAAAAATCTTACCAAATAATTTTCGTGTAGTTTCTGGTACAAATATCTCAGTACACTTGAAGTAAAATAACTTTTTTAGCAAGATATAAAAGCTTGTTTAAGTAAGTAATTCCTTAATATTGATTTTAAAAAAGTTCTAGTTCCGCTGGCAGATTATTTAACTTATAAAAAGACATGTTTACCATGTCATAAGTTAATTAATCTGCTAATGGAACAAATACTTTTTCATCAGTATTAAGGAATTATTGACTAAAAACAAGTCTATATATCTTGCTGAAAACTTACTTTAAAGCTGGTTTGTCATATTTTAAGTGTAAAAAGATATTTGCTCTGGAAACTAGATCAAATTACAGCAACCTAAAAGTGGACAGAAATAAATATTTACTTTTATTGGAAGCCTTTGGATCAAAACTTCACTACTTTTTCCCCTTCCTTAAAATAAATATGTAACTTTTTACATATTTACGTTCCCCCCAAAACATGCAAATTAACTAGTTTATGTTGGGACTGTAAATTTAGCTCAAAGTGGAGATAAATTTATAACCTGTGTGAATTCACAATTTACTGAATTGTGAATACCCCAACAACATGGCTGCACAGTGCTTGTCCCCAAGTTTGGATCGATGGGACATTTTTATGAAGATTATAAATGTTCATAAAAATGGTATTATCTACTTTTCCTTTTTCACACAATGAAGTAACTATGTTAACTTCAGTTATAAAAATGCTATGTGTATATAAAACATGACTTAAATTTGACTATGCAATTTCACGCCTTGAAATTGAACCTCTGTCTCTAAAAACTTTCTGAAGCTCCGCCTTCAGGAAGTCATCACAACACGACTCCTCTATTAAACCCTTTAGCAACATTTTTACCAGCGTTGCTCTGAGAAGTAGCTCATAACGAGCAGATTCACATTTTCCCAAGGTGTTTGCTAATTGCTGCTGGCCAGTCTGAAGGAGCTGAATGGAAGAGGTTGGGGAAGGCTGCTCTGTGAGCTCTGAGGAGGAGTTTCGTCTTGAAGGCGGAGCTAGGTCCAACCAGCCGTTTTCCACAGCTGAATGGTTGCCATGGAGATTAAACGGTTTCTCAAACATGCATAAAAGAATCAAAGAAACATTCCAGGTTTGTTTTTAATGAAGTAATAACATTATAACATGAATGTAAAGCTCCAAAAAGTAGATTTTTCATAATGTCACCCTTTTAATGTTTTCTTAGGTTTGTTGTGCATTGACTTAATATTCTACCTCTTTGTTTGAAAACTGCTCAGTATTCATGTTCTTTTCAGCGTGACTTTATTCACCTCCAGCAAAGCAAAATTCTGTTCAACAATTAATTATCCATTCTCATTAAAGCTTAATTTGTTAAATACATTTTTACTGATAATATTTTCTTCTGAATTGGACCACATTGGTCTCTCTTTCAGAACATGTCAGCAGACAATCCTGTGTTGAGGCAGAGAAACAAAACCAGCAATCAGACGCTGAAACGTGTGTTGCTGGTAGAAACTGCCTCTTCACGTCCTTGTTGCTGTTGAAAAGGATTGTCGTTTGTTCGCTGCACTTTCAGTCCTCCAAAGATTCGCTCATGCTGAGACGGAGCAATTATGTGCAATTTCAGCTCTCAAGCCCATCTCCAGCAATCACCATGGCGATATTTAAAATGTATTTGTGTCAGGCAACACAGAAGCCGTAGGTGGTATTATGTTTCTTTCCTGCTGGCTACTTTTTGTTCTGTTGTTGTTTAACCACTTTTCAAACAAATTCCTCCCTCCTCAAATCCATTTGATTTGTTTGAATTATTCCTTTCTATTGACTTCACAGAGGAATTGCTAAGAATTGGATTGTTTTCTGACAAACATGGAAACATGTAACGAGGGATGCAAGTTATCAAGATATCCTCAGTTGATTGATTGTATCAATTAACCAGCCATTTTCTTAACAACCTGACTTCTCTTTTATCAAGACGGTCAAATGTCTCTCCAGAAGAAAAGGGATTCATTACATTTAAATATTATTTTGTGTTGGCTGTATTACACACTAACAGATTGTGGTTTTCTCACGTTAGTATTTAAAATGTAAAAAAGCAGTAAGCTGAACAGAAATATAAAATGTGAAAAGAGTACAATATGTGAAACATTAATGTTCACACAGATGTAGAGTTTTTGTTCCTCTTAAAGGAATATTTAAACTGTGTGCATTAACTTCAAAAGGCATCGACTTTTTTCCATCATGTTACAGTTTTTCACCAATATCACATCCTGGTTTGATAAAGTTGACGCTGCTTTATTGTTGCAAACAAAATGATAACATTTTGTCAATCAGCTTTGTTTTCCTGAAACAACAAATTAAAATCTGAATGCCTTTTCTCTCTGAAATCACATTTGCTATTGTGAGAATTGTGTCCACAATATTGACATTTTCCCTAAGTGGACGTTATTAGCTAATCTAATCAAACTCATTTTAATCTCATAAACCATCATAAATCAATTAATTGTTTGCCTCTCTGTCTGTAATCCTTTGACAGCCGTTACTCCTGCAGTCTGGAGTTTTGAGTTTTATTCAGACTGGCTGAAAAAGCCCCATTTGGCCCCCAGAGTACGAACCGCTCTGACCCAGTGATCAGATCCTGCCGTATCGCCTCCATCTGCGGCGTGTCGGCAGGCATCCTCCTGCATTCCAGTCCTTTTGTTTGCTGAGCGGGGGAAGGACATGAATGAGTCCTCCGTTGACTAAACATCCTTGGAAAGTCCGCCTCGGCCTCACACCTGCTGGAATCTCAGCCCCTTCTCTGCCGAGGATGTGCGGCTCGGAAAAAAACGCGAGCCGCTCATCGCCTGCGTCGAGGAAACGGTGAGGAATGTCGATGGGAGCATCACCTCTACATCCACATTGACGGCCAAGAATGCAGCTATTGTTTACTGAAAGTGGCTCTTCATCTCTGATATTGAGCACCTGTAGACTTAATATACTTTCAAGCTCCATTGTGTTGTTGTTGTCGTCCTCGTTTGGACGAGGATGTGGAGCCAAAGGTCAGACAGCTCTTGTATAAGAGCAGGTAAATGATTAATGATTTATTATTGTTTATTAGAACAATGAGAAAGAATGTGTTTTAAGAGTATGCCAAGCTAAACATTGAAGCAACATCTGATACAAGTAATATCTGGAAAAATGTTTATGAATTTAAACTGACAGAAGGGAAAACAACCTGTAAACGAGAATAACCTCAACCCAACTGAGCCTAAGGCCTAAAGTTTTAAAAATGTAAAGTTTATGCTTAAAACAGTTCATAAAATTTATAAAATGTATGGAGTCAAATAACAAAGGAAAATTTAACATATACCATATAAGCAACAAATGTTTATAAATTCATCATCAGTGTCATTATTTTTGTTGTTTATTTGATTTTTCGCATTAAATATGAAACTTTTTCAGTGCTGTGGAAATTTAATTTTTTTTATTTGATTTTTTTTGTCATACTTTACTTTTTTTTAGATCATAAAACAAATTTTACTATTAGGGAACGAGAAAACAAATAAATAAAAAATGGTTTGATTACATTTATTAAAGGAACAAAAAGTAAACCGAACAAGTCTGGCTCTGTGTGGAAAAGTAACTGCGTCTCAGTCTAATCCGGGTGGAGTTTAATCCCAGATGGAGGAATTTTGGTTTCACTATTTTTTTGCGAGATGAACATATCATGTTAACAACACTGAATTCCATTTTTTGACTAGGTCGTTCCTAAACCCTAATTTAGGTTTAAATATGCACTTTGCCTCTGTAAAGAACATGTGCCTTGGAAATTTAACATGAATTAAATTTTTCACTGACCTTCGCTGACCTGCTGCCAACATGGTGGTTTCACTGCAGGGTCGACACCATATGAGCTGAAAGGTGAGATGTACGATCAGGAAGTTCTTCATGATGGTTCACAGAGAGTCTGCAGGGATTCAGGAGTTAATGTGTGTCATTTCTTTTTTTTCTCCATGACCCCCAGAACCAAAGTGGACCCTGCTGCAGTACATGACCTGTATGATCTCAGGCCTCTGACTGATTGATTAGTGCCAAACTTTTGTTTACTCAACATGTCCTGCTTATTTTTTCCTCATTTTTTTGAGACTGGATGGTTTAAGTATTGTCACATTAAAGTTGCATATGAACAAAATTTTGCTTCTAATTCACATTTTGCACATTTTTATACTTTGGGTCTCTACTGTTTCTAAAAACAGCTTAAAAATCACCAAGCCATTTTTGGCAATTTTATGATTTTTGGTGTCTGAAAAATGAACGTTTTCTAAAATATCCTGATTGTTAAGTCACATTCCAAAGGCACTGTGCTGTTACCTAGCAACGTCAGCTGAGCCCAGCCCGTCACCTAGCAACCCAAACTGAGCTCCAGCACATTTGATCAGCTGGTTTTACTGTTGGCTGTGCTGTACAATGGCTTCTGGAAAAGAGACGTGTTTTAATGTTAACTTATCATCCAGAAAGCACTTGCTGCATTCTTGTTAGTTATGCAGGAGGATCGACTTCTGCTTTTCAAAGATGTAAGGTTGTGTAATTGCACATGTGTTTGCAGCCATTTTCATGAGCAAGGAAAGATGGTGTGTTGGGGGCGTGGCCAGCAGCAGATTGTTTGGATTTAAAGTGACAGAGCCATAAAACAGCTCATTCTGAAAGAAGGTCAAAAATAGACAGAACTGACCAAACTAAAATCTCATTATCTAAGAATAATTTTGTGCAGAAAAATGTTATAAACATGCTTTGCGTTGCCCATAGATATATTCTAACCTCTTCTAGGAAACATAATAGGTCTAATACCTTTAAAATTTTGTTCATTTGCTAGTTTGATTTTGTGACTTTAATTAATGATTATGAGAATAATCACAGTTTAAAAGTCTGGAAATAAAATTTTGACCATAAAAACCCATTGATCTTTATCAGATGTTTGCGATGCTTGCTTAGTGCTTGTGTTTTTGGTCTTAAACTACACTATAGGAGCCTTTGGTATCATTATGATCTTGTTTCCATATCTCGAGTCTGTTTTGCTTTATTTAAAATTAAAATAAACAATGAATCTAATAAGAGTCACCATTAATAAAAAGCTGAATTCAGTTTGAGGCTGTGTTTATAAACACTTTTTATATCACCCACTGTTGTTTATAGGTCCTTCCAGAAACAGTGGGTGTACCTTCTGTTTAAAGCAACGTCTATAAATACAGTTACTATTCGGAAATGCATGTGGGCACTGTAAAAAGCATTCCCAGGCACCAACTGCTGTCTAAAATTAGACTGGTGATATTAAGCAGACCTGCAACAAGACATTATCCACCGTTTTTACACTTGTCTCAGTCACTAGTCGGCCTGTGGCCAAAAAAAAGTATAGAGTTAATCCTTTTTCTGCGTTCACTAATAAAATAAAGGTTTCTTGCTCTTGTACTTTTAGACTTTCAGTCACTGTGTTTCTTTCACCTTCAGACGTCCAGGTTGTGCATCATCAATAAAAGAATGTTTTGCAGATATTCGGAGCATCTTATCAGACCCTCGGGGGTTGACATTTCTAAAGGCTAGTATAACATTTCCTCATAGTGAGAGAGAGCTCTGAAATGTGGGCCAGCTTATTAACTTTAAAATATTAGATAAAGCTACAGTGTAAGGTAATACCACAGCTATAAATAGCATTTGCCAGTAGAGCTGGGTGAAGAAGGTGTTTGAGCAAACAGGCGCTCTGGATGATATGTAGACCGAGGTCAGACAGTGCGTGCCGACAACAGCAGCTCCATTTTTCCACTGGTCACTGCTCATCCTCTAAAAGAGCTCTTACTCAAGTAAGAGCACCAACATATTTTTACTCAAGTAAAAGTAAAAATATCTACTTTTTAGCTTTTAGCTTTTGGCTAAAAGCATGGCCTTTTTAGCCAAATATTTGGAGAAAGAAACATTTAAAATTTTGCACATTTTGTACTTCCATTTGGTTCTTAGCAATTTCTAAAAACAGCTCAAGCGCTTAAAAAAATCCACCCAGCTGGTTTCTGGTATTAAGTTAATGTTTTTATTTGTCTGTAAAATGAGCCGTTTCGAAAACTTCCGATAGTTAAGCCACATTCCACAGGCACTGCGCCGTTTCCTAGCAACCACAGTCCAGCTAGTCCGTTACCTAGCAACCCAATCAGAGTTCCAGTACGTTTAGTCAGCTGATTTTACCGCTACATGCGCCGAATAGATGAGGGTAGAAGAGCCAAAAGTTGTACTCAAGCATAGCACTACTTCAACATATTTTTATTCAAGTAAAAGTAAAAATGACCTTTCCAAGAAATTACTCAAGTGAGAATAAAAATATATTTGGTAACAAGACTCAAGAACTGAGCAAATGATAATAAAATCTGATTTAATGTTTTAGAATGATGTAATCAAAAACACAAAATAGAAAGTTAAGCAAATTCTGGTATTTTAAAGACTAAAATAAAATGTAAAATATACAAATACATAAAAAATAACACAACCACTGGCAGAATAAACATGTTTTCAAAGTAATTTTATATTTTTCAATGTTAAACTTCACCTAAAATGAATACTTACAATAGATAATTTGTAAATTTTTAACAGGGTAATGTATAGAGTCATTAAGTAGTGCTGTAATTGTTCATAATAATATTACTCAAGTAAAAGTTAGCCCTGCGACAGACTGGCGACCTGTCCAGGGTGACCCCGCCTCTCGCCTGGAACGTTAGCTGGGGATGGGCACCAGCAACCCTCCCGACCCCACTGAGGGACAAGGGTGCAAGAAAATGGATGGATGGATGGAAGTAAAAGTTAAAAGTACAGTGCTGTAAAACTATTCCTAGAACAGTTTTTTTTTCCAAAAAGTTACTCAAGTAAATAGCTATGATTCACCTCTGGTCCCATCAAACATTTGCTTTATATTTTCCCTCCTAGAAAAACTAAACAATATACATTCAGTTTTACATGAACTTTACGTAACATTTTAGACTGACAAGTGAAGCCAAATAAATGCTCAACCTGAGTAAAGTTTTTGTATGTGTCAAAGCTTCATATCAGATTCACGCTTTTGGGCTTTATAGGTATATAAAATATCAAATATACACATTATTGGCTGCTTTTGGTTATCCTGAGATAAATAGTTTCCAAGAAAAGTGGTTCATGAGTTAGATTTTATTCATACTTTTTGGCACCTTTTCCAACTCCCATTGGTGCACATTATATTTTTAAAACAGCAGCCTGCAGTATCGTAATGACATTTTTGCATTTTATCACACAAGCAAAAAGTTAGATTATTCTATTCTTTGTGAAGTTTTATCCTCTTTCCTGAATGTGGAATAAGTGAATAAAAACAGCTAATAGGCTTAAATCCTCTTGTGACTGCAGTTTTTTTTCAAAGTTTGCCAGAACCAAACCGCCCAACCAGTCCAAATAACAGTCCATTTTGACTGGCTGACATGCAGACGCAGCTTTGTACTGGGGGTCAGAGTCAGGCATGGAGGGAAGGTTTACAAGAGTCACAGGGAAATTTGTGAAGACGAGGGGAAAACTGAGGTGCGACCCTTTTCCCAGCTGCTGCCCAGAGGGTTATAATAGCTCTGAGTGTTTCATTATGGTTTAGTTTTGTTTCTTTGTAGCTTTTTGTTTGTCTAGTTCAGTTAGTTTTAATTAGTTTTTAGTGTGTTTGCTAGTTTTTATTAGTTATTACTAGTTAAATATTGTATAGTTGTTGGTTGTCTTAGTTTTTTCATACTTTTTAGGTACAGAATTCAAAAAGGTCAGAGTATTGTATTACAATGTTTACATTGATTGGGTAATGATCAAGAGAAGATAATATTTTTCAAAAAATGTTTTCAATTATTTGTACAACCAACCAACTCTGGCGTTTTCTCTCATCTTTTGCTGTCGCCATTTTGCGAAGCAGCGTAAGTGCCGCCATAATTTGCCAACAGCTGACATAAGCTGCTTTTTCACATCAATTCAAAAGGTTAAGATTCATAAACGCAAAATCGAAGGACATTATATATATCATTTCAGTATATTTTAGTTAGTTTTATAAACGCATGATATAATTCCAGTTAGTTATAGTTTTTTAGTTAGTTTTATAAATGCATGATATAGTTCCAGTTAGTTATAGTTTTTTTTCCCATTAATTACCGTTTTTATTTATTTGAGTTCATGAAAATGTTTACTCAGTTTCAGTTTTTGTTATTTCGTTTTTTAGTTAACTGTAATAACCTTGGTTTCAGGTGGACCAAGCCTTAATCTGATGGGTCTACTGGTCAAGTCAGGAACCACATCAATCCTGTCAGAAGTCATTTATAAGCTCCTGGATGTGTGAACAAGAGCTGGGCAATGCTTCACCTTGTTGCTCCTGTTTATTGCAGACACCTTGTAAGCTTAATGTGCATTTAGGTCTCAGTTTCCTCATTTTTGGGTTCAGTATGTCAGCATAGACATTTGTGATCCTCAGAAGAGGATTTTTGCGGTATGGCTTTTCCTTTTGGAGAATTTTACTCCAAAAATATGTCAAGATTTTTGAAGCTCCTGCTTTTTCTTACAGCACCTGACGCGGTTCTTTATTTTTATAATTACACAACACGAATAAATGTAGAGGAAATCAGCTGCAGATGGTTTTGTTCTCCTCAGATTGACTTGTTATAACTCAGAACGGTCTTTGGGAAAATAAGCTGTCATTTTTCTCATTCTTTATAAACCAGAAACACTTGAAATGTAAGTGAAAACATCTGCTATCTGTAAGCTTTGAAATTTAAAGAACAGCATCAGTGTGTATTATTTCTTGACAAGAGGGGCATTACTCCACTCCAGTACTGAATAGCGGGAGAAATGGCTTGAAGTCCTTTACGAAAGAGAAATCCTACAACCACTAAAATCTGATCCATTTTTGGTTTGCATTTTGCAGAGAATGACGTCTTGCTCAGTGTCTTGTGAGGTTTTTGTGTTGTTTCCTTCAGTACTTCTTTGAGCAGCGCCACCTCAGGCGAGGAGGGGAACAGGTTTTTCAAAATGTTTGGTTAGTTTTACTGGGAACCAAAATTGCAACATTTGTTACATTTTCAGCTGCTGCGGTTTGCTTTCACACTGCACTGTGTCCAACAAACCAAAAACTTTGAAAAACCTGTTCCCCTCTTCGCCTGTAGGGGCGCTGGACCAAGAACCACCAAAGGAAATGACAAAAAACCTCTATAGAAGACTCTGAGTGAAACCTCCTTCTTCACAAAATATAAACAAAAATGGAGTTAGATTTTAGCAGTTGTAGTCTGTAGTCTGCTCATGGTCTCTTTGGTCACAGACCATCAGCCATTTCTTCCACTAGCGCTAGATTTGCACATTTGATTTGGTTTCATTTACCCAGAATGCCCTGCATTACTGTCCACTTCCTGCTTTTGGAATGGCCTCTGGTACGCTTGGCATTCACAAATGCATTTGAACCACATTAGAGTTCACCCCAACCGGATGGAGACCAAGGTTTTTAGGCAGACCACAGTTTGCTTTTTAGTCCTCATCAGACTTCAATTGTGCGTTCACACCTCTCCTAAAGAACCGGACTTTCAAAACAAACAAACTAGAGATCGATTAAAGTGGTCCAGACAGGCTGGAGTAACATTCAGGTGGACTTTAATTATGTGATTTTCCAAAAGAAACTCTTTACACAAGACTTTATTTAGAGATATGAGACAACATAATAATGCTCCAGGGTTGATTTAATGGGTTGGTATTCATGCAATGACATTATCTCTCTGCCAGTGAGAGCCATAAAAATTAACAAAGCCTCAAAGTTTTAAAAAAGATCAACACAGATTTATTGAAACAAGTTAACCTACACATTACGCTTTGCAATTTCATCCTCTGTTATTACAAAAACACTGATTGGTCCAGACTTTTACTAATTAGGCTGGACACCGAATGCTTCCTCTGGTTTCTTATTATTCTTTTCCTTCTCTTCTTCCAGCCTGCTTTCTTTCATTCACTTGAAACTTTTACATGACTGTCTGCATGGAAAGCATCCAGCTCTAATCAAGCTGCAACATCTGAGCTGCGTGGTGTCTGTTTGGGTGTTTCAGCGTGATCACTCAACCGTCCGTACCGATTAAAACAATAGCATTCCTGCACACACAGTAACATCCTATGCAATCAGTAAAGAACGCATTCCAGAGTGAAATTAATGACACCCGCGATATGAATGCTAAACAAACAAAGTGACACAACGACACTCACAAGCATACATTCACACACACAGGATGTCCAAATGTAAAGACGCTGTGTGTCAATAGGAAACAACAGAGCACGAGCTGGAGTGTGTCGTTGTCCCTCAAGGCTCTGCACTCAAACCAGGTGCTTTCCTCTGAGGATTTTCCTGTTTACCGACTTGTTTGTTTGGGTGCTTTCTTCTGGTCCCAGAAGTCAATATCTTCCTGTGGACCATGTACCTTCCGCCTTACTTCACCGGTCTTTTCTGGCTCTCCGGACGTCATTAAAAACGCCCAAAATATCAGCCGAGGGAAGTCCGATTGAGTCGGCGCAGCGATGCATTGTTTGGAAACCACGCTGGTTTGAGCTTCTGCTATTTCTAGAGCGGCCTCCTGCGCATTAGCAGTGCTCAGCCGTTAGAAGTCCTTATGGTCTGCTAATGCCTTCAATGCCAAATATAACAATGACTTTTCCAAGGACTTCCTTTAAGAATGTTAATTTCCTCCCAGTGGGGTGACAAGTTTATTTTTTCATCTAAACTGTGGCGTTTTGACTTTGTGTGGCCCTGTGTGACCAGAATTTCATGAAAGTATCATTTTGATGCAGAATAACTACTTATTATTTATGCACAAATAATTATTTAATTTATAAATTACAAAAAACTATTTCCTTAAAGAGGAAATAGACTTTAAATCATTAGTTTTTTAGTGCTTAAAATGTTCTTCAGGCGATAGAAGGCTGACTTTGTAACTGTCTCTATATGAACTCTGAAGGTTCAGGTCTGGGTCCATCACTTCTTCCAGATTTCGGGCCTGATCTCTGGTTTCTAGCTGTAATAACTGAAGCTGACCTTTTCTGACTCTTTCTGTATCATCTCTTCTCTTCAGACTCCATCAGACCTTCATCCTGTGAAACCTGCCACTGCAGCTCATCTGCTGATCGCTCCCCAGCGTGTTTTCTCTCTCGCCTGCATCTAGTCGGGTTTTTCCCTCAGGGCTTTGGAATCTGACACTCGACCAGACAAATGGAGGCGTAACAAGTCTCCCTGCTGAGTGACCAGTACTGCAGCGAGAAGCTGTCGCCTCGCACCAACTGCAGGCTCTTATCATCCTGCAGCTCTTCGCCAACACACCTCCACAACCGCACTGACGATGACAGCAATCTGAAAACACAACAGCTTCCTCTGCAAAATATTCAAGACAGCGAAACTTCCTGAAGTAGAACAGCTAGAGGATTTCATTATTTTTATTTATTTATTTGTCTTGTAAAAGTGCTTGATTCGGTTTATCACATTTTTTTATGCTACAATGAAAACTGTACTGTATTGTGGGGGATTTATTTGTAATAGACCAACAGAAATTACTATATAATTGGTTTGTGAAAGGGAAAATTGCATTTAACGAGCAGAAAGTCTTTTTGGATCTTTATTTGTTCACTTAAACATCTAGAGATTAACTTTTTTTCTTTCAAAATAGCTCAAACTCGAACATTTTATCTTCCATGATTACCTTTTACACTTCCATTTGGGTCTTGCTTCTAAAAACAACCCAAGTGCTTAAAAAATCCACCCAGAGGATTTGGTTTAGGCAACAAGTTCATAAGCCATTTCAAAAACTTCCTGATTCCCAAGTCACATTTGAAGGGCACTGCACCGTTACCTAGGAATCCAAGCAGAGCTCCAAGCACGTTTGGTCAGTTGGTTTTACTGCTGTATGCGCTATACAATCGCTGCTGGAAAAGACAAGTGTTTTCTTGTTGACTTACCATCCAGAAACCACTTGAAGCATTCTTGTTGGTTGTGCAGGAGGCTCCACTTCTGCTTCTGCAAAGATATATGGTTGTGTAATTTTGCATCTGTTTGCAGTCATTTTCACTTGTGAGTGTAAACGTTAAGTTGGGGGCGTGGCCACCAGCAGATAATTTGGATTTAAAGTGACAGGGATCCTAAAATAGCTCATTCTGAGCTGATCAGACTAAAATCTCATTATTCAAGATTGATTTTGTGTAAAAAGTGTAATGAACATGTTTTGTATAGCTCACGTAAATATGCTAACCTGTTCAAGGAAGCGCAGGTCACCTTTAAAATATCTGGAAAGAGTTATTCTTCAGATTCTTTATGAAGCCACTGCGCCTGATCTAGGCAGAGTTTTATTCACACATAAGGTATTCATGAAGGTCCATGTATAGAACCACTTTCCATGTGGAAAAACTTGTTATGCACATAAGTCAACCGTGCAACAAAGTTCTGCAAGCTGCCTTTACCATACTCCAAACTTAAAAGTCGATTACATTATTGAAGACAGACTTGATGAATTGCAGCCTCTCACCATTTATCCCCCAGAGCTCCACATGCTGCTGTACTGTAAAATCTGATACCTCTTCATTAATCCTGCTGATTGGAGCGCAGCCCAGTAGGACGTGTGCAGTTTGCAAGCTGACTGCACCGCTGAACCGTGTGTGTGTGCATGTGTATCTATGCATGTGTACATCTGTTTGGTTGCGACGACATGTGTGCGTTTGCATCTAAACACGTGTGTGCCTGTGAATGGTGAGTGAAACATTTGCGCCGTGGGACTCGAACTCCTCCACCTCCGACTGTGGTGGTGTGTGATCTGAGCCGGCAGCGGAGAAGTCTTGCATCCATCTCACCTGACAGCTCCCGACCTTCCAGTAATCCCAGCATTGCTCGCTATCTCACTCCCTGCTGGCTCACACATGGACAGAAAGCATGCCACCCTCTGCAGCATCAAAGTTAGCCTTGATCATGCAGTCACACTCAGGACTCCTGACATCAGCTACTGACCGCGGTCTGCAGTCATTCATGCTGCATTCCTGCTTTAATCTGCAGAGTCGCGTCGTATCTTCTCATCCAGCCTGATTCGGAGGAGTTGTCGTTTGTCTTGAGTCGGCGGTGAAAAGTGCGACTCCGCCGTGATTGTTGTGGGGTCAGATTTCTGCAGGGATTTCCTTTCCCTGAGCGAAAGGCTGCAGCTCTCCTCTGGAGATTTTTCTCTCTTACTGTCAGCAGGTTCATCACCTTGTTACAAATGGACTAACAGGTGAAACCAGATGTTTACAAAAAACGATCATAAACTTTTATTCCCACTTAACTCAAACTATGCTTTATTCTTTTGGCTTTGTTTGGATTAATATAATTATTTCTAGTCCCAAATATGCAGAGGCATTCCCAGAGAATGTTTTAATTTTTTTCTAGAAGCCAATTTCACATACATTTCCCTAATATTTACGTAAACACAGGTTGAGATCAGTGAAACTTTGATTTGTGGAAACAACAAAATTTAATTCTATGCAGATGATATTTAGTTTCCTCAAAAATAATGTAAAATCTGTGAATCATCTCATATTTGTTATGAAGTTCTGCTGAAGCCTGGTAATGAAACAGAGAACGATTCGATTTAAAATTGATTTTCAATTCAAAATGATTATTCGTAATGATTTTTCCTTCAATCTATATGTGTGAGAAGATTCTCAGGATCTTCTCAAGTCTATTTAGCAGAATAACAAATGGAGACAAAGTGTCATTTTCATATTTATTAGGTTTTAAACATTAATTCATCACATTTTGGTGCCAATTTGGTCGTTTTGTTGAAGACAATGGTGACATTTCTCTTTGGTGTTTTCCCATTTGATAATCCGATAGATTCGGTTTGATTAGAGACCAAAATTGCAACATTTGTTACATTTTAATTTGGTACGATTCGCTTTCAAACAGCAGTGTGTCTGATGATCCAAACTCATTGAAAAAACCTGTTCCCCTCCTCGCCTGTGGTGGCGCTGCACCAAGAACAACTGAAGGAAACGACACAAAAATCTCAGAGGAAGACACTGAGCACAACTTCCTTCTTCAAGAAATGTAAACAAAATTGGAGTAACGTCAGATTTTAGCGGTTGTAGGATTTCTCTTTTGATGTTGGTAAAAGAACAGTAGCCATTTCTCTCTCTGGCGTTAAACTCTTGCGTTTGTTTTTGTTGTATTTACCCAGAATGCCCTGCACTATTGACTACTTCCTGCTTTGGAGCGGTCTCCGGTCCGGTTGACATCCACATATGCATTGAAACTGCACCAGAGTTAATTTCAACCGAACTGAGACCAGGTTTGTGGTCGACCTGAGTTCGATCAGCATTCACATGCTGGTGAATTCTCTGAAACCTAAATCTAACGGGAGACAGTAATAATTTGGGGTCTAAGTGTTACTTTGTGTTAATCAAAGCATGACACTGTTGAATATGATGGGTCTCTGTCTGCTGGTTTAGCTCTGTGGTGTCTGCCAGTGGGCAGGAGGTCGAAGGTCGGCTCTCCAGTCATGCTTCTGGCTCTCCTCTATTTGCCTGATGTTGGTCAGTTTTTCTTTCAGGTTTGGGGAAAAGAGAAATCAGCACCCTGATCTCAATAAGGCTTTTAAGTTTGCTGCTCTGCATCACCAGGAGTGACTTAGAAAAGTTTTCGTACCAGTAGAACCATTTCATATTTTCTCCCATTTCATGTCCACACTCCATGTTTACATGGGAGAGTGGCGTTGTGAGATTGATTCTTCTAAAATATCTTATTACTCTCCTTTGTTTTTGTTATTTTCAGTGCTTGAATATTTACTCAAATCCACTGTGACAGTCTTTGTTCCTTTTCTGCATGCTGACTCATCCTGCCCTAGATCAGCCTAGGGATGATTGTGTCTTCTCAAATTTAATGATGGTGTTATGAGTTGGTGAGCAGGCGTAGGTGTGCAGACCGCGACGTGGGAAGCTGGAGCTGAGAGTAAGAAAGAAGAGATGAGGGGCTGAGGTTTAACTCTCTGTGTGCCGGGATGATTTACTGGAACCAGTGGCAAACATCTGGTTTATATCCAGAACTTTTTTCACTTTAAAATAACTGGAATAAATACAAAAAATGTAAACGAAGAAGAACCTCATGCAGCTCTTTTGATTTTCATTGGCTCTCCTGATATTAGGACTGAAACAGTTCATCAGATCAATTATGAATAATTAAAATTAGTAATCAGTTAATTGTTAATCTGAAACATACTATTTGCTTAGAAAACAACACATTCAAGCACAAAGAAAAGATAAATATATCAAAAATAATCATGAATTTGTCCTTTAAGTTCATCTCTGCCTTTCACAGCAGAGATGTGAAAGGCATCTCTGCTGCCTTTCACAGAACTGTATTTTCCTTTAAGGAAGTTTTTTGGTCTCTCATGAGGAAACTTGCAGATGTGATGATGATTATGACATTTTCATGCTGAGAATTTGATGTAAGATCCTCCACATTTTTCTGATTAAACTTAATCAATTCAGGGCTTATAGATTATTAATTTCAACCTGCTTTGACAGACGTGTTTCTGTATTTCAGACAAGCTTCTAAACGTTGGAACCAGACACTTCAGGGATGGAAACCGCCTAGAATAACAACCGCCTGAGTTAGCATGAAATTCAATCCAGACATTCATATCAGTTTTAGGACAAATTGTTATGATTTCAAATATCTGTTTTTATTTAATCCTCTACTAGTAAAAAAATCATTTTATTCAGAACCAGTTTGCTGCCAAACACCAAGAAAGCAAATAAAACTTTAATTATCCCCTTCATTTAGTCTTCATGAGTAACACAGAAACATCTCAGCCTCTAAGCCCAACGGCTATTTATTTAAATTACCACCTAAAACAACCTTAAATTCAGCCGGTAGCAGCTGCTTCACTACGAGACCCAAAATGAACAAACAGCACTGAGCTGTCCAGATAAGAGTCACTCTGGAGAGTTTTAAAGTAAAACAAGTCATCTTATGTTTGGCTGCAGGCCAGAGTGAGGCATTAAAATCTCCCCAAAATGTGACGTTTTTATTTTTCGCCTAATAAAAACTGCAGATCAAGCAATAAATAACAAAATTTCAGTATGAGTCACAGCCAATCGCATATATTTAAAGAAACAGAAATGATGCGCAACAAAATCCTTCATGTTTTCAGCTGGTGGAGGGAAGCTGTGTTTTCATCAGCTTTGGCCTTGTCACAGCAAAGAACGTCCAGAGAGGAAGAAAGACTGAGAAATTGTTTATAACAGAGACGGAGAACTTAAAAAGCTGTTTATCGAAGAAGACTGGGTTTAAAATGAAGACCTACTGTGTGTTTAATTCTGATTAATAAAACTAACATAGTAAACTGTGTAAAGACAAGGCCTGTGACAAAAAGCAATTAATCAATTAATCACATGATAATTTAAAACAATGTCAATAATTTTCATTTGCATGATTTATTGGTTTTCTCTTCTCTCTCTTTCTACCAAAACTTGGATGACAAAAGTTTTATGTTTTCTTTTATTATTTTGTTTAGGAAGACTTCATAATTTTATTTGTTGTTTCTGTTGTTTTCTTTACTTATTTTGGATATTTAAAATGTCTTCTAGCTCCAGTGTTAAAATTCATTAGAAGTTAAAGCTTATTATTACTTGAGAATATTTTCTTGCATTATTATGCCATTTCTAAACTTGGAAATGGTCCAAAACAACATTATTGTTCATTGCAATAATTTATCGTCCAGCAAAATTTGTTATCATTACACGCTTAATAAAGACAAATAAAAAGTATTTGTTGGCTTCTAAAGAATAAATTTAAATGAGTAATAGCCTTTAAACTGGTGATCTTGTCATTTGAATTTAGAAGCTGCAGCAGCTTACATTAAGGCTACACACTGCAGCATGGAGTGACCCCATTCCGATTTTTTGTCAAATCTGATAATTATTTTTTATTTTATTTTTATTTTTGGCATGGTCGTTCAAATATAAGCGTCTTGTAAGTGATCTCAAACGGCCTAAAAGTGACCCGCATGCGCAGTAGAGGGCGCAATAACGTCACACATAGAGAGCGTTCTCAGTGTTTGAGGAAGTAAACATGGATGCTAACGGTGGAGCATAGCTTACGATTTTGAAGTTGTTGTCCGACCGCAGCCAGCACTTTAACCTTTAACAACTTCATCCTCATTATATCCGCCACGATTGTTGTTTTTCTTCTCACTTGCTCGTATCAAGACGCAGATTAGTGACGTTTGTCGAGTATCAGTGACGTTCAGGTTCGATGAATTCGACCTGGCCGTTCAGTTTCAGGTCGCATTTGAAAATATCCGACCTGTAATGTCCAGACTGTCATGAAAAGATCAAATACTGGTAACATTAAAAAATAAAAAATAAATCAGATTTGGGTCGCCTTATAGCTTACACTGTGAGAACGAAGCCTGAAAGATCTGCTGTGTTTTTAAAATGCAGAAATTTGTCTCTGCAGCATCTGATTTGGCGCCCTTTAGCCTCCATCTCTGTGGGCAATCTGGTTTCACTTGGACTCCAGGCTCTGTTTAAGAGCGCTTCGTCAACACAATGAGAGGAGGAGATTTTCTTCCTGGCCAAACAAACTGAAATTATGCATTGTGTTGTGAAGAAAGGGAGGCAGAGATGTTATGTATGGCTGGTGCTGAAACGTCCTAATGTCTTCAAGATGTTGGGATGTTTATGATGCAGATGAAAAGAAGTTAGTTTTCCAACTGTAGCATTCTCTGTTTGCAATTATTGCTCATCTCCAGTAAAACATGTTTTTGCTGGACAGCTGTTGAACTCACTATAGAATTATTATTAATATAATAATGGAAACAGATTTATAGGAACTATACCTCAGAAATGTGATACATGTTTGACTTGAAGTTTCTGCAATGGAAACAGCATTAATATGTTTGCCTCCATGACAGAGCTCTGCTTTTTGTTTCAAATATTAGTTTCACATCATCAAATAAAAATTGAGCTAAATGAATTAAATACATAAAAAATAAATATAAGATATTTATTTATTGCATAATGAATAAAATAAATATAAATAATAACAATAATAATGACGATGGTGCTGCAAGGTGTTTATTTTTTTTAACACTTTATTTAATAATAAACCATTATTATAAAACATTATTTATTTATCTTGATTATTTCACTTAAAACATGAGAAAAATGCCTTGCAAGTTAATTAATCTGCCAGTGGAACTATTTTTTTTATACATATAATATTAAAGAATTGTTTAAAACAAGCTCCTATTTCTTACTGATAAGTTACTTGTAAGCTAATTTAGTCTTATTTCAAGTGTACTAAGGTATTTGCAATAGAATCTATACCAAAAATACTTAGTAATACTTTTTATTTTTGCACAGTAGTGTAAATAAGCTACAAAGCTGCTGAAGTTCACAGAAAAACCTGAAAACCTTCAAAAAGGCTTGAAGAATAACAAGATAAACCACTAACATGAACGATATAAATTATGCCTTGAGTGGTTTAAAACTGTTCTTTCTGTATGTTTGTCTTTTTGCTTAACAAGTTATGGCTTTAAATTATACATGTAAATAAAACCACTAAATGGATTTTACATTTTAAAAGCCTTGGTTTGTAATTGTTACCAGCCTTCATGCAAAGCAGAAAACATTTTGCTGCTATCTTGGGGAAGTGCAGCAGTTTGTAATCAGCTTCCTGGGGTCTGTGCAGCGACACAGCAAACAAAGGCCGCTCAAAGATTGGAAGTGAGTGACCCCAACTTGGTGGGTTGATGTTTACTTTTTACTGGGACCAACGTACAGGACTGCAACGTGTAAACGTGACTGAAGTCAGAAACCCTTCATGCAACCACATAACAGGGCAGAGCAGCTGTTCATTATTTTAATTTACCACTACATTTTATTGCAAAATTATCTATGGATGGAAGTTATTGATAAAAGGCTGCTTATTGATTAATAATTAATCAAAAAGCACTCATTTTCTTAAAAGCAAGAGTTTTCTCTTGTTTTTTATAACTTTAGGACAAATTTTGTTTTAAATCAGTAAATTTTAACACTATTTCCTGTCGTGTATTAAATACTGACTGAATAAACAGAAAATTTTGTTTTTCTCACATTATTATACTTGGACAAATTTTTAAAATATAAAACAGAAACCTCTAAAGTTTCTGAGAAGAAACATAAAAGAAATAAAGTACAGTCTATGGTTACTCCATAAAGTACATAAAACTCACAAAGACCTCATAATCAACCGTTATTATTGGCATCATGTTTTTGTTTGTTTGTTTTTGTTATGCCTCTTCTATGTTCACTTCCGTCTTCGCAGCACATCAGTAATCTTTGGTAAAGTTGGTAAAGTTGACGTTGCTCCATCATATCGCTCGGCTGAATGAGCGGTGAAACTTAATGAGGTTGTCGAGAGTTTATATTTCAAAATACAACTACAAAAAGAGCATTTTTTCATCCCATAACGCCGTTAGGAATCCCAACTTTATCATAAGGTAATGACAACCGACCGTTTCTCTTTCCACCGTTGGGATCCCTCCGCCATCTTTGATTCTGTCTCAACGGCTGCGTTCAAGCGGCGCCCTCTGCTGGTACTGTTGGAGCTATTTTTATCCTTTATTGCCTTTAAATTTGTTAAATATATTCTTAGTTTACTTGATATTTTTCGGTTGTTTAAATGTTTAGTTGTATGCTAATAATTGTTTATTTTACGTATTTTTGTTTCTATGTTTTTTATATTTTCTTTTCTTAGTTAGACAGGAAGATCAGTGGGTCTATTTTCTGTAGGGACTGGTATAAGACCAACAGGCACTGGGATGAGCCTGTGGGTTTTTTTTTTTTAACCAGAGCAGTAGAGGCAACAAAAGAGAATTTACAGTTTGGTCTTTGTTATTTGCTTGTCAAACTGGAAAAATAAACTGTAAAAAGCAACCTTTACGGTTTTTGGACATTGGCCTTCTTTTGTCTGCGTATGAAGCATCACCACAGTGCAGCAGTAGCTTGTTCATTAAACTTTTAATTGGATGTTTTGTTTGACAAGCAATCACCACTACAGAAATATTAATCTATTAAACCATTAATCAGCAATTAATTGCTCGTTTCCCTCCTATTATCCATCTGCAGATTATCAAGGCTCTCGGTGTTGGTGCTGCTACATTTAATCAGATTAATGTCCAGTTCGGAGCAAAAAGACTCCGGCAGCCATTGTGGAAGCTTCAGAAATAACATCCACCCTTCAGAGATCTGGAAGAATCAAAACCACAGCAACAATCCCAGAGCTGCAGCAGCAGGAACACCCATGCTGCTCCTCCCTCTTTGTTTACTGCATTTTAATCCTTTGTGATGTTGAAACCATTCAAACAGTGCTGCACTTGTCATCTACTGGATCTGCTGTGGTTTACAGTGGAGCGAAAACAAAACAGGCCCCTGGATGTGAGAAGGGCTCCTCTGCTGATTTGATTGGCCTACAACTCTTGTTCGGCACAGATGTGACTCTTGGTGGCAGCCAGACGTCACCGTTCGGCCACAGCGCCCTGCCTGAACCGCTCTGACTCACACGTTCAACACTGTTGCCAGGGCTACCGTTTATTAACCCCGGCCCTCAACTTTGAGCCTCATGTTCAGGCTGTGGCGTGGTCTGACAGCTGACACCGGCAATGAATCGCTCTGACACGAACCATGAGCAGAGAAGATGAGTCTGAGTCTGACTGACGGAGACTGTGACTGGGGGCAACAATGATGGAGCAAGATTTCTGAAGAACAGGATGTTCACTGGACCTGGAGACAGGAGTGCCATACATTAGACACTTCTGCTCCCTGGTGGACAGGTCGCTTCTTAACCACAAACTGTGCTGAAGGAACCATTGAGCGTTTAGTTATAATATGTTTATGTCTTTCATTGAAGAGGAATATGTTTTCTTTGGTTCTGGTTTGTTTTACTGCTTTACATGTCTTTTATAAGTGACCTATATGCTTTCTTACATTCATTACATCACATTTTTTGCACAAAATCATTCTTAGATAATGAGATTTTAGTCTGGTCAGTTCATAATGAGCTGTTTTTAGGGTGTCTTGTCACTTTAAATCCAGATAAGCTGCTGCTGGCCACGTCCCCAACTCAACGTTTATACTCACACATGAAAATGGCTGCAAACAGATGTACAGTTATACAACAGGACATCTTTGAAAAGCAAAAGTGGAGCCTCCTGCACAACCAACAAGAATACAACAAGTGGTTTCTAGATGATAATTCAACAAGCACTCTGATAGACTCTGACCGAAACAAACAAAAGGTGCTTCTACAACGTTTCCTTTAAATGGATACACAGTCATAAATGTTTTATATTATTATTATTACAGATACATAAACAGATTTATTATTATTATTATTATTATTATTATTATTATTATTATTATTATTATTATTATTATTATTATTATTATTATTATTATTATTATTATATTATTTAGCATGTTAAGGGGGTTGTGTGTTTTAGTTTAAATGAAGTGAATCAACAATTGCATTTGCAATTGCCATCGTGTATTTTCATATATACATATTTTAACAGTGGTGTTCACACTTTTGGAACCACTACATTCATTAAAGTGTTTATTATTTGTTTGTATTCTTGTTTTTCTTTTGCAAGTTGCTGTTATGCTCAAATGACGGAGTGAATTTCTGTAGAAATATTTCCCACTCAGCCTTAAATTGTGATAGTTGCTTCAGGAAGTGCAGAAACCTGGGAAATGCTTTTACTGGAAGAAACAACAAATAAAGTACTTGTGGCGCACTGCCGCCCTCCAGTGGCCATTTAGGTTTACTGCCAACTTATGAGGTAAATATAAAAGCGTAAATAAAAGTTTTCTCTTTTATTTCCATGTATCACCTTAACAATAAGCATGTTCATCGATTGTTTGATCACATTTTCTTTAGTTGTGATATTTAATTATAAGCAATGCTGAGTTGTTGTCTATTTATCCCCTTTTTGCTAAACTAAATTTTAAATTTGTTAAGGCAAACAGGGTATAAAAACTTTTAGTCTTCAAGAAGACCTTTATTGCTATTTCATGTATTCCATCCATCCATTTTCTTACACCCTTGTCCCTCAGTGGGGTCGGGAGGGTTGCTGGTGCCCATCTCCAGCTAATGTTCCAGGCGAGAGGCGGGGTCACCCTGGACAGGTTGCCAGTCTGTCGCAGGGCAACACAGAGACACACAGGACACACAACCATGCACACACACACTTAGGGGCAATTTGGAGAGGCCAATTAACCTGACAGTCATGTTTTTGGACTGTGGGAGGAAGCTGGAGTACCCAGAGAAAACCCACGCATGCACAGAGAGAACATGCAAACTCCATGCAGAAAGACCGGGAATTGAACCCAGAACCTTCTTGCTGCAAGGCAACATCTCTACCAGCTGCGCCACTGTGCAGCCATTTCATGTATTCATGTAGTAGTTAATTCAAACCAGCAAAATAACTCATCTGGTGTTAATTTGGACAATTTTTTCTGTTTTTACTCATAAAATGTATTCAGTAAGGAACATACTGGCTGCTTGTGTTGACGCTTTTTCACTGTCAGTAATTTGCATCACAAGTTCTGCACAGAAATAACATATAATATCAGCAACATGCAGAAGATGTTATTTCAGTAAGTGTCAAGTATATTTAGGGAGGCGAGAAAAGCTGCTATTGAAGTCAGAAGGTTGAAAGTTGCTTATAATTAACCTGCAGAAACTGTGACAAACTATAACTATAATTAATGTATGCACAAGATCTATATTAGTTTATTAAAATATTAGGGGTAAAAAAGGAAATGTTTTAGTTTCTGTGATGAACAAGAAACTGTTTTCTGTCAGAGCTAATAAATATTAAACATCATTTGTTTAATATTATATATTCTCAATCAATCATCTAATAACACAAAACTTCATTTGTCTTGTTCTGTCAACAACATCTGACTTATTCTTCATGTTTTTTCCATCTAATATTGCAATTTTCTTTTTTTATTCCTTGAGATTCTAAAGTAGCTTTTATACCTTTTCATGTATTTAAATAGTTAAATCCATTTTGCTCCCACAGTTCTGACCACCTTACGGTTTTTCAAGGTGAATTGTTTCCCATTACTTTCAGCTAAAAACACAAATTTTAAACAGGCCAAAATACATGATTACACTATTTCCGAATGACTAACTTTTACTATTTTTATTTTTCTGTTTTCTTTCATTATTGTTTAAATTTAAAAACTTTTAGCTCAAACACTGCTTCTTCCCTCAACTAAAGATGACACAACCACAGTTCATTGTTGCTCCAAGTTTTTTTGGAAACAAGTTAATTCTGCCATCACTCTTCGACAAAAAAACATACATTTTTCATCAAAATGTAGAAAATCTGTTTTTGTAATGTACCAACAGTTACAGATTGTAAAATATCAATCATTATAGAAAATACATTGAGATGCCGTAACTCCAAAAACAGAAAATTCAAGTATTTTTTACAGTTCTGAGCTGTTAAAGTGATGGCTGCCAAACCTTAAAAAATATATAAATATATAAAAAGATGTTACATCACGTCCATTTTTACTATAGTAAAACTCTGTTAACCACAGTTCCACAGTATTTGAACATAAATTACACAATTTATCTTTTTTTATTTGATCTTTTTTACAGTGTAGCTCTCTCCTGCAGCATAAACACTTAAAACAAAAAAGTTTGTAAAACGTATTTGCTGCTTTTCTTATAAAAAGCTAACAAACATTAAAGGGAAAGTTGTTTTTCACAGTTTTTTCCAGGTTGTTTTTGTGTCAGTTTGGTAAAATCAGATTTTCTGAATGGAGTTTCTAACAGACTTACTGCACAGTAAATGCCAAACCTACTGTGAGTTTATAACATTAGCAGTAATCATCTCTACTCAACTAAAATGTCCTTCATATCCAGACCTGCAAAGCAAAGAGGAGTTGTGTTAAACTTTAGTTATTTTCAAAGATGCACAGCTTTGTAACTCATGGTAGAGTTTTATCAGACATCATAAACAATCAAATCTTCACAATCAAAGACTTTAAACCTTTGTGTTTAGATTATGTTATCTCTTTTACTGCTTCTCTTTGTCTTCCATATTCTTGTGTTATCAGTGAATTGTGTAACTTTATTGGCTCACATGGTTTTCTCTGTACAGGGACAGATTTGGACAAATATTAACTTCTGCGTTGCTTGTTGCTGTCGTTCAAAGTCTGAGCTTTTGTGATACTTATAAAAGAAAACGACGATGCAGCAGAGAAAGCAAGAGAAACATTTGTCTATTAGCACAAAGTGATAATCTCTAATCCCCGTTAACGCCAGCGTCCACTAAAACAATAATAAAAACACATATCAGGTTTTTATTATTGTTCTGATGACAGTTTTATGTCTTTAGTCTCTGATGCAAAGAAACTATTTCTTTGGTCCAGTTTCTAGAGTAAATATCTTAAAACACTTTAAATAAAACCAAACTCACTAACAAGTAACTTCTCTACAAGAAATATGAGCTGGTTTTCATTAAATAATTCCTCCCTTATTATAAGTTATAATATGACAAAAGTGTCTTATTTCTCTTATAACTTTTAATCAATATTAAGGAAATATTTACTCCAAGCAACAAGACATTTTCCCCATGTCAATTAAGAAATCTGCCATTGAAAGTAATATTTTAAAATCAATACTAAGGAAATATTGATCTAAAACAAACTCCTATATCTTGCTGATAAGTCACTTCTAAGTTAGTTTTGTCTTATTTCTGGTGTGTTAAGATATTTACTCTAGAAACTAGACAACAATACTTGGTAAGATTTTGTGATTTTGTGTTTTTGTCTTTTTTTAGGATTTAATTACATTTCAGATTAATTTGCATATTTTCAATTCATTCAATCTAAACAGTCAAAATGCAGATAATATCTCAACAAATGTGCCATTAATCTCTGTGTCCACACATAATAAAGTATGTTCTGCATGTACTATTAGCTCTATGTGCAAATGATACTAAATCAAACAAATCTATCTGTCTTTGAGGTTTTTTTCGCCTTTTTCCTTTTTCCTGTTTCATGGTTAAACATTTTTGTGGACAAATACAAATTTAAGTTTTGACAGCTTTGCTTAGTCTAAACCTTGATGAAATGTACAATATTAAATAATGTACGCATAATGTACTCATTCAGGATAATAGTTTGATATTTATGTATTTATTTATTTTTATTTGGCCTTTCTGTCTCATTGACATCAAATATCTCATTTACCAGAGAGATGTGTTTTGATAAAATAAACAAAAGATTACCAAAGCAGCAACAAAGCAAATAACAAAACTGGTGAAATATGAGCTAAAAAATACAAGAAAGGTTCATAAGAAGACTTCTCTCTTTCTCTTAAAAGAAATTTTAATTATCCCAAATGAATCAAAGCGTCAGACAATAAAAATACAACCTGTTAAAGAAATAGCAGATCAAATAAGCAAATTAATTATTCTTGTTAATTATAAACCTCTGAGCAGAGCTGAACGCTTCTCTTGATCGGTGAGTCTGAGCTGAAATACCAAATAAATTACTGTAAATACCAACAAATACAGTTTGGTCAACATGAAACACAACATATTGACATCAGTTTCCATCTTTTTGTAATGATTAAAACATAATGCTGTCTTAAATATCAAACATTCACCTGAATGCTTGTAATTACAGCAGGTTTTGTAGTTTTACCCCATTTATCAATATCTGAACTTGAATGAATCTGAAAAGTGAGACTCAAAGTCTCGCTGATTGAAAAAGATTTACCTCCAATTATTGATAAATATTCAATATTTTGGTAATAAGTGAGTTTATTTACCATCCTCATTTTGTTTGTTGGAAAACTGTCTGGTTAAATTCGTATTTATTCACGTTAGTCTTTTAATAATTCCCCCATCACATTTAGTTCTGGTTTTCCTGATACTATGTTGCTAGTCTGTGTTTCATCTCAATTATTTCATCAATTAAAAATTTCCAGTTGCTTTTATTGTCAGTGTTTTCACTGAAGATGAAGAGGTTTCTTCATCAGTTTTCCTGCAGGTCTTCCTGCAGCAGGAAGTGCCTGAGAGCTGCAGTTCACCGCTACGTTGATGATGAATGTCTGAGCCCAGCGACACTAAGAGGCTTTTTGAAAGGATTATTTACTGTACTGCAGCCGGGCAGCGATACAAGCAGAATACAGATTATTTCACTGTGAATTATCAAGGCTCCTCCTCAACATTTGTCACCATCTCTAATATTTACATATTTTTTAACAATATTCTGCTCTGTTTTTGCAGAAAAGAACCCCAGTAAATATATTCAGTGCCTTAAAAAGTATTTATTCTCCTCCCTTTTGTAGCATTTTGTCACGTCTATAAATTATGTTTTATTACATGATCTATTTAAAGCATTGAGTTAATGTCAAGGTGACATTAAACCTGAAAGAATTGGTTTTCTAATCCTGTATGAACGATAACAACAGATGTTTTCTGCTTAAACATGTGCAGGATGTGGAAATGTGTCTGGTCAATTTGTCCTCCAGCAAGAGCAGAAAAAAGAAAAGAAGAAAAGAGAAAGAAAGCAAGTGAAAGAAAAAACAGCAAGAGAGAGAAAGAAAGAGAGAGAAAAAGAAAGAAAGAAAGAAAGAAAGGAAGGAAGGAAGGAAGGAAGGAAGAAAGGAAGGAAGGAAGGAAGGAAGGAAGGAAGGAAAGAAGGAAGGAAGGAAGGAAGGAAGGAAGGAAGGAAGGAAGGAAGGAAGGAAGGAAGGAAGGAAGGAAGGAAGGAAGGAAGGAAGGAAGGAAGGAAGGAAGGAAGGAAAAGAAAGAAAGAAAGAAAGAAAGAAAGAAAGAACGAAAGAAAGAAAGAACGAAAGAAAGAAAGAAAGAAAGAAAGAAAGAAAGAAAGAAAGAAAGAAAGGAAGGAAGGAAGGAAGGAAGGAAGGAAGGAAGGAAGGAAGGAAGGAAGGAAGGAAGGAAAAGAAAGAAAGAAAGAAAGAAAGAAAGAAAGAAAGAAAGAAGAAAGAAAGAAAGAAAGAAAGAAAGAAAGAAAGAAAGAAAGAAAGAAAGAAAGAAAGAAGGAAGGAAGGAAGGAAGGAAGGAAGGAAGGAAGGAAGGAAGGAAGGAAGGAAGGAAGGAAGGAAGGAAAAGAAAGAAAGAAAGGAAGGAAGGAAGGAAGGAAGGAAGGAAGGAAGGAAGGAAGGAAGGAAGGAAGGAAGGAAGGAAGGAAGGAAGGAAGGAAGGAAGGAAGGAAGGAAGGAAGGAAGGAAGGGAAAGAAAGAAAGAAAGAAAGAAAGAAAGAAAGAAAGAAAGAAAGAAAGAAAGAAGGAAAGAAAGAAAGAAAGAAAGGAAGGAAGGAAGGAACGAAGGAAGGAAGGAAGGAAGGAAGGGGTTCAGAGGTTCTGCAGCTCCAGCCTGGATGTGGAGGAGGAACCGTCAGCAGCAGCTTCTGGGTCAGGTTGGTATCAGGTGAACACGACCGATCCTCCTCCAAATTCTCTGATCGCCAAACCGTGCAGGCGTTTTCGTTTAATTTTTACAGCATCAAACAGCGAATGTCAGCAGTTATTCTCATTAAACGTCTGTTTTTTGAACAAATACTGTAGATAAAATGATTCTTATGATGAAAAACATTGTTTAAATAATTTAATTCTTTCTTTGTATTTATTTATTTTTTTTTATTTGTTTGATATATAGAAAGAATTTTTAAAAATCTCCATCTCACTTAAATGTACTATCTCCATTTTCTGTACAATGGATGAGTGAACACAGACTGTCTGATGTTCTTTGTTCGACGCCCCCTTGTGGTCTGGAGCACTTCTGTTTTGTGGAGTTTTTACTGTTGGTTTTGCTGTTTGAACCATTTCCCCGTTTTGCTCCTTTTCCGTCTTTGCAGCATTTTTATGGTGATTTTTTTGTAATTGCATCATTTTTTGTTTGCATTTGTTTTGTTGCTTGAAGGTTTGCAAGATTTTTTCATTGCAGTGTTTCTGTTGCACACTTGGCCACGCCCCTCAGTCTCTCTTGGCTCCTCCCACCTTCCCATTTTTTTCTTTATATTTGCCAGGAGCGTAGTTATGCTTTCATAGGTGCGGTTGTTACGCTTTAAACACAAACAACCTAAAACAACAGAGTGGACGCGCATCAGGATCACATTTTCCTGGAGCTAAAAGCTGAGTTTGTTGACACTAATGGACCCCCGTCGCTCCTTTTTAAAGGTTCTGCCTGAAAGCTTTAGGCCCGGCTCCATGTGGTCGCTCTCTAACTCCACTTGGCCTTTTATTCTCTTAATTCTCTGACTCTTGTTGTTTCTTTGGGGGTTTAAAACAGATCCAAACTGAGCTGCATCTGATTAGATGAAGCCTTACAAGCGTAGAGTTGTGTGGCATGCATGCTGATTAAAATCAGATGTTTTGGTCTCTTTCCACATAATAAGATGTCCAACTTTGGTGTCTGGGTCTCATGACATCTGAAAATAACCCTGTGAGAAGAAACAAGAAGGTGCTTTGAGTCAAACCTGGAGGTTTTTCCTCATTTTGTAAATTAGATTTCCTCATATCTAACAGAGAAAACAGCCAGAAAGACAACAGCCTGCTGGTCTGCAGCTCTGCCAGGTTTTGAAGAAATCTTCAAAGCTGGTGAGTCTCAGAGCAGCACAGAGTTGCCACCTAATAAAAAACAACATTGGGTCGATTCAGTCACATGTGGGACAGCAGGGGCGTAAACCTGGAGCTCCACATTAATAAACCAGCAACAGCAGCCTGCAGCTAATTGGATCTCTGATTTTATTTGCTTTATGTCACTTTTGTCAAGAATAATTAACATTTAAAGCATCAGTCAACAAAATGCGTCACGAAGAGAGAAAAATGTATGAAAACTAAGAAAAAAGGGCGAGAAAATACAGTAAATCAAATGTAAAGCTTTCACATCTGTACCGTTGATTTATCGTATTTTACCAGATTGTTTAAAGGCAGAGAAAATTTATGGAAACTTCTTAATTTAAAAAAATTTAATAAAATCTATCTCTTATTTCAGACAATTAGCCAAAAATATATAATTACATTTCTCCTAAACAGTTACATTTACTTTAGAAACATTTTGGAAAAAGTTCATCGTTAGGAGTATTTTTACTGTACTTTAAAGTTCCTGGATCCTTTTACCAACTGTGTGTTTTCTACTGAATGAAGAACAAACTTTATGTTCAATAAGGCCAATAAAGTCAAACTTCTTTTAAACAAAAATTCACCAGACACAAACACACACCTGCAGTTTTTGCTAAAGTTTGTAATAGTTCATATGACGAGCTCAGCAGCTCCACCAGCTGTTTGCGAGTTGCTGCTGACGCTAGTCTGGAAGAACTGTCAGGAAGAACTGTCTGGAGGAACTGTCAGGAAGAACTGCCTGGAGGAACTGCCTGGAGGAACTGTCTGGGGGAACTGTCTTAGGAACTGTCAGGAAGAACTGTCTGGAGGAACTGTCAGGAAGAACTGTCTGGAGGAACTGTCAGGAAGAACTGTCTGGAGGAACTGTCAGGAAGAACTGTCTGGAGGAACTGTCAGGAAGAACTGCCTGGAGGAACTGCCTGGAGGAACTTTTCTGGGGGAACTGTCTTAGGAACTGTCTGGAGGAACTGTCAGGAAGAACTGTCAGGAAGAACTGCCTGGAGGAACTGCCTAGAAGAACTGTCTGGAGGAACTGTCTGGAGGACCTGTCTGGAGGACCTGTCTGGAGGAACTGCCTGGAGGAACTACCTTAGGAACTGTCTGGAAAAACTACCTGGAGGAACTGCCTTAGGAACTGCCTTAGGAACTGTCTGGAGGAACTGCCCGGAGGAACTACCGGAAAAACTGTCTGGAGGAACTACCTTAGGAACTGTCTGGAAAAACTACCTGGAGGAACTGCCTTAGGAACTGCCTTAGGAACTGTCTGGAGGAACTGTCTGGAGGAACTACCGGAAAAACTGTCTGGAGGAACTACCTTAGGAACTGTCTGGAAAAACTACCTGGAGGAACTGTCTGGAGGAAGTGCCTTAGGAACTGCCTGGAGGAACTGTCTGGAGGCCATCAGAGACTAAACTCTTAGTTTCTGACGGTTGCCATGGAGATTAAATTGTTTTTCAAACATGGATGAAATAATCAGAGCAAAGCTCCAGGTATGTTTTGATGAGAGAAGAACATTATTACATGATGTAAAGCCAAAACATATCAGTTTGGCATGATGAAACTTTAATAAAAAACATATTTTATACATATTTGTTAAAACTGTTATCATGTCGTGACGAGTCAGATAATCTGTGAAAATATCTTTCTCCTTCTGAGCTACCGTTGCTGTCTAAAGTAACGCACCGCCTGACCAAAACAACCAATCAGAGCTAGGAGCCTTATGTTCATACATACAGCCTGTACAGCCTTATGTATGAACATAAGGCTGTATGTATAATATGTATGTATAATAAGGCCTTATGTTCATGTATGGAGTATGTATATACGTACAGCCTTATGTTCATACATAAGGCTGTCAATCAACCTTATGTATGTATGTGTGCTGCTAAATGTGTTAATAGTGGAGAAGCAACTTACTGTTACAGAAAAACCCTTTATCTGTCTTCATCGATAGTCGTGCTCACTAACCTTAGAGTAGTGATTGACAGCGCTAAGCCCCGCCTCCTGGCTCTGATTGGTTGTTTCTAATTAGCACTGGGAGAATTCATGGAAGCTACATTTTTTTTAAATATAGTTTATCTGTCTCTTATTTTACTGTCACAACATAAAGAGATTCAACAAATAATAAAAAATATATTTTTTATTAAAGTTACAAGCTGCAGCTTTAAAGAGCATTGTAATTTATGAAAACACAACAAATGTACGTAAACTTCTTATTTTGAAGAAATTTAAAAATTCTCTCTCATTATATAGATAATTAACATAAA
The DNA here is from genome assembly GCF_904066995.2 of Poecilia reticulata. Classification (NCBI taxonomy): domain Eukaryota; kingdom Metazoa; phylum Chordata; class Actinopteri; order Cyprinodontiformes; family Poeciliidae; genus Poecilia; species Poecilia reticulata. Next base: position 25,035,536 of record NC_088839.1, read on the forward strand.
AATATATAATTTTGGTTCTCCTGCATGACCAAAAAGAAAACATTGTGTGTTTTCATACATGTAAACATGTAAAGGGAAAACATTTGGGAAACATTTGAACTGGATGATGATCGGTCACAGTGACACAGCACAGAGTTGTTCTATCCGCTCACTGCTTATGATTCCTACCAGGAAGGGCCACAGGCAGAGCAGATAGTGAGTGGTGGTGAGGAAGAGGAGGAGCAGGAGGAGGGAGAGAGAGGGCGGCTCTACACACACACACACATGCACACACGCACACACACACTCACAGTTGCTCACAACATCGCCCGGCGCTCCTCGTCACATAACCTGCATGCACATCAGGTCGGCCGGCAGTCTGAGAGCAGCGTGCAGCTGAAGATGCTTTCCTCTGCGTGGCTGTGGGCGGCTTCTGCGGTGGCACTGACCGGTAAAGAGTTTGTCTTCTATCCTGCTGCTGTAATGTTAGAGCGCCTGAAACAGGTTCACAGTTTCAGAAAAATGTTGAGTTGTCCTGCAGAATTGCAGTTTGATTTTCCTTGATCTGACTTTTTGTGCTCATGAATCTTCAGCTTTGACTCGTCTGCACAGATGCAAACCTCTACGCACCGCAAATCTGGAACAAACTTATAGAAAACTGCAGAACAGCTGAAACACTGAGTTTCCTTAAATCAACGCTAAGAATAGTTTTGTTGAGAGCTGCTTTTGAGCCACAATCAGTGGAGTATTTACTGATGTATTTGATGTGTATTGATGATTTTGATGATGAAATTCAACTAAATGTAATGTTTGTTTCTGGTTTCTCAATTGGCGACTTTTTATTTTGTGTTTTTATGATGTAAAGCACTCGTTGTTGCTGAAATCTGCTTGATTGATTGATAGGGATGCTTAAAAGACACAATTTAGCAGAGTAAGTTACATTTGTAACTTTTTCTGTCTTTTTTCTCCTTCTTCATGTTCTTGCATTTCATCTTTTCGAGCCGCTGCGTCTGAACAAATAGATAACTGAAAATGTGTTAGTTGCTTGCAGAATTGCACTTTGATTTCCATTTATTCTGACTTTTTGTGCCTGTAAATTTTCAGCTTTGACTCGTTATCTGCACAGAAACAAACCTCTCTGCAACACAAATCTGGAACAAACTTCCAGAAAACTGTAAAACAGCTGAAACACTGAGACTCTTTAAGTTGATGCTGATCTAATTGTTTGGAGCTGCTTTTGACTCATGATTTGTAATTTTCTTCTTGCTCTGTTTTCATGTACTTTCAGGCCATCTTTTCTGCGCCGCTGCATATGAACGAACCGAGAGGAACTGCTCTCTGACTCCACCGGTGAGACTCAGCAATAAACAATAAACTAGTTTTTCATAAAACCATCAGTAGTTACAACTTTGCCCTCAGTGGATTCACCCAGCGTTAATGATTACAGAGGATGATAGAGAAGGAGATAATTCAGCAGCTTGCTGGGTTTAATGACATGTGGAGGTTTCCTCCTTGCTTTGCGAGCGCCTCATCGTTCTTCCTGTCGGTTTGTTGCAGTATCTCCCCAGCACAGCAGTAAATACTTCTATCCAGCTGCAGGAGCTGCGAGCCCAAATGCTGCCCCTGAATGTCTCTGCCTACATCATTCCTGGCACTGATGCTCACCTGGTACATCTGCCGGCTGTCATAATTAATCCATCTGGGTTTAAAATCCTTGTTTGCATTTGTGTGGTTGTAATTTGCAGCTTGTTTTTTTTTCTGCCAGAGTGAATACATCGCCCCACGTGACGCCAGGATGGCCTTTATGACTGGTTTTACAGGCTCTGCAGGTACAATCCTCCTCCTCCTCCTCTTCTTCATCCTCCTCCACATCTGCTCTGCTTTCATCCCACATCCTCACCAACTGGTCGTTCATTTTGTTTTCAGTGCTTTCACCCGCTGTTTAATTGCGTCCTCTCATTCATGGTGACTGTCCTCGCAGAGCAACCTGACTGCTGATTTATCAGGCCCATAAGAGCAGCTGGTCATAGAAGAGGCTTTTACTAATTTGATATATATGGAAAGAAATGACAGTAAACCAGGACTGCAAGTAACGACTATTTTAGTAATCAATTAATCGATTATTTTGACAATTAATTGATTAATCAAATTAAAAAAATTGGCAAATTCTGCATATTTTTCCTACACATGCAAATAAATAACTAATTTGATTACTTTTTAAAATAAGAAAATAAACATTTTATTGCCTAAAATACGATAACAGCTTTGCTTTAGTGAATGCTCGATCATTTGTAGCAAAGGTTGCATCAACATCAACAACTTTCTGCTTCACATCAATACAGTGAAGGGCTGATCTGGTGATTGATTTTCATTTTAATTGATTAATAATTGGATAACAACAGATGCTTATTAAGATTTGTTAACCAGGTGAAGCTAAACTTGCCACTTCAGGTCTTCTGGGTAGGAGATATTTACAGACAGAGATGTTATTTTTTAACCTAAATGTAAAATGGAGATATTTTTGTACAGTTTTGGCTTAATTACTCCTCTGAATGTATGTTGTTAATTCAGTAAATTGCCTTTTTGAGTCTGTATAGTTACGTTAACCATTAATCAATTACTAAATCAGTTGGCGATTATTTAAATAATTGATTAATCGTGATTAATTAAATTAGTCGTATCAGGTCTACAGTAAATTGAGGTTTAAACCTGAACACGCCGCTGCAAAGCTGTACAAAAATGTGGGGGAAATGAGTTTATTTCGGCTGCTGGTACTGAATTAAATATGATCTCACCACTTTATTTGGTACATCTGTTCTGTTGCTTTTTATCACAAATTGCAGCCCGGTTGTTGGTGCCAGATGGGCTTGTTTGAATATGTCACAATCTGCTGATATAATACCAGCGTAATTTAAAGCACAATCATCCCTCAGACATACAGAAACATGCCTGAAACAAAGAAAATATCCGGTGAGAGGTGGTTATTTGGACCAAAAATGCCCTGTTGACATTAAATGTCAAAGGAGAATGAGCTGAAAGTTAGTTAGAAAGGAAACATGAGGCTCGTTGGAACTGCAGCTTGTAAAACCGTTGCCTGTTTTAATGGGCTTTGATTTTTGTTGCAGCAGTCAGATGGCAAAGTCAAAATTTGGCATAAACAACAAGCATGTTTTTATCTCTCCATGTGTCAATAAATCAGAATCAGGGTTTTTTTTAATGTTCTGGGGCTTCGAGTTCAATTGGGGTTCAAAATTACAACACATGTTACATTTTAAGCTGGTGCTGTTCGCAGAGTTGGGTGGTAACTAGTTACATTTAATCAATTACTTCTAGGAGTATTTTCACTGCCCTGAGCTCTTTACTTTTACTTGAGGAGTTTTATTATGAAGTATTTCTACTCTTACCTGAGTAAAATTTCTGGAATCTCCACTGAAAGAAAAACAAACATGTTTTAACCAAAAACTTACCAGACACAGACAAACACCTGCAGTTTTTGTCAGTTTCATAAGTTTTTTACTGAAAGAAACTGGAAATAAAATTATCTTGCTTGATTTTGTTATTTTTTTATTACTCATTTGAGTTGTTTTTATTTTTGTTTTAAAATATCAAAAATGTTCACATAATTTTAAATGGTTGATGTTTTGATCAAATACTTTTTTAGTCTTACTTGAGTAATTTCTTGGACAGACTTTTCACTCTTACTTGAGTAAAATAATGTTTAAGTAGTGCTACTCTTGCTTGAGTACAATTTTTGGGTTCTCCACCCACCTCTTGTGCTGTTTTCACCCAGCACCGTCAAACGACCCTGTTCCCCGCCTCACCTGTGATGGCGCTGCACCAAGAACGACTAAAGAAACAACACAAAACCTCAGAAGAAGGCACTGACCGCAACTTCCTTCTTCACGAAATATAAACTAAAAGTAGCGTCAGAATTTAGCAGTTGTAGGATTTCTATTTTGCCTTTGGAAGGAGACCAGAAGCTGGTTCTCCTTCTATCTAGCGCGTTTGTTCTGGCTGTATTTACCCAGAATGCCCTGCGTTGTAGTCAACTTCCCGCTTCTGAGCGATCTACGGTCCGTTTGGCGTTTCACCACAAGTTCAGAGTTCAGCTTCTGGTGAAACAGGGGATTTGAGTTGTGGATTTACGATAATCAATTCTGCAACAACTTAGTGAAGTTGTCATGTCAACTCGGACAAATGTTTCCAACATTTTCTAAAAGATTTAATGCAGTGAAGACAAACTGAGGATCCAACTTGGTACTAGTAAGTTCTACTTTATGAAGTTGGAAAATGAATGCTATACTTCATTTCTATGTTTTTCAGGCACATATTTAAAAAGTCATATTTTGTTTAGAGTTTTTCTATGAGCTTTGACTGTTTTTTTCAGCCATTTCCAATTAGTTTCTTCCAACCATTTCCAATTAGTTTCTTTCCTAAGCCGTGTAAAATTCATCAATACGGCATAAAAAAGTAATTTAACCACTGTCATCTCTGCACATCAATTTAGACTTGCCGCCTGTTACAAAGACAGTTTCCCATTTCTTTTGCTAATCCCTTGCAAAATCCCAAAGATGGCACAGTTTAAAGAAAACCTATTATGTAAAATTCATATTTTGCATGTTTTTATGCTGCTGCTTATAAAAACAGCTCAAAGGTTTAAAAACACCACCCAGCTGTTTTTGGCAGTAGGTGAATGTTTTTGGTATCTAGAAAACAAGCTGTTTCAAAAGCCTCCCCATTGTTGAGTCATAATCAGTGGGCGCTGCGTCGTTACAACCCAAGCTGAGTTCCAACACATTTCCTGCGGCTACAGGAAAACAATGGCTACAGGAAAAAACAAGAGTTTTGTTGTTGACTTACCATTCAGAAACCACTTGCTGCATTATTGTTGGTTGTGCAGGAGGCTTTACTGATGCTTTTCAAAGATATATGGTTGTATAATTGCACATCTGTTTGCAGGCATATTCATACGCGAGTGTAAATGTTGAATTATGGGCGTGGCCAGCCGCTGCTAATTTGGATTTAAAGTGGCAGAGGCCCTAAAACAGCTCAAAATAGTCAGAACTGACCAAACTAAAATCTCATTATTTAGGAATCATTTTGTCCAAAAAATGTGACGTGTTGTGATGCCCATAGGCCTATCATAACCCGTTCAAGGAGGCATCATATGTCACCTCTAAAGGCCAGAAAATTGCAGGCCGAACAGTTCAAGTATCTTGATGTCGTGTTTGACACAAAAGTGAACCGTCTTGAAGAATTTTGGATGTATGGAGGGATAATTAATACTTCAAGAATATCTGGGACCTGGTAACTTACATTGAAAGAGCTTAACGATAGTTTTTCACATACAGTGTAAAGCTGATATTTATAGTTTTAGGTAATCAGACACTGACCACCTCATAGTGCAGCTGTTGCCCCTCTTTTTTCCAGGCACTGCCGTCGTCACTCAGACCAAGGCGGCTCTGTGGACAGACAGCCGCTACTGGGTCCAAGCTGAGAGACAGATGGACTGCAACTGGGAGCTGCAGAAAGACGGTATGGGTGACTGTACCGCGCCTCGCTGTCATGGCAGCGCTGCACACATGCATTTCTTTTAAATTGTTGTGGTGTGTTTTTTAAACAAAACTAAAAGTCCTAGATGTTATTAAACATTTGCTGGAAACTTAAATTTGACAATTAGACAACTCATGAACAACATATTCCAGAGCTGGGAGATAGAAACAAAGTCACTGAAGACTTTGATTTTGTGTGAAAAAGAAAAAGAAAATTATAATTTTTTATGTTTTTAAAAACTAACCAGAAAGTCTCAGTAAACTGAGTTTGTAGAAAGTGGTGAAATTGTAATGCAGGAATTATTAGCATTGCTAATTAGCACAACTAATAGCTTGTTAGTAGCCTGTTAGCATTGTTAATTGTTTTTTAAACTTATTACTAGCATTACTAATGACTAATTACTGTATGCTAGAAGATAACTACCATTATCTACAAGCTAGTCCTCATTTGTGCTACTCATTAGCCTTTGTGCTAATGAGTAGCATTAACATAAAGCAGTTGTAACTATTAATAGTTACCATTCATGCTAATGCGCAAATAGCTGTACTAATATGCACCAATTTTGCTAACAACTAGTTGCCATTGCTAACAACTAGCTGCAGCACATTGCTCATTGAAATAAAAAAAATTACAGAATTATGGTGAAAAAACTTAATTCACGCAGAATATTTGACACACTTATAGAAATGTATCGGATACTTTGTGAAAAAGTATCCAGACATCCACTCTAACGCTCCTTCGACTCGTGTATGGAACACCAAGAAGGCCAATACCATCTTACATTTACAAACTTAAAGAGTTTGTAAATTAACCATTCTTCCAGCCAATCATAGACAGATTTTATTCCTCCAAATTGAGTATTTCTTGGATGAGAAACAACTAATAAATACCAGTAGATCAATATAGTGTACCAATGTGGCAGAAATTCAAAACAAAATGATAGAATTTAAGAAAAACGCAAGGGAACATAATACATTTTAATTTTATAGTGTGAGAATGTGAGAATTTTATAGTGTAAGCATTTTTGTTATGCTTACAAAAATGCTTACTTTGTGCAGTCCAGTTAATATTTCTACATTAATTTCTACATATTAGTTATACATATATGTACATTGAAGAAAGAAAGTTAATTTTTTAGTCCTTATCAAGCTGAAAGTGGTGATTTGATTTACTTTAAGACTAATCTGCAGAATTTCATTTAATGATGACTCTTTGCCATACACTGCATTAGTTTTTGTCCATATTTTGTGATGGCAGTGATAAATGTTTGCTTGGTTGTTGCAGTTTCCGTCATCAGTGTGGCGGAGTGGCTCATCTCAGAGGTACCAGCAGGAGGCAACATCGGTTTTGACCCCTTCCTCTTCTCCCTCAGTGAGTTTTCACCCTATTTACCTCAGCTGTTAGTCCGTTTTAACAGCAATAAAGCACCAAATAGATGGAAAATATTGAAAGGGACCCCAGACCAGACGCCATCCGGACTGTTTACTTGAGATTGATTCTGTTTAATGGCCGTTTTTTCCTGTAATTTGCTCCATTAGAGACACAGGAGAACTACGCCATGAGTCTGGAGTCCAGCAATCGAATCCTAAAGTCCATTCCTGTCAACCTGGTCGACCAGGTGTGGAAAGACAGACCTCAAGCCCCAGCAGACAGCCTCACCCGTCTGCCTGATAGAGTCATACGTAAGTCTTCAAACAGCCATAAAGTCTGTGTTTGTGTTTCTACGGTTGGCTGGCAGATCGAACACTAACTCAGAAGGACTGGAGAAGCCAGGAAGTTGTCTCAGTGTTGGTCTTATTAGGCTTTATGGCTGCAGATTAGAAAAATGGACCAAATGGAGGGCACCATAAACCTAATGGTCTGTACATTTAACTGGAACAATCATTCTTTGCATGGCTTTAAGAGCACGCACAGAATGATGCATGCTCTTCCTTATCCTGACAGTCGGGATAAGGTGGCTCTTATATTCTTGGCAGACTGGATAGAGTCCATTAAGTGATGAAGAACAAGAAGATGACTTGAATGTCAAACAAGCAGGGAGGAACAAAAACACACAAATGTGTTTTTGTTCTCAGAAGATAAACTGCATTTACAGGAAAATGTATTTAGATTGATTAAATTAAAAACCGTTAACCCAACTGAGCCAGTTTTCTTCATCTTTAGCAGTGTTTTCTTTTTCCAAAACTTTATTTAGTTTTTAACAAATGGTAAAATCATGAAACTACTATGATATTATACAGATAAAAGAAACTGTATAACAAAAGCATGTACTCAAAAAGCAGAAAAGCAGCCTCCACTAACAGTAAGGTAACATAAAGAGCAAAACAACCCACCAATTTTCAAATAAAATTATTTATACATTTTTGACAGCAACAGAAAAAAGGGAGGGAGGGAGGGAGGGCGATTTGTCAGTTACTGGTTGCTATGGTAACCACCAACTGTCAAGAGCAACCTGGCAAAAGTTAATACACAAATTCACTTAAGAATAGAGAAAAATATAAGTAAGCAAGTAAATAATAATTTCAGCTAAATTGCTATAGAGTGAATGTTGGTTGTAGTGTTTAACACAAGTGTGTGTAAATTACTCAGGAGACGTGAAGTAAAGTCCTGATTTTCTCAAGTTTCAGAAAGTAAAGAATCCCTGAGCAGATTGGGGTTGAGATTATTTTAGTTATCATTTGACACAGAATGAATCATACATACTGATTCAAGGTTTTCACATTTTCATTATATTTCAGTGGGATTACCTGAAAATATCACCTGAAATGCATTTACAGCTGTATGTCTTATGTTGGATTTGTCTACCAGCTGTAGAGAGTTTCACTTTTCAAAACTCAATAAAACTCTTTTTTTTCGTTCATTAATTTTAAGTATTACCAAAGATTCTTGGTTTGATTTAAGTTTAGACTTTGACTGGTCCAATTTCAAGGTGTTAAGTTACAAAGTCAAATTTCTTTTAAGTCATATAACAACTGAAGGTAACATAGTAACTTGATTGTGGTATAAAATGGCTGAAAAACACGTATTACTGTCCCTTTAATGTAAAATGTTTGGTCTCTCAGAAAGGACGTGGCAGGATAAGGTGGAGCAGATACGGAGTCTGATGGGGACCAATCCATACCAACCCACAGCTCTTCTGCTCTCAGCTCTGGATGAAACAGCATGTGAGCAAAAACTGGTGCTTTTTTAAACTCATAAATCATAATAACAGAAAGAAATCAAAGTCAGTGATGATGTTCGTTTTTGTTTTTCAGGGCTCTTTAATTTACGTGGAACCGACATTCCCTACAATCCTTTCTTCTACTCCTACACACTTCTAACTTTAGATGAGATCTGGTCAGTCACTCACTGTTTATATCTATTTTTTGAACAACTAATTATTTATAGACACGTTGCAGCGTGATGTCATGAGATCCCCAGCTTCCTGCAATAGGCCATGACTAGCATTGGTTTTAGCTGTCGAGTTATCAACATAACACACTAAATCTTAAATATACGCCTGATATATAAAAGTAAAGGGGACGCAGTGCTTTGCTACTAGTTGCTGACACTGTCACAGCTAAATAAAGCTTTAATTAAAAATAGCATGGGAGAGGGAAGTAACTCAGTTATGCTAACATGTAGATGTGCTGCAGGATTCAGTGTTTTGGTTAAAAAAAAAAAAAAAAAAAAAAAAAGGCGACCTAAACACCAACTCTGACATCAGTAGATTGAGTTTAAAGTAGCTAATCAGTCACAGCTGTGTTACGTTAGCTATAGCAGAGGTAGCTAATCTACCACAGCGATCACTTATCAATCATCACAAAATACACATCAAGACTAAAAACACAAAACTGTACCAGACTGAATGTTCTGTTCTTTATGTAGGAAATGTTTGACTGTTTTTTGGTGTTGAATCCTGACACATTAGCGGCATTGTTGTTAGTTACCATGGCAACGAGTCGACAGTTGGTTTTGAGTTGTTCTTTAGCGGTTTTTCTGCGTTATTTTTCCCTTTCCTGTGGCGCACTGCACTAAATGAATAATACCAACGTCTCCAGGTCTCATTTAGTTAACTGAGTTGTTTTTCCGCAGCATCGCGGCTTCGGATGGCATAGAGTCACCTTTATGCCCTACAGCATTGTGTGCAATAATGAAATTTCTGCATTTAAACAATAACATGCATATTTTTCAAGTATTCCAAGACAGACCCAACAAAACAGTGTGCATACGAGCATGTTGCTGTTTGTCCTCCTGCAGGCTGTTTGTCCACACAAACAGAGTGACTGAGGAGCTGAAGGCGTACCTGAGCGCGTCCTGTACCGGGTCACTCTGCGTGCAGCTGAAGAGTTATGACTCTGTTCGTCAGAATCTGACGGCCTACGTCGCTCAGTCCGACGTTAAAGTGTGGATTGGCACAGAATACACAAACTACGCTCTTTATGAGCTCATAACACCTCAGGTATGCAGATCATTTCAAAAGGTTCTGCTCATTTGAAGGAAATGTTTTATATTAATGACTGTTTGTTTGTCTAATATAGGAGAAACTAATTACATCCTCCTATTCTCCTGTGTTGACAACTAAAGCTGTGAAAGACGAGACTGAGGAACGAATACTGAGGGAAGCTCATGTACGTCCCAAATGCAGACAGATTCATATTTACCACCTGAAAAAAACAAACCCAAACTTTTACTTTTATCTTTTAACTTTGTTCAGGTGAGAGATGCGGTTGCTGTCATCCAGCTGCTGATGTGGCTGGAAAAGGTCGTCCCAGCAGGGAACGTGACCGAGCTGAGAGCTGCAGAATATGTAAACCACTGTCGCAGGTGAGTCAACAAACTGAGTTACAACCAGATGTTTACAGAAGAAGAGTCTTAGCTTAAACCAACGTAAACTTTTCAATTACGTTCAGTTTATTATATAGCTCCAATCCACAGCAAATGTTATCTTTATTCACTTTACACAAAGATGTTTCAATTTAAAGAAGAACTATTATGGAAAGTTTGCGTTTAGCTCTTTTGTGTACTTCCATTTAAGTCTGAAGTGCTTCTCAAAACAGCCCAACAGCTTCAAACATCACCCAGTTCTTGTTTTTTGGTGTCTGGAAAATGAGCTATAAGATAGTTAAGTCACATTTTATGCAACCACAGTGATGCTCCAGTATGTTTGGTCAACTGGTTTTACGCGTTGTACAATGGCTGCTGGGAAAAAAAAGTGTTTTGTTTTTGACTTATCACCCAGAAACCAATTACTCCATTGTTGTTGGCTGTGCAGGAGGCTCCACTTCTGCTCTTCAAAGATGTACGGCTGTATAATTGCGCATCTGTTTGCAGCCATTTTCACCTGAGTGTAAACGTTGAGTTGGCCAGCAGCTGATTATTTAAATTTAAACAAGAAGCCCTAAAACATCTTTCTGAAAGAAAATCAATAGAACAGATGAAAATCTCATTATCTAAGAATGATTTTGTGCAAATATGTAATGAACATATTTTGTATCGCCCTTAGATTTATCCTAATCTTTTCAAGGAAACATAATAGGTCTCCTTTTAATCACACAGACATCCATATTAATCCTATCAATCATTAGTACTTTCTATCTTCATAAAAGCATCACAGCCAAACTGAATGCCAGATTATATGTAGTTTATATGGAGATGAAAATAATAATTAGATAAAACATAAAGCTAACAGTTGAAATAACAGCAAATAATACAAGCTGGAGAGTAGCAGGAGAAGAAAGGAAGTGAGTAAAAGTGGTCAGTTTGTCCTTTAGCTCACAGAATGAGGCCTGATGGAGGTTTAATCAGGATTTCCATAATTATTTCCTTTTGCTAAATAACAAAATATTGTATATGAAAAGCTTTCTCATTATTCTGTGATTTAACAAAGCTGAAATAAAATGTTTCTAACCAAAACAGAAAAGTTCAGTCTGATTTAATGTCAAACAGAAAAGAAGGAAGTATTCTTACATGTTAGTATATATAAACGCCTTGTTTGAACTGTGAATCCACAACTTTAATCTGCAGTATTAATAAAGTATTCATAAAACTTTGGAGTCACAGCTGATATAAACGTTGCAGCAAACAGAAGGACAACCGAGGCCCGAGCTTTGAGACGATCTCTGCAAGCGGACCGAACGCTGCTCTGGCCCACTACAGGTGAGACAAACTCACGTCTTCTGTTTTAACGAGGCCCTTCTTCTTAAAATGCTCAAAGTTTTTATAACGAGACGGTTTTGAATGTCAAAAAACTATTTATCTTTTAAATAGGGAGAAAACATTAAAAACTTGCAGTGGCGATTTATTTTCTGATACGTAGCAATATCACCCTCAAAACACTTAAATATAAGTCAAGGAATAGTTGATTAATCAGGGAAAAAACATTCAGCATATTTTTCATTGAACCTCTTTTAGCAGCCCTCAGCATCTACAACAACTATTTGAATAATTTAAATTAATATAAGTAACAACATATATTGAATACAGTATTAGAAATACACTAAAATATGCAAATAAATATTCAATTCCCTTTTAAATAAGAACAAATAAACATTTTAGTTAGTAAAATTCAATAAAATAGCATTGTTTTAGTGAATGATTGATCGTTTGTAGCACGGGATGCATCTACAATGATTTATATAAGTAACAAAATCAGGCAAAATAAAATTTTCCCTAATCAGTTTCTTTTAATATAAAATTATAAAACTTAAACTAAAACTGCAGGTCTGTGTCTGTCTGGTGAATTTCTGGTTAAAACATGTTTGTTTTTCCTTCAGTGGGTAGAAAATCCAGACATTTTACTCAAGTAAGAATAGAAATACTTCATAATAAAGTTACTCAAGTAAAAGTACAACTTAGTAAAAATACTCCTAAAAGTTTTTTTTTTCAAAAACGTTACTCAAGTAAATGTAACTAATTTCTACTCAGCTCTGTTAATGCTGCTCTGACTGTGTTGATGTTTCACCAAATAGGATGTTGCTTTTTTTTTTTTTTGTAAATATGTAAATCCTTTTCCTTCAACTTCACAAATATGGACTACTGTCACATAAATACTACTAAAATATATTTCCAGTTTGTGGTTACAGTGTGACAAAAAGGGGAAAATATGCAGCTGGTCATATGAGAACCTCTTACAGTTTTTAGTTGACGACTGATTTCACACTTTACATTGTTTAACTTCACCATGTTCAGCTTGTCTCAGTAATAAAGTCAAACATTTCGTCTGGCAGCTAAATTTACCTTTTCTGTTAAACCACCTGAAAGTATAACGGACAAACAACCAACTGCTCTGATGTCAAAAAACAATTAAAAAGAAAAATTCTTCGTTTATAAACGTTTTCAGAACTCAATGCGAGTGTGAATGCGTAGGAGTTTCTAGAGAAAACAACGATGGGGATGTGTTTTCCTTTCTTATTAAAAGCCGTTTTTAACAACATTTCTATAGTATTTTAACAGTGTAAACAGTTGTATATTTCAGCGGTATCAGTTCCAGTTTTGTCTTTCAGCCCGTCAGAAGGAACCAGCAGGAGGCTGACAGTTGAGGAGATGTTCTTGGTTGACTCCGGCGGTCAGTATCTGTGAGTAAATCTGCTCTCCTCCAGTTTCACTTCACGTCTCGTGAGCAGAAAATGAGTCACGGCGTTTCTCACTACTCTCAGAGACGGGACCACTGACATCACCCGCACGGTTCACTGGGGGACGCCCACAGACATGCAGAAGGTGACATTTACATTAAATAGCCTCTTATTGCACTCAAAAAAATTAATCATTGACTTAACATATTTTTTCTTTTCAATGAGTTCCATGTTACTCTACAAAATGAAGATTAGATACTCATTTCATTTGCATAGCTGACTTAATTTAATTATGTACACTGCAAAAACACAAAGTCTTACCAAGTATTTTTATCTAGATTCAAGTGCACTTGAAATAATACAAAAGTAACTTATAAGTAACTTTTTGGCAAGATATAGGAGCTTATTTAAGTAAATAAATATTTAATATTGATGACAAAGTACTATTTCCACTAGTAGATTATTTCACTTATAACAAGACATTCTTCCCTTTTTATAAGTGAACCAATCTGGCAATGGAACTGGTACTTTTAAACCAATATTAAAGAGTTATTGACTTAAATATGCTCCTATATATTGTTAAAAAGTTACTTATAAGTTATACTTGTCTTCAAGTTAACTAAGCTGTTTGCATTAGAAACTATAATTACTTAGTAAGATTTTGTGTTTTTGCAGAGAAGCTAACTGAACTAGCGATACGTTTTGTCAGCTTGCTGTAGTATGCGTACATTCAGTGAACTTATTTAGCATTTTTCACTCATAATGTACAAATTATGTCACTCTGACAACTAAAAATTTAAATTCAACTCATTTTTCTCTAGTTAACTAAATTCAAATTTGTCAACAGTTTCCACTCAAATGAATAAAGTAGGTCAAGTGTCATTTTTTTGTCTTTGTCTTTGAAACGTGTTTTTCTTCTGACAGGAGGCGTTCACTCGAGTTCTCATGGGAAACATTGAAATATCTCAAACTGTTTTTCCATCAGGGACAAGCGGTGAGTGTGAAACTCTGGATTTGCTCTTCCCCATCCCTGAAATGCGTTTTTATGTCGCCACTAGAGAGCTCTCTTCCTCCATCCACATCATGTTGAGAAGATTGCAGTCCTGCTTCCGCAGCAGGATGTTTGCTTTCTGCTCTGTAAGAGGCCTCTTGTGTCTCGACAGGGGTGCGCATAGAGATGCTGGGGCGCCGGGCTCTGTGGGAGGTGGGCCTGAACTACGGCCACGGCACCGGTCATGGAGTGGGAAACTACTTTGGAGTTCATGAGTGTAAGGTTTTCATTTAGATTTTTAAAGGTGACCTGTTATGCTTCCTTGAACAGGTTTGGTCTAAAGTCAATACAAAACACTTTCATACATTTTTTGCATAAAATCATCCTTATAATTCATTCTGATAATGAGGGTTTAGTTTTCTCAGTTCTGCTTATTTTGATCTCCTTTCATAAGGAGCTGCGTTTGGGCGTCCTGTCGCTTTAAATCCAAACAAGCTGCTGGTTGCCACGCCGCCCGACTAAACGTTTGTGAAAATGACTTCAAACAGATGTGCTGTTATACAGCCGTACATCTTTGAAAATCAGAAGTGGAGCCTCCTGTACAACCAACTGTAATACAGACCACTACAAGAGATATTTCCTGCCAACAGCCATCACTGCCTAAACTAACTGTTTGAAGACTTTGAATTAATGAGTTACAACAACAATTATTTTCCCTTTTGGATAAATAAAGTATTTTTGAATTTTACTTGAATTGAACAAAAATTCCAAAAGTGGTTTCTGGATGTAAGCCAACAATAAAACTCTTGTTTTCTTGTTGACTTACATTACACAGGGCATACAGTGATAGAACCAGCTGAAACATGCTGGGGTTCAGCTCGTGTTGCTAGGTAACTGGGCTGGGCTGGGCTGTGGTTGCTAGGTAACGGTGCAGTGTGGAATACGGCTTAACATTTGGAAGGTTTTTGAAACTGCTCGTTTTCCAAACACTGAAAACATTAACTTACTGCCTCAAAAAGGCAACAGGTTAATACGTTTTCTTTTTTTATCCCCTGGCCTGTTTTTAAAAGCTGTAGAAACCCAAATGGAAGCACAAAAACATCTGAATAGGTTCCCTTTAAATACTTGCTGCCACAGAGAAACAGAAACGCTAATATATATTCAAATAAATCTAATTTGATTACTAAATCTCAGAGAGTTTGCATTAAGTTGAGTAGCTGGGGGTTTAGTTTAGCCTTACAAAACCTGGCAAACAACATGCATGTGAACAAACATTTCATTTTGCAATTCAACCACTTGTGATGTGGTTTACATCATCGATGCCCACAGCAGCTGAAGCAAATACGCCACAGTGTGACGGTAACAAAGGAGAACATTAAAGCGCTGTCACAAAGTATTTACCTCCCCTACCCCAGACATTTCCTCTGCTTTTGCTTCATTTGTTCCTGGTAAATATTTTAGATAATTATATAAATTATATTATAATACAAAGATAACCAGAGTAAATAAAAATTTAGAAGTCTTAGGTGAAAAAAGCTATTTAATCCAACTTGGTTCTATGTGAAAAAAATGCTGAGAAATGCATAAAATGTAGAGATGATTATTCTGTCACAGACAGAGTGGAGAAAAACTAAGCAGCTGTCCTGTTTGTTTCTCTAACTAAACTAAGAAAACCCTAAAACTGCTCCAAGCAGAGCCTTTTCAGAAGGAGTGATGATTTTTCTGCCCTATTTCAGTCACTCCTTAAAGAAACAATTTATTCAGACTGCAGGAAAATATACCAGGATGTTAAAAAAAGTAATATTCAGGTTCTATTAAGGAAACAGAATGACAATGTTGTCACACCAGATGTGTTTGCAGGTTTGCTTTTGCTTTTTTTCTTGCCTTATTTGTAATATTTTATGTTTTATTCCGACGTGTTTCCAGGGCCGGTTGGATTTCAGAGCAACAACATTCCCTTCAAAGCTGGCATGTTCACGTCTATTGGTGAGCTCTTTGTAAATTCATCAACCTCTCAGGATAAATCAGTTTGTTTGTGGACACCAGTGAACTTAACTAAAATCACTTCATAAAGTATAAACATGTCTGAAACTAGGGAGGTTCAAGGAACATTTTATTACCAAAGATAATCTGATTACATGCAAAACTAGATGGCTGATGAAGGAACGACTTAGCATGTACACTGCAAAAACACAAAATCTTACAAAGTATGACTGTCTGGTTTTTATTGCAAATATGTTTAAACACTGGAAATAAGACAAACCCAACATAAGTAACTTTTCAGCAAGAAATTACAGCTTATTTTTAGTCAATAATTTCTTAACAATTGTGAAAATAGTATCGTGTCCATGGCAGATAATTTAACTTACAACGTGGAAAATGTATTGTTATAAGTGAAATAATCTGCTAATCAATATTAATCAATATAGTACTTTTTAATAAATATCAAGGAGTAATTTACTTAAGAAAAGCTGCTACACTGTAAAAACACAAAATCTTACCAACTAAATTTGTTCTAATTTCTAGTTCAAAAATCTTAGTTTACTTAAAATAAGACAAAACTAATCTAAAAGTGACTTTTTAGCAAGGTATAGGAGCTTTTTTTAAGTAAATAATTCCTTAATATTTATTTAAAAAGCACTAGTTCCACCAGAAGATTAATATACTTAGTAACAAGATATTTTTTTGAAGTTGTAAGTTAAATAATCTGCCAGTGGAAGTAGTGCTTTTTCATGAATATTAAGGAATTAATGACATAAAATAATCTCCTGTTTCTTGCTGAAATGTTATTTGGACTTATTTCAAGTGTTGTAAGATATTTGCACTAGAAACTAAACAAAAATTAGTTGGTAATATTTTGTGCTTTTGCAGAGTGGCTAAAATGCAAAGCCAGAAAATACCTCTAAGTGATTAAACACTTTTTTATATGTATATAAATCTATTTCTGTTTCCCTTTTGGTTGCAGAACCTGGATATTACAAGGAAAATGACTTTGGTATTCGGATTGAAGACATCGCTGTGACCGTTCCGGTTCATACGAAGGTAGAGAGCAAACAGAAAGCATCATTGGTAAAATGTTTCTCACAGTAACTTTACCACTAATGCACCTTTCTGTCTCTCAGTTTGGGCACAACTTCCTGACATTTGACACTGTGTCTCTGGTCCCATACGACAGAAAACTCATCGACACTTCACTCCTCAGTGCAAAACAGGTGAGGAATCTTTTGCAGAAGCGATCTCTCAATTACAAAACACCAGGCAGATGCAGATTCATGAACTATAACGTGCTGCCAGCAGTTTCCTGTTTTAATTTGTAAATACCTCTGGGACATTCGATAGTGTGACACAGACCCTGTCTTCCCCCTTCCTGCAACATTGGCTCTTGCTTCCTCCTAAAATCCCCTCTCACTCTTGTGGTTGAAGCGTCTCTGCAGCTCTGAGATCAAAACAACGCAAAAGAAAACAAAACCACGTGTGAAGAAAACTTCTGTGTTTGTGTTTCTTTTTTTTAAGATATTTTAATGTATTGTTTTAACTGATATATGTTCTTACAGAAATATCAGGTATCTTAAATCCCATCTTTTAGTATTTGTTAAATGTATTTTTAAACTGTTTTAGTTTTTTTTTAATCACAAGTAGTAATAAATAAATCATAACGGCGAATTAGTGCTTTTAAATATTTCAGCATACCCAATGAAAAATTCACTTTGTAACTTCACTCTCCATTCAGTGCCACGATTAGATCAAACATGTCAAATTTTTAACTCAAATAGAGAGAGAGAAGTCTTCAATTGGGGCTGTGATGAGTAGTGAAGAGTCGGGAGTATCTTACCTGCAGTATGACCGTAGTTTGAGTTCAGGGGTGTCCAAAGTGTGGCCCTCTTTAATTGAACTCTAGTTTGTTTTCTTAGAAAGTCTGGTTCATTAGGGGAGATATGAATGTGCCTTCAAACTCCAATTCGGACCAAAAAAGCGAATCCTGCTCTGCCTACAAATCTAGGTCTCAGTTTGTTTAACGGAGCAGTATTATGTAAAACCAACTTTTTTAGCTTCATATCATGTTACAATGTTATTCCTTCATCAAAAATATGCCTGAGTATATTTTTATTCTTTTATGAATGTTTGGGAAATCCTTCAATCTACATGTCAACCATTCAGCTCAGCAAAATGCCTGGTTGGACTAAGCTCCGCCTTCAAGACGGGTTAAGCTCAAGGTTCTGCGCTTCCGTCTCACAGAGGAGCCCTGCCCCACTCAGCTCCTTCAGACTAGCCAGCAGCAATTAGCAAATATCTGATGGAACTGCACATCTGCTGAGCGACTTCTCGGTGAAATGCTGGTAAAAATGTGATGACTTCCTGAAGGTGGAGTTTCAGAAAGAGCAGGAGTTTTTAAAGAGACAGGCCCAATTTCAGAGGCTTCATTGTGCTATAATGGCACTATGTACCTGGGAAATTAAAAAAGTGAACTCTTGTGCAGCTTGAATACACATGTAAATGCCAATTGGACCAGAGCAGAGCAGTGCATTCTGGGTAAATACAACCAAAACAAACTCAAGAGTCTAGTGCTAGCGGGAGAAATGTCTCTTGGTCTTTTACCAAAGATAAGAGAAACCCTATAACCGCTAAAATCCAACGCCGTTCCATTTTTGTTTACATTTTGTGAAGAAGGAAGTTTCACTCAGTGTCTTCTTCAGAGGCTGTCATGTTGTTTCCTTCAGTAGTTTTTGGTGCAGCGCCACCACAGGTGAGGAGGGGAACTGGTTTTTCAAAAGATTTGGTGCAGTGCAGTGTGAAAGCAAACTGCACCAGCTGAAAATTTAACAGTTTTGGTTCCAATCAAACCGAGTCCACAGGACTATCAGGGGTGGAAACACCTCTAATAATATATGTGTGTATTTCCATCTCCAGCTGCAGTGGCTGAATAATTACTATGAGATGATTCGTCGGCTGGTGGGCCCGGAGCTGGACAAGCAGGGGCTGCAGGAGGAGAAGGACTGGATGCTGAGAAACACCCAGCCTTTCACCGAGGCTGGATCCTCCGCCTCCGTCTGTTCCTCCTCCCTGACGCTCATCGCTCTGGTTTTCGCCCTGCTCCACATCATCTGAGCGTCTCCTCCCACCGCACTCCTCAGCAGACTTGCACTCAAAAGTTACCCCTATGCAGTCTCTACAGAGCAGCTACACCAGGTTGACAGATGCACAGAAATGTGTAATTTTTTTAATTTAAAATTGTAAGATATATTTAATAATTTAAAATATGTCAGCAAATATATGATTTTTTTGTGTTTTTTAATATTTAAAATTATATTTTGTGATTTTTTTTTTCTTTTTTGATGTTATAGTTTGAGGTTTTAAACTGTGCATTTGTATGACCAGCTAATATAATGGTTGGACTAAGCTCCGTCTTTATTAAAATGTATATTTTAATAAAGTGTCACACTTTGAAACAACGATGACTGATAAAGTTGTTGCTGATTGTTTAACCAGTACATAGTTATCATGTGACGTTACTTTGAAACTGACAGCCATCTTAGCAGGCAGTTGCTATGGAGTTGCTATGACAACAACAAAGCCTAGTTTAGAACTACATCTAGCTTTGTTTCTATCTAACTTATAAATAATATAAGTACATCACAACTATTAATCGATTACAATTTTTGAGTACTCTACCCACCTCTTTGTAATACTATGATAAATGTAGTGCTTACTGCCGAACTAGCAAAATTAGCTTAGCTAATGTAGCTATTATCTGCTAGCAAAGACGGGGATGTAGCCTACATGTTTGTTGCTGCATGTACCCACTGCCAGACACCAGAACCTTGTTATTCACACGAAGAGTCTGTACATCCTTTACAAATCCCTTTAAATATTGATTTTATTGATGGTTGAATCTTGTGGAGTAAACTCGCTGCTGTTCTATTGGTAAAAATGGGGTGGATCAAATTTTAATGGTACCAATACATTTTGGATGATTCGACTGGTGTTTCAACATTTTATATTTGGATATCAGCTCCAGATCTTTGAGGTTGGAAGCCCTCTTTGCCATATGCCTAATCTTTAACATCCACCATTTTGATTTTTGCTGCTGTTGTTCTGTATCAGATTCTAGATGGGGTAAATAGTACTTCAGAAGGAACATGCTGAGAAAATCAAAGCTTAGGTTTGAACCTAAATTCTCAAAAAACAACAATAATTCATGTCTGAAGTTAACAATTAGATTATTGCTAAATGTTTAGTATGACATTTTCCATCCATCCATTTTCTTTCACCCTTGTCCCTCAGTGGGGTCAGGAGGTGCTGGTGCCCATCTCCAGCTAACGTTCCGGGCGAGAGGCGGGGTCACCCTGGACAGGTCGCCAGTCTGTCGCAGGGCAACACAGAGACGCACAGGACAAACAACCATGCACACACACTCTCACACCTAGGGGCAATTTTAGAGAGGCCAATTAACCTGACAGTCATGTTTTTGGACTGTGGGAGGAAACCGGAGTACCCGGAGAAAACCCACGCATGCACAGGGAGAACATGCAAACTCCATGCAGAAAGACCCCAGGCCGGGAATCGAACCCAGAACCTTCTTGCTGCAAGGCAACAGCTAGTATGACATTTTGCTTAGTCATAATTAAATTACCTTCGAAAGATTATTATAGTGTCTAATCTCTGCCTCTTTTTTAAAACACATTTTGTGTCATATTAAAATTATTTAAATGTAATGATAAGCGTTATTAGGTTTTATCAGATTGTTCTTGATAAGTCACTGTAAGTTACCCCACCCTGACTATTTATAAGAAAAGTGAATAAGTTCCTTTCACCAAGCTTTTTCATTTCCTTTCATTGCCACAAAATCCTCTTTTTCAGCTGACCACATTTTACACAGCTTATGTTTCAATATGTTTCACCCAACAGAAATTACGTTTTGCTTTCAGTTTCTTTTTATTTCTTGGGTCAATGAATTGATTTTTGTTTCACAGTATATTTCTTCAAATTTAATCATTATACCTTTCACTTGCGAATCTCTAATCGGCTCATTTCCTGGAACTCGTCCTGCATCTTAAAGTTGTAAATGTGCAACACCTCCCACCCTGCCTTAACACACTAAACGTGGGTATAAAAACCTTTAAAACTGCCGTGGACGGCTCTTAAAAGAGGTTGCCTATGCATTTTCTATTTTTTCCATTATTTGTAAAGGAGGAAAAAAGGAACTACTAGCATAAGATGATTCTTTTCTATAAATAAAAGATTCTTCTGATCATGCACTTGTCTTGTGTCCATTTACCATGTGTCCTCTGTAAAAGTTAACATTTTTAAGTGGACCTTGTACCTTGTAGACTCCACAAGGACTCCACAAGGTCCACTTAAAAATGTTATCTCACACTTTGGTATGCCTGTATTTAAATAAGATCTAAATACACCTTTATGCTAAAAAAAAAATTATAGACAGAGATTAAAACCTGTCAAGGTTGAATTTCTAAATGAACCAAACTGCTTTCTATTTGGTGCCATGTTTGTAAGGCTACAGTCGAAAATTAACAGCAATAATTTAGGGTACTTAGCCTCTCATCAGACAAAAAAATAGGAGTTCATTTTTCTAAGTCACATTTTCACTATGATATTAATTTATTAATATGTCACAGTTTCAAGCTCAGTGCTTATTTAGTAAACTTTAATGTACAAACCTAGCAATATCTAGCTCAGAACTAAATATTTAGCTAATATGCTAACTTGCCGATAACAGGAAGTGGACAACCAAAATAAGAGCTGGGTCTTCTGACGTGACTGATTCACTTACCGCTGTTGCTTATGCCACTTTAGTAATGTAGCATAGTATCTGTTCCTCTCAATATGTACAACATTTCAGCTTAACCTAAGATGACCCATTTTGATGGAAATACAAATGAAACAGCAAGAGTAACTGTACCGACCCAGCTTTTATTTTTGAAAGTCCACTTCCTGTTATCGCATGTTAGCTAAATATTTAGCTCTGAGCTAAATATTTAGTTTAGAGCTAAATATTTTACTGTAAGCTAAAAAATGTTGCCTGGTAAAATAACCGACTAGCTAAATAACCGAAATTACTGCAGTTAAATTTTGACTGTAACTTTACAAACTTAAATCCATATCTTTTGTATGTAATGCCTAAGTTAACGCCTGTTTACCCCCGTTTTTATGGGCCACACTAAATGAGGCTTAGAGGGCCTTTTTTCCCTAAATCTTATTTGTGCAATTTTTAATATTGGGAAGCCAGACCTCAATCCAATAGAAAATTTGTGGCAGATCTCGAAAATATCCGTTCCCTATATGTAAAGAAGAATGGAGTAAAACTGCAGCATCCAGATGAGCAGCTTGATCTCCATGTTGCAGTAAAAGATGCATCAACTGAAGAGGGTGAGTATTCACGCAAAACAATCAACCAACTTTTTTTAAAACCAGGGTTATCATCAAAAACGATGCATATATTTATGTTCTATATATAATTATACTGTATATTTAATTGTCTGGGCAGCTCTGGAGTCTGAATGTGGAAAGCAAAAGAGAAACTTCACTTTGCAAAAGCACAAAATCTTTTTACTTGTTTCTAATTGAAATATATTGAAATATAATAACAGCTTGTTTTAAGTCAATAATTCCTTAATATTTATGAAAAAGTACTGGTTCCACTGGCAGATTGTTTCACTTATAACTTGGAAAAATTTATTTTTATAAACGCAGAACTCTGCTAGTGGAACTAGTACTTTTTCATCAATATTAAGGAATTATTTACTTAAAACAAGCTGTTATATATTACTAAAAAGTTAGCTGTAAGCTAGTTTCATCTTATTTTAAGTGTACTAAGATATCTGTACTAGAAATTAGACTAAAACACTTGGTAGGAGTTTGTGTTTTTGCAGTGCACTCAGGTGTAACTAGTTGATTTTTAGCTGTATCATTGTTTACATCTAGATCATAAACAAAATGAGGTCACAGCGTTTGAGGAAATGTTGCTCCACTGCACAACTAGTGGCCAAACATTTATTAATATTTTGTCTTTCAATATACTGCTCAAAAAAATAAAGGGAACACTTAAACAACATAATATAACTCCAAGTAAATCAAACTTCTGTGAAATCAAACTGTCCACTTAGGAAGCAACACTGATTGACAACGGGGACCCTCGTCGGGTCAATCAGTGTTGCTTCCTAAGTGGACAGTTTGATTTCACAGAAGTTTGATTTACTTGGAGTTAAATTGTGTTGTTTAAGTGTTCCCTTTATTTTTTTGAGCAGTGTACTTTTACATCTGATATATTGAGTAATTTTTCATAACAAGACATTTTTGTTTGTCTGCTTTACATTTAGTCTGTCATTGCTTTGAGGCTCCACATGGTGACTTTATCACCGTATGGCCACTCAGCTGCTGGTTGTTGTTTTCATACCTTTGTGATCATAAAGACAGATGAGTTTGGCTGCCAACCTGCAGTCAAGTGACAGGAAACTCAAGCAGGGCATCCTCTACTCATGTGGTTTTCACACCACTGAAATAACAAGCTGAAGTTGCCTTGCACTGAACTTCCTTCTCTGCACTTGCTGCCAGATCGTGTTGTTGCCTCTCTGTCCTGCAGCCTG
The DNA here is from genome assembly GCF_904066995.2 of Poecilia reticulata. Lineage (NCBI taxonomy): Eukaryota > Metazoa > Chordata > Actinopteri > Cyprinodontiformes > Poeciliidae > Poecilia > Poecilia reticulata. The sequence continues at coordinate 25,059,214 of NC_088839.1, forward strand.
ACTGTATGTTTTTTAAAAAAGAGTGCAGACATTTTTCTGAGTCAGTCCTGTATTTTTGTCCAACGGCCGTCTCTTCTGGAACTTGTGACTGACGTTGCAACAAATTTGTCTCATAAGCCATTAGCTGCATGAACATTTGCTGCTGCGATTGTCCTGGCTGGGAGAATTTTGTAGCCTCAGTGGTTGGCAGCTGCAGAGCCGGTGCAGTTTCCAAATATGTCATCCTTGATCATTTTTCACTTCCACACTTTACATGTGCTCACTATGAATACATTTAGACATGTTGACCGTAAAACTGTTGACCTGAAACTGTCATGCAGTCTGATTAGTATAAATAAACAGGTGGGATTTTTATTTATTTAAATGAATACATGACCTTCAGAACAAAGTCATGGAGCTTTTATTCAACTGATTTTGAGCAACTTGCACTTTGAAAAATTTCTTTGAATTTTTTCACACTTCAAAACACTTTACTCTAGTTTCTAATGCAAATGTCTCAGCACACTTGAAATAAGACACAACTAACTTACAAGTATTTTGGTAGCAAGATATAGGAGCTTCTTTTAAGTCAATAATTCCTTAATATTGATTTAAAAAGTACTAGTTCAATTGGCAGATTATTCAACTTGTAACAAGAAATTTTTCCCATGTGATAATATTTTATAATCTGCCAGTGGAACTAAATATTTTTCATCAATATTAAGTAATTACTTACTTAAAACAAGCTAACATAACTTGCTAAAAAGTTACTTGTATGTTAGTTTTCTCTTATTTCAAGTACTAGAAGCTTGACAAAAACTCTTGGTAGGATTTTGTGTTTTTGCAGAGCAGAACTTGCCATAATGGATTCTGAGAGCTGTTGAGCGTATAAGTTCGCTTTTTTCAAGGAAGCTAATGGCACGCAATCATGAGTAATGCGTGTAACCAACCCAGTAGCTCTGTGGAGGTTCTGAGCAGCAGAAACAGGGTTTGCCTTTTTGGTTTCATTGCACCCATGTGACTTCCTGACTTGTTCACTTCACTCTTTTGCAGCAGAGTGCACCTCAGCCCTCTTCTCTTTCTCCTCACCTCACTCCGGATCGTGGCAGCGCAGTGACAGACGTCGTTAGGTGATTAAACTCTGCAGCCTTCGCGCAGCTTTTCTTGTCCGGAGAGAAAAGTGGAAGAAGATGCTGAGGCGAAGGCCATCGAACGCCTCAGAGAAGGAGCAGACGCAGAAGAAGAAGGTGAGTTTCTGCTTCTGACTTTGCTTTGGCAAACCAACAATAAGACCTGGTTGGTGTGTATAAAACTGAGCTTCATGGTTTTACCGCTTCGTAGTAAAACTCCAGTGAACGCCTCACACTGCTCGTTTTGTCTAAGTCTTTTAAACACAGGATGTCAGCTCAACTTAGTGCAGAGCTCTGCGGTCAACCTGAAACCCCCACAAACGCAGAACTTTAAAAACCTCTCGCATGTTTAACTAGTTTAGGTCCTTTTGTGTATTTCCTAACTATCTGCTGCAGCTTATGCTTTGTGAGTTCCTCTGTTCTGGCCCGGTGATTCATTGCAGATGCAGATTGAGTCAGAAAAGACTCTGTGGCTTCAGCCGGCTTCGTCTCCAGCTGTCACCAAATCAGCACGCCTCCCACACTCGACACCAGTGCCCTTATTTTCCATCCTCAGCCCTGCTCCTGCGGTCTGATTGACATCTTGTCATTACACATCTCCTCGCTTTTGTTCTCAGAAAACATTTTTATTCGCTCAGGGAGTCATCGAGGCCGGAGGACCTCCTCGTTGTGGCTTCGGTTTTCAGCAGCTATTCAGTTTATTCGATCACGTTGCAGCAAAAACTCGAGATGTTAAAGGTCGGCGAGTTTGTCTGACTTCACCTGTGGTTTTAATTCTTCAGGTTTTTGACTCTGCTAAAACGTCTGCAATGATTGGCTGGCAGCAGTTGCTCAAGGTTTGCCCGTTTCCTGTGGTTTCAGCACGCAGAGACAGAAGGATGAGCTGCGATAAGATTTTTTGCGCTGCGCCACAGTTCGACGGAAAATTAGACAAAGAGTTTCCGCCACAGATAGAGGGAAAACTCTGCTTGCGGATAGTCATGCAAAGGAGTTAAAATTGCAAACGATTTGGTTAACAGCAGTTCCTAATTTCAGAACATGTGCAGGAAAATTGTAGTTTGTACAACAAAGAAAGAAGTTCTCAGGGCTTGGACGTACACAAAATGTCAAACATCGATGATGAGGAAGTATGAAAACCGGTATTTCCTATTTTCAGACATCCTAATTAGCATATTTTAAAGATTCGATCTGGAAGTCTGATGTTGTCTCGCTACTTTCATCACTTATAGATCTTTGCAAAAGTTCTCTTTAACCTTTTTATCACAGTATTACCACAAACTTCTATGAAATCTACTGAGATTTGGGCAATAGACCAACACAACGTAGATCACAGGTGGAAAACAGATTCCTGTCTTATCAAAGTTTTACAAATGAAATTACATCATTTATTAATCCTATTACTCTGATTAGTTCCAGGCGATATGCAGTAAAAGTTTTACTGCAGTATTTTGTGAAAATGATAAACATTTTGTAGGTAACTGTGTGACTGTCACTGCATGGCCCAGCATTCATAGCACCACAAACACAATATTTATTTAAAACAGGCTTCTTCAGGATCAATTAAAAACATTAGATTTAAATCACTAAACCACACAGTTACTTCATTTGATCATATTTTTAATTTACTGACATTTATTTAAGCTCTCGTGCATCAAACAGTGAAGAAAAATAACATTTCTGATCAGTTTTGTTTTTATTTACTATCAATAACTGAAGTTTATCATGACAACGATAAATCAATATTCTTATCATAAGTACTCTGATTCACCTAAATAAAGTTCACCATGAAGTTAAACTGGGTCACAAGCAGAATGGTGTGCAAGGTGAAATACTAGACATACACCATTAGGCATGATGTTAGCAGCATCATGCTGTGGGGTTCCTTTTTGCCAAACGATTTTTATTGAGCTTGGACTTTTGTAAAATGAATACTCAGCATTTTAATAGCTGGAAAACAAAAAATTAGTGCAACAAGTTGCTTTAAGAAATCAACTAATTGGTAAACAGAGTTCTCTTGTTTTTACTTTAATCATAAGTTTTTATATTTGTTAGACAACTTTAGTGAAAATGGACATTAGCATTAATCTGGGAATCAGCTAAGAAGAATCCAACTCTTCGTCTTTCACTCCAGAAGTGGCGTATAAATGGATGAGAGTCGAAGCCAAAACTGACAGAAATCCATTAAAACTTTGGTTGCAGTTTCCACCAGACATGTAGGGGGCGCTGCAAACATGTGGAAGTAGATTCTCTGGTCATATAAAAAAATTTTTGGGGTTCAAAAAAATCAATTGTTGATTTAACCTGAGTTGTAGCTGCTTACATTTCAGTCATCAACTGAAAACTATCAGAGTTTCTAATAATACCAGCTGCATGTTTTCCCCTTTTGTCACTTTGCAGCCGCTGACTGGAAATATACTTTAGTAATATTTGCGCAGTCAGAGCCGCATTTAACAGTCAAGTAGTAACTAGTTACATCTACTCAATTACATTTACTTCAGTAACTGTTTTTGGGAAAAAAGTACTTTTAAGAGTATTTTACTACACTGTACTTTAACTTGAGTAATTTTATTATGAAGTTTTTCTGCTCTTACTTGAACAAAATGTCTGTTTTCTCTTCCTACTGAATGAAAAACAAACATGTTTTATCCAAAAATTCACCAGACACAGATCTGCAGTTTTTGTTTAAGTTTTATAAGTTTTTTATTGAAAGAAACTGATTAGAGAAAATTTATTTCGCCTGATTTTGTTATTTTTCGTTACTTATATGAATTATTGTCACTTTGGTATTTTAGTGCATCTGATGGATTAAATGTTTATATATTAAATGAAAGAGAATTTGATCACTTACTCTATTTGAGTAGACTTTTTACCAGATCCTTTTTTTATTCTTAGTTCAGTAATTTCTTGGACGACTATTTGAGTAAAAATTAAACTACAATATTTGGGTACTCTGCCCACCTCTAAATGTAGGACAAACCTGAAAAATTGCAAAATACTTTAAATTGGGTCAAATGTTCACCTGAAAGTTAAAATGTCCCAGTCAAAGTCCAAACTTAAATCCAATTACACTTGGACAAAGACGACCAAAAATAATTTCCATCCATTCCAAAAAAGCTTTGACAAATTGACTCAGGTTAAAAAAAACTTAGAGGTTCTTGGTAGTTTTATAAAACTAATATCCCCAAATTAGATGAGTTGTATTAATATTTTGGAAGTTTTAAAAAAATAAACAATATTTAAATGTTGGGAAATTAGTCAATTTCTTTGGGAACATCATGGATTTATTGGTATTAAACTACCAGGCATCACTTTGTACCTGCTGATGTCTAGGACTCATTTTATTAAATGTTATAAAATGTACTGTGTCTTGCATTTGTTAAAGTTTTTTTCCTAGTGGAGACATTTTTGGGCACCAAAACTGGCTCCAGCCCAGGGCCCCACATCCTGGTAAATCCGGCCCTGCTGGTGGTTGAAATATGTACAACTTTCTGTCAGTCCATCAGAAAAAAATCCTAATAAAGTTCAGTTTCTCCTTTTAACAAAATGTGAAGTTCTAAAGATATTAATACTTCAGCTAAGCGCCCTACATAGTGGTGCGGTTTATTTCAGAGACAGCTGTTAATCAGCCGCCCTCGTTTCCTTTCTGCTCTATATTTACACAAACACAGTCACAGGTAGAGCTGCAGAAAGCTCAGGACACAGATTTCTGGCTGCACTGCAGAAACACAAACACAGCAAGTGTTTCTTTCAAACCTGAAATAAGATCAAATTAACTTACATGTAACTTTTCAGCAAGAAATGGGAGCTTGTTTTCAGTAAAAATAATCCCTTACAATTGATTAAAAAGTGCTACGATACAAATGTTTTATTAAAAGTGAAATAATCTGCAGTGGAACTACAACTTTTTAATCAATATTAAGGTTTTATTTACTTAAAACAAGCGCCTACATCTTTCTGAAAAGTTACTTATAAGTTAGTTTTGTCTTATTTCAAGTGCACTAAGATATTTGCAACAAAAATACTTGGTAGGATTTGGTGTTTTTGCAGTGTGTTAGTGCAGAAATAAAACAATAATTTGGTAACATTTATTTGAAGGGCTGTGTACAAGACTGATATACATGAAGGAGTCTTTGTGAATGTTGTCATGAAGAGTTATTTAGTAAATAATGACACTTTTAACGCAATGTTTTCACTTGTAATGGACATTCAGTTCAAGTTTTCCTGCAACTTTGCTTTAAAACTGTCATTATTCACTATATAAAGAAAATGTGACACTTTTATTTGACTTTTTAATTACATTTTGAATTACTTATATCACTCTTAGGCATTCATATGTTTTATTCATTTTATCACTCAGTGTTATATTTGTATTCTCACATAACTTGTCAACTAATAAGCAGTTCCCATTGGGGATCAATCAAGTATATTGTACTCTGTTGACATTAAAAATGTTATTGACCGAGTGACAGTTATGTGAGTTTTCTGCACATCCCTTCAAATAAAGCGTTACAAATTGTTTTCATAACCAGAAATTGTTCTGCACTTTTACTGTTTGACCCGTACAAGATAAGAGCAGAAGCCTTATCAGCGCTGCAGCACAAAATCACCGAGCAGCAGCCATTGTGCACCAACAGTCGCTTATCTAGTGCTTTTTTGTGTGTTTGTGCCTCTGCGGTTTGTGCTTTTTCTTCATGGCCTTTTCGTGTTTTGCAGCTCACCTTGCAGAGGTCCAGCAGCTTCAAGGACTTCATGAAGCACAAGCCCACCTCCCCCTGCACGCCAGATAAGGAGTTCACCTTAGACGAGCATGTGAGTCTCTCGCACAAGTTTGAAACAAAAGGCTGGAAAAGTAGAAGTAGGCGCCTCAATCTTTGTCGTTTTAAGTTCCTGAATGGTTGTTCCTACAGGTAGTGTTTTCACAGTGTTCCTCATTTTTCTTTAATCCCAGAGAGAAACCCCACTACTGTCAGTTGTGACTGAATTAAGCTTCCCCCTTTTTTTTCTTTTTTAAATCAGCCGCTTTACATTTTCTGTGAATCTCCCAGCAGAAAGGGTTAGTCACTTCTCGGCAGCGTTGCGTGAGTTGTAGGACGAAGGAGTGCAGAAGTACCGAGGCAGAGAGGAAGTAAGAAGGAGAAGCAGTGCTGTGCAGATGACAGCACCGAGCAGACAGGATGTCCTCTGGTGACAGCTAGTCAAGCAGAGAGCCTCTGCGTCAGACAGGCTGAGCAGAGCAGAAAGCATTAACCAGGGCCTTTCCCTGGAGATTATAACGCATTTAAGACTCGCTGTTATCAGGTTTTAATCCGGCAAATTAACTCAGCCAGGAAATCTGAGTGAGAATTAAACTTATTCAGCAATCAAACACTTTATTTGTGTCCTGACTGGACAGCTTATAGGTAAACAGTGATGTGGGCCTGGTTGCATTAAAGTGTCAGATTAGATACTCCTCCAGTTGCATAATTTACTAGATTGAATTAATGCAGAAGACAAAATCTTACCAAGTTTGTCTAGTTTTTAATGCAAACATCTTATTACATTGGAAATAAGACAAAACTAACTTACAAGTAACTTTTCAACAAGATATGGGAGCTTAAGTAAATAATTCCTTAATGTAAATGAAAAAAAATACCCTTAACTCTGGCAGATTATTTCACTTATAACATGGAAAATGTCTTGTTATAAGTGAAATAATCTGCCATTGGAAATAGTTATTTTTCATCAATATTAATACATTATTGACATAAAACAAACTCCTCTTTCTTGCTGAAAAGTTACTTGTAAGTTAGTTTTGTCTTATTTCAAGTGTATTAAGATATTTGCATTGAAAACCAGTGAGATTTTGTGTTTTTTTAGTGCGTGGCTCTGCATGCTGTCACTCTCTGATGATGTCATTTGGTGTTTAATAAAAACCTCAAGACTTTTGCTGCATGATTTTCTCTCCTCGTCTCTCTGCTCATTTCCTGTCTGAAACACGGGTCAGTAAAGGCCGCGATGCTAACAAGATGCTAACAGAAATAATAATGGTAAAAATGCAAACGTGAAGAACTAAATGTGTTGCACCCACAGCCAAACCAATGGCGAACAATAGATACATTTTCATTACTAATGTGTCGATATTTGATCCACTGGCAGATTATCTCACTTATAACGTGGGAAAAATAACATGCCAGTGGAACTAGTACTTTTTCAAGAATTATTAACTTAAAACAAGATGTAAAGTTACCTGTAAGTTAGTTTTTCTTACTTAAGAGGTTTTCACTAGAAAATAGAGCAAAACACTTAGTCAGGTTTTGTGTTTTTACAGTGTAATGAACGTAACTTTGGGAAATAAACTGATGCACAACATTTTGGAGAGTGAAATGGTTTATTTCCAGGTAGAAAATTAATTTAGAAAGGGTTGAAATGGTTAAATATGGCGACTTTGGTTGGTCACAAAGACAAATTGACCCAGAGACGTTGTGTGGCTGTGCGCCTGTTGCAATGTGTTCATGTTGTAATCAAAACTATTGAGTAACCGCCTTGTAGAAACAGTGAGAACCTCAGTTTCCTTGAATCACCAGGATGCAGGTGTGTGTGCGTGCGTGTGTGTGTGTGGGTTTTCAAACACCAAGACCACAAACCTGCAGGGTTTCTATTTCGTGAGAATTTAACCTTTTTTTTTGTCTGAGCGATCAAGATAAACCGACTTCGCCTTTGTGAGTTTAAAGGAGCAGGTCACTGTTTTACACTTTCTGTGATCTCTTGTAGCCTGACAGGTGTTGATAGAGAGCTGGTGTTTTTTATTTTTTGTCTTGTGTTAGGTGGGAGACAATGTGACAGAAGAAGAAGCAGTGAAAAGTGGCAGCAAACTTGGGAAAAAATGGCGCAACGTCATCTCCCGTACGATGACCCGGAAGACATCCAAGATGGTGCAGAAGGCCCTGGCTGAGGAGGGGGTGAGCAAAGCACAACCTGATCAATTAAATCCTTACCAAATTCAATATAAATATGTTTACATCCCACACACAGCGCATTAATTCATGTTCCAGATGAACCTCGTTTAAAAAGACTTTCAGCTTGTTATTCTGAGCTATTTGCCTCCCCCTGGTGGTCAGAAGATGTGCTGCATTTATTTAGAATAAGTCAATAAAACACAGAAACGGTTAACAGATTAATGATCCAACAACTTGATCAAATATTTTTAAAAATGTAATAAAAAAAATTTAAATAAAAAAAAATCATTATTTATCATCATAATGGTGCAGAACATTTAGTCTTTATATTTTCAACATTTATTAATATATTTGAAAGTATATAACTGTTTCAAATAGTTATATACTCTTTATTTAAATGCATATTTAAATAAATAAAATCACTTCAATATGCAAATTGAAGTGAATTTATTAATTTATCAATTTGATCAACATTTCAAATTATTTGTGATAAATGATATTTAGCAGAAACAATTTAAATAGAATGAATGTTTTTATCATTGTTTTCATTATTGACTGCTATTCAAGCAAGAAAAATAGGACTAGTTTAATATATTTTACTGATATTTAGTGTTTCGCCATTCGGGATAATTAAAAGTGAACGGTTCTCTGAGCCATGTTGTTTTTTTATGTATTTTTCTCCAGGCGGAGAGCGGCGAGGAGCTGTCCCCCGTCTCCTCTGACTTCCTTCCAGACCTGAGTGCGGGACAGAGGACGTCTGTCTGCTCCACGGGTTCAGAGGACACGACTCCCAGCCCAGTCTGCCGCCAGCTCTCTGCCAGTAAGCCTGCGAACTTCAAGAACCTCCACAGAAAAGCCAACAAGCACGCTGCCCTTTTATGGTCACATTTAATTGCCCAGAGAAAACATTTAATTCACTGTAACTGTGTCATGGTTTTTATGTTTGGACAAGTTTTCACCACTCAGAAATAATTGGAACTAGCATTATTATTTTTTCCTAAAAGGAAAAATTTAACCTCATAAAATATTTGACATCTGCTGACAGATGGTTAAAAATAGATTTTAATACTATTGCAAAGAATGAAAGAAGGAGGGAACAGTGAACTCTCCCCCACTGCAAAAACTAAAAGACTTACCAGGCATTTTTATCTGGCTTATAATGAAGATATCTTGAAATAAGACGGAACTAAATTAATGTTTCAGCAAAATATAGGAGCTTAGTTAAAGTCAATAATTCCTTAATACTGATGAAAAAGTGTTTGTTCTGTTGGCAGATTATTTTACTTATGAGAAAAAGGTTTTGTCATAAGTGAAACTAGGACTTATTTTTAAATCAATATTAATGAATTGCTAGCTTAAAACAAGCACCCATATTTTGCTGAAAAGTTAATTGTAAGTTAGTTTTGTTTTAAATAAAGTGTACTAAGATATTTGCACTATAAACTAGATCAAAATTACCTGGTAAGGTTTTGTTTTTGCAGTGTAAATGAACACACAAAACCTAACAAGTCAATGTAACAAAAGACAAAGGGTTACTATAACTCTAAATAAGACAACTTAACTGGTCGTTGCTAGGCAACCAAAGTTGGCGGGAACTTGAAACTTCTTGCTGCAAAGCAGGTTGTTGCTAGGCAACCAAAGAGTGAGAGAGTTAGTTGGTTCACATTCAGAAATACTTTACTGATCCCAAAGGGAAATTAAATGTTGTCACTCACATTAATTCAGATTCTTCAGTTATTGTACATTGTGATGGCTCTTGGTAGGAGAAATCTCCTGTAGCAGTCTGTGATACAGCAAATCTGAAGAAGCCTCTGACTGAATACACTCTGTTTTCCCTAGAGAGTCTATTGAAGAAGATTTTCTTAATTTTACGAAGAATCCTTCATAAATGATCCCACCAAACTTTCTTAGCTAGCCATGAGAGGTTGAACGGCCAAAGCGTTTCCTCTGCCTTCATTTCCCAGAATGCTGTGCGGTTCTGAGTTAGAGCTCAGTGAATATTCTATATGTTGAATATTCTATTACCTATTGATACTGATGATGAGTCTATAGCGGTACATATTGTTACTGATTCATTGTCCAGCGCTAACCGACTGTCGTCTTCAGGCAGCGACAGGCAGAGCCTGGACAGCGGGTACTGCCAGCGGGACAGCATGAGGCTGGAGGACAGCGCCTACAACGGGCCTTTCTGCGGCCGCGCCGTGGTCCACACCGACTTCACTCCCAGTCCCTACGATGTGGAGTCGCTGAAACTCCAAGTGAGTCTGTCTGTGATCTGGCCTTTAGCTGAGTCTGCTGTCTGGTTGTTGTTGTCCTCCTGGGAGCTTGTTAGCTCCACGAAACAAGACGGCTCATCTGATTATTATTCTGCAAAGGGAGAATAATCTGCAGGGCCCGACGCTTTCTGAATGTTTACACACACTGACTCAATCTAAGGAAAACCTTTTTTAAAAAAGGAGTAAGAAGAAAAGAAAGGTCTATAGGTGATACAAAATATGTCCATTACATTTTTCACACAAAATCATTTTCAGATAATGAGATTTTAGTTTGCTCAGTTCTGCTATTATAAGCTCTTTTCAGAATGAGCTGTTTTAGTTCAACCGCGTATCAGGTAGTAAAAAAGGGGTAGTAAATTTTCTCAAAAAAGTCTCAGAAATGTCCTTAAAAAAACAAAAATGTCTGAGTTTGAAAAGTCAAAAATTTGCTAGAAAAAAAACAACCTTAGAAGTTTTCTTGTAAAAAAAAAAAAGGAAAATTTTAGATTTTGAAGTAAAACATTTTCAAAAATTTCCCAAAGTCAAATAAAGTTTCGCATTTAAACTCAGAAATTATGATGCTTCTTTTCTAGCAACAGAAAAACAAAACAAATGTGTAGATTTTTTTCTAACTAAAATGCAAAACATTATCAGTTGAAATTAAATCAAAATATGTTTCTTTTTTTAGGTAGAGTTGAGAAATTAAAATAAAAAAATGTAATCTGTTTCAGATTCCTTCTTAAAATTTAAGCATCAGTCTCGCCACACTGACACTGTTAGATATATTATTAATATTATAGATATTTTGGCTTGAGCCGCCCACCTCTAGTTTACACTCATTGGTGAAAATGGCTGAAAACAGATGTCAATTATATGACCGCACATCTTTGATAAGTTGAAGTAGAGCCTCCTGCACAACCAAGTGGTATCTGGACTGTAGGTCAACAACAAAACACTTGTGTTTTCCAGCAGCCATTGTACAGAGCATGCAGTGGCAAAACCTACTGACCAAACATGCTGGAGATCTGCTGGGGTTGCTAGGTAACGGGGGGAACTCTGCTGGGGTTGCTAGGTAATGGTGCAAAACCATCAAATGTGACTTATGTTTTTCAAATGACTCATTTTCCAGACACCAAAAAACATTAAATTTTTGGTGTCTGGGTGTTTTTTTAAGCATTTGAACTGTTTTTAGATGCAGTTGAGAAACAAATTGAAGTACAAAATAGGCCCCCTTTAATGACGGTTTCTGAGGTTTCATTAGAACAAACCTTCATCTCGATGCTTTGCGTCTTATTTTACAGAAAGGTGACATTATCCACATCATCGACAAGCCCCCCGTGGGAACATGGACAGGAAAGCTCAACAACAAAGTGGGATCCTTCAAGTTCATCTATGTCAACCTTCTGCCTGATGAGACGCCTCCAACCAGGAGGAAACGCTGCCACAGCAAGGGCAACCGGTCCAAATCCAAGCCCAAAACCTTGGAGGAAGTCCTGGACCGCATCGGCCTGACGGTAAGTGGACCGAGCCGTTACCGCTCTGGTTCCTGTCCACACAATAATCACAGTCTGATGAGAGTTTCACCGTTTCAGGAGCTCAGTTCCTTGCTGTCCATGCATGGCTTCCAGAGCCTGGAGGACTTCACCGGACTGAAGGAGTCTCACCTGAACGAGCTGAACATCACAAACCCAGATCACCGCTCCAAGATCCTGAACGCAGCTGACCTGCTCAGAGACTGTACGTCCAAACACGGCAAAACCCCGTCGATTTCAGATCAATGCTGCTTGACGGCTGCTGCTCACACCAGGAACTGCAAATAAAGTTTTTCTTTTTATTTAGGAGGAAAACTAAGACAGCTGGCTTTCCTGTCAGATTTAACTCATTTTCATTTATATACAGTGATATTTGATCAAAAAAACTGAAAAACTGTTTTGCTGGATTATAATTTGATCAGCATGTCCAGTGGTAAATTTAAGTATAGAATGCATTTTATTGCTCTTCATTATTTAGTCGTTTATTGTAATTCTGGTTTAAATTTATATTAAGTCAGCCAAATACTATTAAATTCAAGAAATTAGGGGATTAGAAATAAAAAGCAAAATATCATCAGCATAAAGGGAAACCTTGTTCAGTTTGACCGTCTAAAAGCCCTAAAAGGTCAATAACAACAAACTTACATAGCTAAAAGTGACATAATGTGTCAGTGGAACAAGACATTTTACCCACATCATAAATCTATTTTTTATTCCGCTGACAGATTATAGCTACAGTTGAAATAATCTACCAATGGAAATATAATTTTTTAGGCAACATTAAGGAATTATTGACTAAAACAAGCTCCTATGTTGTGCTAAAAGTTTCTTGTGAATGTTTTGTCATATTTCAATTGTACTAAGATATTTGCACTAGAAACTAGACAAAATATTTTGTGTTTTTGCAGTGCATTATCTTTGTCTTGCAACGGTGTTTTGGGGCCAGAGTAGATAGAAAAAATGAGTAAATCTTCACAAAAAATTTCTGAAATATTATAGAAAAAACAAGAAAACTACTGGGAAAATTAGCTAGAAAAAAATCTGAAATTGTTTAGAAAATGTTCAACTTTTCAAACTCAGAATTTCCTCATTTCTTTCTCACAAATTTCTGAGATTAATCTAAAATTTCTGTTTTTCTAGCAAATTTTTTATTTTTCAAACTCAGAAATTTCTTAAGATTTTTTTCTCTAAAATTTCTCAGAATAATCTAACACTATCAGTTTGCTCTAGAAAATTTGACTGTTCAAACTCAAATTTCCTAGATTTTCTCAAAAATTTCTGAGATTAATCTAAAATTTTCAGAATTTTTTTTCTAGTAAATTTTCAGCTTCTCTAACTCAGAAATGTCCTTGTTTTTTTTTTCTAGATTCATAGGATCAATCTCAAAATTTCAGGTTTTTTTGGTAAAATGTACTCGTCTTTTATTTTCTGTCTGCACTGGCTCTAATACGGCGTCATCCTGTCTGAAGCCAAGATGAAGATTCCTTTGACATATCCTGTACTTAAACCTGATTTATTTTCCATCTTCCAGCTGAAGACGAGTCTGAACCAGAGGGTGATGAAGAGGAGGAGAGGCCAGCTGAAAACTTGAAGGAGCCACGGGACTCTGGTTGCTTTGAGAGCTCTGAGAACCTGGAGAACGGCCGCGAGGAGCCGAAAACGGAGGAGGAAGAGTCAAACCAGCAAACAGAGAAAGAAGAGGAGGAGAAGTCGGAGGAGATGCAGGAGGCCGGGGACCTGGAGGCCGTCCAGGAACAGCTGCAGGAGCTGGCGGTGGACGAAGGACAGTGATGGAAAACTCAAACATTCCCCTCTGATTTCTGAGACTGAACGGCGTTTAACGTCTCTCTTCATCGAAAGAGAGCAGATCGAGCCACTTCACTGCTACAACAAGCCGGCCGTCCGTTACTGAAGGCTGATTTTCCCATGATGATTTCACAGCTCGCTTACAAGCAACACAAACTGTTACCAGCTGCCACAGGTGGCAGCTCTTTTTAACCCACTTGTTGTAAAATATGATGTTATAACTTTACTTTAGGTATGTTTTGTTGCATCACTATAATGTTTCCGCTAAAGCATTTGAGGGTTTCACTCTGGGCTCTACTGTCTTTTATGTTTGAGTTTTTTCCTCCATGAATGTAAACTATCTTCACATTTTTCATGTATCTAAAATGTCACTGATGTTGTTTTCTGTGACTGTAAATAAATTAAATAAACTTTAATCAATGGAGTGTAAATAATGTTGGTTAATCCCCGATTAAATTGGTTTTTAGTTCTGTGTTAAAATTCTCAGGTAAACATTTTCACTGCTTTCCATAAATGTTTTTTTTTTCCACTTGTTGCCATGGAGACAGTAGCTGATAAATTATGACATCAGAGTTTCCTTTCCTGAAGCTCCTCCCATTCCTAACGCAATGCATTCTGGGAGTAATATTTACAAAAATACCATCTTCAGCAACATTTTGATGAGTCAACAAACAGCAGAGTTGGTGTCAAATATTTTTCATTTTAAATATTTTAATAAATGTTTCTAGAGGTCACAGGTCAACTAGCCAGTCCACATTCACAAAATTAAAAGAAATATTGTGTCAAACATCTGTGCTACATTTGTGCTGCAAAAATATTTGTTTGGACTGCAATAATTAAAAAAATAATTTATGTTTGTGCTGCTAAAACTGTAGAAGCAGTTGACTGAAACCGAATTTGTTTGACTTGTTAACCTTTGATGACCTCTGGAAACATTTATCAATATCTTTAAAATTATAGCAGCACAAACGTAACTTAAAGATTTGACACCAATTTCATTTAACTCTGAGACATTTCCACTAATACAAACACGTCTGCATACAAAACAATATTCAAATTGTGAAAAAAGTATTTAAAAAGTCAGTTTATAGTAAGACAACATTGTTTATTTAATGGACACACAGATCAAGTAAGAAGAAGTGAAGCAATTTGAATGAAATACAGAGAATCACAGTGTTAATACCAAACAAAGGAAACAAATAATGACTCCTTCAAAGTATCTGTATATATAACGCGGTGTGACTGACTGATCAGAGCATTCAGATCTGATCTTCGCTTCAACACAGGAATTATAAATACAAGAGCTAAGACTGGTCTTCAAAAATAAAAAACATATAAATCCATCAGTCCCTTTAAAATTTGCTTCAAAAACACAAACATCCCTTTTCTCAAATGTCCACTACTGTACCTACATTCCTGCTTCTTCACATTAACACCAAGCCGTCTTAAAATACCTTTACAGTAAAGGAGTTCAGCTTTAAGTTTAGCACTTTTTACTGGCCATTTAACATTTAAAATACAGCTGTATCATGGCAACATTTTGGCGTCACACAAGCTGCTTTAGAAATGTAAACTTCTGTAAATTTCCATAGGTTATCATGATGTTATGGATACGAAGTGGCCAGCTTTATTTTAAAGACATTCTGTTAGCTCCAGGTCTGAACCTTCATTAACAAGTGCCTTATTTAAGATTAAACTAAACCCCCTTCGACTCTTAAATAAATCTTTTTGGGCAGAAATGTCTGATATAAAACTTGAAGTCTACACAAGAAAGATTCACAAACACAAACTCTGTCTCGCATACAACACAGTCACTACTACAGACTCGCTATCAGCTAACACCTTCTAAATACTAACGTGTGAAAAGATCTTCCCGCTCTTTTCTCTGCGATTACATCCCGTCAAAACTGTCTGATGTGTCAGGAGCTTCTTCTGCAGGAGCAAATATCAGGAGACGGAGTTTACTGAAGAGGCAAAGAAGAAATAGAAGAGAAAACGCAAAGGAAGGAATATCACCTCCGCCATAGTTCACAGAAGGTGCTGTACGATAAACCCCAGCCACGCTTCTTTATCCGTTACTTTAAGATGTTTCGTCGCAGCTCTACCTAACAATGTTCAATAAATAATGGTTTTACTTTTCATTTTGCACCACAAACTCCAGTTTCTCATCTTATCAGATGTTTTTGTGGCCAAGTCAAAGGTGGAATAATGTATCTCTAAAAAGAGTTTTCTATTAACTAAACTAGTTTTCCAAATCTCACCAGATCAGATATTAGCAGCTAGTTAGCGTGGCTTAGCTGAAAATGTGATTTATTATTATTATTAAAGACTAAAGGTACTCATTTACATACAACCCAAATGTTAATATGAAATTTGAAATTTAGAGAAACAAAATATACATCTGTGTGGGATTACAAACCATTTTTCTAAGCAGGGGTTTATTTTTACACTAAGCTAAACTATGCTAAAGTTAAACTAGTCAGTTCCAGTAAATTTTAATCACATATAACTGGATTTAATCTGCTGAAAAACTTGCAGCCGTATAGTTGTGTTTTATTCCCCAAAATGCCCAATTATCTTTTAATTATCTAAACCATTTGATTGATCCAATTTAAAATGGTCACAAATTAATCTTCAATTTACATCTTGAAAAATTTGAGTCTAAGTATTGTAAAAAAAAAGAAAAAAAAAAGAAAGATTGTACCAGTTTTGTTAACGCAGAGTTAATTACAGAATGTAGTTATTCTACTTTATTGTTGCTCTGAAAGTTAAATTAAGGAATCAGTCCTGCTACCGTAGCAGCTAATTAGCTTAAACTTAACTTAGCAGAAAACAGAAAAGCTTCATTTATTTTGAGAAACCTTTACAAAAAGGAAAAGACATTTTCCTTTTACTAAGCGGCGCATTTAATATTGGCTTATATTCACACAAATATAAGCTAAGTTATGCTAAGCTAAGATATGCTATGCTAAGATGCACCAAGTTTTTTAGTTGCTTCCATCAACTGAAAAATCTGATTTAAACTAAGCCAAGTTCATTTATGATAATTGTTTTGTTTTTTTTCCTTCAAAAATTCAAATTATATTTTAAATATCTAATCATTTTGTGAAACTCAGTTAAAACAGACAAAATCAATTCTGGATTTTTAAAAATCTTTTTAAAAGCTTCGAGTCAAAATGTGTTTTTCAGTTTGCTTTTTAAACCAGATTAAAGTTTAAATTGTCCCTTTTTCCTATTTTGTTCTCAGTTAAATGAAGAAATCCACACAGACCAATTCAGCATTCACAGCTAGTTAGCTTAGCATAAACAGAAGAAGCTTATTCTGTTTAAAATACGTAGAAATCATAAAACACTTGAAGATTTCCAGAAATACAAATTACTGTCATTGTCTTGTAGCAGATTTACGAACCAATTTGTCACACAAATGTAAACTATAAGCTGAGCTAGGCTAAAATAAGCTACGCTAATAAACTAGCAAGTCCCACCGCGTTTTTTAAGTGGCTGCAGCAAGATGTTTGCTATCTTTTCTTCCAAAAAGTCAGATTACATTTTGTAGCTGATTTTTGATTCAACACTGTTAAGAGGATCGTCCCTGTTGCTCGAGTTGCAGCTGCATTGATAAGGCACTGTTAATAATGCGAGTGTCGACGCTCATTAGGCCTTTTCTTTCCTCAGACTCAGGGGTTCAACACCACCTGCAGCCTCAACGTCACACTACATCCTTAGTTCTTAAAATAAATAAATAAAAACTAACCCACAGCAGTTGAGATTGATTTAAAAAAAGATGCACATACGTGTGAACAGCATTGAATGCAGCAGAATCAGAAGACAAGGTAGGCGTTACCTGGAAGGAGTCCGATCTACGAGCGATTCCTCCCGCGTCCCCGTCACATGTTCCCCCGGGTTAAACCAACTCATACCCATGTTCTCACAAAGATGCTTTTCCAGCCTCACAATGGTTTGCATAGGGTATGTAATTTATGTACAGCATAGATGACGCACTGCAAAAACAATAAATACTACCAAATACTTATGGTCTAGGTTTAGTGCAAATATTTTAATTCACTTAAAATAAGATAAAACTAACATACAAGCAGTTGGGTAAATGTAAATGTAGCATGTGAGTTACATTTACTCACATGTACTTTTAGGAGTATTTTTACTAAGCTTCACTTTTTACTTTTACTTGAGTCATTTTGTTCTTAAGTATTTCTGCTCTTACTTGAGTAAAATTTCTGTTTTCTACACACTGAATGAAAACATGTTTTAGCCAAAAGTTCACCAGACACAGACACACTCCTGCAGATTTTGTTAAAATTTCATAAGGATAAGCCTACTTTTAATATTTTTTGTTACTAATATGAATTATTGTTATCTTTGTCCTTGAAACACCAAAATTTTCACTTAACTTTATATTCTGGTCGGTCTGATGATTTAATTGTAAAATATTAAATGATTGATAATTGGATCAGTTACTCAGTACTTGAATATATTTTTTACCAAATACTTTTTTACTGTTTCTTGAATAATTTCTTGGATGCTACTTTTCAGTCTTACTTGCGTAAAAACATGTTGAAGTACTGATGCTCTCACTTGAGTATAATTTTTAGATCTTCAACTCCCCTCTGGATTTAAGCAGAAGAAAACTGTCTGGTTAAAGTTAAATGTTGGACAGTTCTGGAAGAAAACTGCAAAATACTTGAAACTGGGTCAGGGCCAGTACCTACAAGTTAGAATGTCCCAGTCAAAGTCCAAACTTAAGTCCAATTAAGAATCCATAGGAAAACTTGGAAAGAGATTATCAAAAATAATTTCTATCCAGTTTAGACTTTTTACTTTTACTTGAGTAAAAATACGTTGCAGTAGTGATACTATTACTCGAGTATGACTCTTGTGTACTTTGCCCACTTCTGGTCACATCTAACTTTTCCTCAACAGGAGCTTCTTTTTAGTCAATTATCTCTTAATATTAATGAAAAAGTCGTAGTTTCTCTGGCAGATTTTTGCACTTACAAGAAAACATGTTTCCCTTGTTACAAGTGAAATAATCTGTACTTTTTCATCAATATTCAGGAATTATTTACTCAAAACAAGCTCTTACATCTTCCTGTAAGGTAGTTTTATTTTATTCATGTGGCTAAAATATCTGCTCTAGAAAATCTAAAATACTGGGTAGGATTTAGAGTTTCTGCAGTGTTTTTGATTCAACCGATGTTCAGGAACCGGACCCTTCATCTCTGATGCTTGCTATAACTGAACTGGCCTCTGGATATAAATGTTTACAGTTTCAGATGATGAACAAACAGACTAACAATCAGCGTTGGCTCTCCGAGCAGCATCTCTCCTACGAGTCTTTTCCATGCAGTGTTCAGGAGACGGGAAGCTGCTGATTTTCCTTCTCTTCTAGGAGTCAAACGTCTCTGCAGGAAAAGCGCAGGCGCTCCAATCCGTTAAAGGTCAAAGGTTAACTGAATCCCCCTCATATGATCAGGTGTTGATTATTATTGTTTTTCAGTTCGTGAGTCGACAGATTGCTGGTTCATCCAGCTACTGGTTCTTGGCGATGGACGTCTCTGCATCGGTCTCGGGGGAAGCCAGCGGCGGCAGCTTGGCGGCCGGCGGCTGGTCGTCTTTCGGGCCGGAGCTTTTCTCTGCTGCGATGCTCGGCTTGACGTCGTCAGGCGTGTGCTCGTTGGGGATGAGAGGAGCTGTGGTTTTCTGTGGAAAACATGCAGAGAAAGAGGTTAAAAAGAGAGAAAAGCAGATCACACCGAGGTCGTCATGGTAACACATCTTACTGGGTGATAAATCGTTCCAGAATTTATTGCGATAAACGATAATATTGTTGTTTTCAGACTATTTTCAACTAATATAATGCAAGATCATACTCTTAAAGATCAATAAGCTTTAAGTTCTGATTAACATTTAACACTGGAAGACATTTTAAATCTCCAAAATAAAGAAAACAACAGAAATAACAAATAAAATGAATTATTAAGTCTCTGTAAACAAAACTGTCCTTCAAAATAAAGGTGTAGTTGAGACCAAAGCACCAGATTAAAAACTTTAATCATTTAGTTTTTGAAGAGAAAAAAAGAAGACAAAAACAATAAATGATGCAAACAGAAATGATCGAGTTTGCTTTACGTGATCATGTGGTTAATTGATTTATTGCTTATTGTGACAGTCTTAGCCACACTTTTCAGATTTTAATCAGTCCAAAATTTTACAATTGCAATTGTTGGCAGCTTTGTGTTGATCTCTTACAGAAAATTATAATAAGGTTCATGGTTGACACATGAAAAAATGGTAAAAGGTTAAAGGAGTACGGAAACATTAAAATCAAAACCACAGAGCAAAGAGAGTAAATATTTAAAATAAAAATTAAACATTTGGATAATATTGTTCAACAAAATAATAATAAATCAAACATTTGGATGTTTTGATTTTTGTTACTTATTTATTACCAATGTTATCACCGTGTATTTAATATGTAATAATAATAATAATAGTAATTTAATATATTAAAAGATATCATAACTTAAGATTTTGCATCCTAAAAATAAGCAAAAAGCAGACAAATATCCTGAATTAATAAATTCTCTTTTTACATCTCTTACTTCTTTTTGTTTGTTAATTTTTATTTTATTTTTATTTTCTAACAAAATTTGAATCAGGAGAAGCTAAAACTGCAACTCAAAGATTTCTGGGTAGAAAGTATTTACAGATAAAGAAGTTTAGTTACAATTTTTATGCAAAATGTTGATTTTATTTTGCAGTTTTGTTTTAAATACTGCTTTGAGTGTATTGTTCTTTAAGAAATTATTATTTTTTAAGTCAGTTTACTCCATTAATCAATGACTAAATCAGCTGACGATCATTCCAATAATTGATTAATCTGATGAATCGCTGGTTGTTTCGCTGCGCCTTGCAGCAGAGGACTGACTGGGGGTGAATTAATGCGCTCACCGTAGTTTGTGCCACTGGGTTGTCGAAGGAACAGGGACCTTCGCTGTTCGCAGCAGCGGGCGAATCCTCCTGCATCAGCCCTCGTCTGTCCAAGACGCTGGAGGGCAGAAAACGGGTCAGAAACTGAGTGTGGCGCTCATTACTGATCCGAACAGGGAATAAATGGGGCAACCAGACCAGGAAATGCTTTATAAGTAGAGAAGAAATGAGGAAGCTGAAGGAAAGCGGAGGTATTCACCTGGGGTAGGTCGGCCCACACAGAACCTCGCAGCAGTTTTTGATGATGTTCTTGTGGCTGTAAGGATTCTGGCCTCTGTTCTTCCCAGACCAGGAACCTTTAATCTAAAAAAACAAAACACACAGCAGCACCAATTAGAGCAGCAGCAAACAACACCAAAACACGCCCTGCAGAGTCAACCGGTTCACTCCCACAGTCCCTCCTTCAGCTTATACCTTATTCAAAAGCATGCTTCCGTTTTTAGACGATATTCCCACCGGCTTTGGTTTGACCTACTAAAATTCATCCTGCAGGATTAAACGATTCCTGCTTTAACTCCGTTCGCCACAGAGAGAGTGTGGAAAGATTAAAAACTCTTAGTTAATTCATGAACATGCTTTATGAAATGGATTAATGACAGAAATGCCTCCACATTATCACGGCTGCATCTCCACTCATCACATAACAGGGTTTGAAATTTAGCTCAAGTTAATTAAACTAAACAACGCAGGATTTTAACTATTCATGACGAGTTTATCTAGACTGAGCAAAACCACAAAATTTCACAAAGTATTTCTCATGCAAATATCTCAGCTTAAGTAGCATTTCAGCAAGATACAGGAGCTTGTTTTAACAAATTATTTTTTAATATTGATGAAAAAGTTCCACTTCCACTGAGATTATTTCATCATGGCAAAAATGTCTCGCTATAAGCAAAATAATCTATGAGTGTGACTAGAACTTTTAAATGGAAATTTTGGTATTTTAGGGGCGAAAATTACAATAATTAATATACGAAAAAAAATAACAAAATCAGGCAACAGAAAATTTTCCAAATCAGTTTCTTTCAATAAAAAATTGATTTTGAACATTTAACAAAAACTGCAGGTGTGCGTGTCTGTTTATGGTGGATTTTTGGTTGAAACATGTTTGTTTTTCATTCAGTTGGTAGAGAAAACAGAAATTTTACTCAAGTAAGAGCAGAAATACTTCATACTAAAATTATTCAAGTAAAAGTAGAAAGTACAGGGTAGTAAAAATAGAAGTTACTCAAGTGAATGTAACTGGTTACTACCTAACTCTGCACACTCAGTGATAAAAAGATGTAGATAATCCAGATTAAAATATAGATAAGTGCATCTGTAACATGACTCCTACAGCTCAGCATGAACTAAACGACCCACCTGCAGGGCAGAGAAGACAGAAAAATGCTTCTGGTGGTAAACATGTAGGTCACCAGGCACCGTATGTGTGTGTGTGTGCGTGTGTGTGTGTGTGTGTGCGCGTGCGTGTGCATGCGTGCGTGTGCATGTGTGCGTGCGTGTGCGCGTGTCTGTGTGTGGATGTACGTGCGTGTGTGTGATCTATGGGAAACCAGAGCGGCTGCACCACTCAAGGTGCCTCCATCATGCCGCTGTGCTTCTGGCTGCGCTCCCAGACCCTGCAGGTATCGATGCATCTATTATTAGGCTGATCACAAACGCTGAAGCGACCGGGCTGACAGCCATCGCTTCATCTCCCGCAGCGGGAAAAAAATAAATAAAAAATCACAGGTCGCAATGCTTCATTACTGATTAAATGAATGGAAAGAATGAGGCTAGTCATCCCACTGGAAAGGAGCAAAGGGACGTAAATTAATCATTATAACAAAGTAGAAGAGCTCAAACCACTAACATCATCGTTCCTGCTTCGTTTTTGAAGTTCTGCAGTCAGACGTTGGCTTGAAAACACAGAATATCTATTGTGAATCTGTTCTCACTTCTGTGGGTAATTAACGACCAAACACAGAAAAAATGATCAATTGTTCTATTCTTATCTGGTTTGGGCCTCAGAAGCTTTTCTAAAAGTAGCCCAGAGGTTCGGGGAAAGAAAGAGACGAGTCTGTTTTGCCCTCAGATGTGACAACGGCTTTAAGACTAGAAGCTATTTTTACGTATTTTTAGATGATTAGATAACATCGAAAAAAAAACTGCCATTTCAGGTTCCAGCTGACTTAAATATGCTCAGAAGCTAAAACAAAATCCAGAAACAAAATGGAGCTGAAAACAATACAGAATGTGTTGAAACAATACAGACAATGTAGGTGTTTTTACTTTAAACAGACATTTTATCAACATATTTACACATTTTTATACTTCTGTTTGAGTCTCTACTGCTTCTAAAAACAGCCTAAGTAATAAAAAAAACACCCTACTCAGTCATTTCTTGGCAATAAACTGGTGTTTTTTAGTGTCTGGAAATGGGCCGTTTTTAAAACCTCCCGAATGTTAAGTCACATTCCGCAGGCAGTGCACCGTTACCTAGCAACCCCAGCCAGCCCAGAACAGTTACCTAGCAACCCCAGCCAGCCCAGTGCCGTTACCAAGCAATGGCAGCAGAGTTCTAACTCTTTTGGTTAGCTGGTTAACAGGCTTCAATGTGTTGGGTTGGAATAAAACAGCTTTTGGGTGGGTTGTTAAAATTTGAGCTGCTTTTCACAACATTTGGTGGATTTTTAGAAAGTTTTCAGAGGAAAATTCTTATTAATAGTTGTTGTTGCTATGCGGCAGAAAAGCACAAAACTTTTCCTAAAATGCTTATCTTATTAGCTCATTTATTTTTGAAATGTCTAGAAACTACTGAATGTGAGATCATCAGTGATTAGTCACTGGTTAAGTGTTACTATTGTAAAACAGAACTTCATGGGTGATATTATTTAAAGGACATACTGTATTAGCATAAAAAGTCTCACTGTGTTCAAAGAGTCCCTATTGGACCTGGTACTGGTCAGAATATAATAAAGGAAAACGACCTCTGGCATATATAATTAACAGATATATGTGACTATATCTGACTTTTTTAACATGAGTTTCGGCTGAGATTTGGGCTGATTTTTTTTGTTTTTTTTTTGTTTTTATGTTGTGTTTGGGCTGGAAACTGTTGCAGCTGTATGCACTGTACAATGGCTTCTGGAAAAGACAAGAGTTTTGTTGCTGACTTACAACTCAGAAACCACTTGCTGTGTTGTTGTTGGTTGAGCAGGAGGCTCTACTGATGCTTTTCAAATATGTCCAGTTGCATAATTGTTTTTAGTCATTTTGGTGCAAGAATGATTTTGTGCAAAAAATGTAATGAACATGTTTAGCATACCCCATAGATCTATCCTAACATGTTTAAGGAAGCATAAGTTACCTTTAAATTATTATTCATCTGCAGCTTCTTTTTCTATCACGAGAAAAAAAAATCTTATTTTTTTACAACAGAGTCGACTTTAGTTTACAACACAAAGGTCTTGTTAAACAAGCTGCAGTTTACGAGCCCCTCTGTCCTTCAGGGGTGAACGAGGTGCTGCAGTTGTCACGGTAACGGTATCGACTCTTCGATGGCGCAGAGTTCACACCTCAATGATGCCATTAGGATTTCTCATCACTGTCATCACAGACTTGATTATCTACACTGTCTGCGAAATTTCAGAATTACCAAATGTTAAGCATGTTTTCAAGTTGAATTATTTTTTATATGCGATTAAAACATTTAGATGTACAGTTTGAGAATTGTCAAAGAAATAAAAAAGACAAAAAACAGAGATAAACAAAAACAGAAAAAAGGAAGAGACGATGAGAAAAAGAAATGTATAAAAGAAAGAAAAGAAAGGAAGAAGAGGGAAAGAAAGAAAAGGAAGAAAAATAAAGAGAAATAGGAAAGAAAGGGACTGAAAAAAGAAAAGGGGAGAAAAAAATATGAGAAAAAGGGAAAAGGAGAAAAGAAAAAAGAAAGAAGGTAACAAAGGAAAGAAAAAATAAAGAAAAAGAACATGAAAGGAAAATTGGAAAAAATAAATAAAGGAAAGGATCCTAAACCACTTACGTCCTCGTTGGTGGTCTGGTTCAGAGAGATGAGGTAAGTGTGGAAACCAGTCAGTCCCACCATCGACCACAGGGTGAAGAAGCACACCAGCACTTCCAGTACAGTGAGTTCCAGTTAAGAAACCACAGCAGAAAAAGGTCTGAGTCATGGCCGCCGGTTAAACAGACGGCGGTGTGAAAACAGCTGGAAGTTATATAAGGTGATTAAAGACGCTCGACGGAAGAACACGGAGAACGGACGGATTCCTGCTCCTACAGACAGATTCACGTTTGATTAAAGGTTACAGATGCTCTTTATTTTCTTTATTGTTTAGTTTTATTTTGTTGTGACTTTTGTTTACCTAATTCAGTTATTTATATTTAGTTTTTAGAGTGTGTTTGCTAGTTTTCATTAGCTAAATATTTTTAGCTTCAGTTTAGTTTTTAGTAGTTATAACAGTTTTAGTTTTTTTATACTTTGGTTAATTTTTAGGTGCAGAATTCAAAAAGGTAAAAGTATTTTATTGTGATTATGTTTACACTGATTGGGTAATGAGTACTGAAAGAAGACATATTTTCAAAAACTATATTTTACCAACTGATTCTGGTGTTTCATGCCAACCTTTGCTGTCAGGAGGATTATGGCAATTTACCGACAGCTGACGTTGTGTGGTAAAAAAAAACAACAAAAAACATAAATTTCACATCGGCTTGAAAGGCTAATAAATAGATATTAAAAACAAAAAAAACAAAGGTTGTTATATTTATAACTTCAGCATGTTTTAGTTACTTTTTATAAATTAACAGTATGGTTCCAGTTAGTTGCAGTTTTTCCTCCGTTAATTACCGTTTTTGTTTATTTCAGTTAATGAAAATGTTTTCTCAGTTTCAGATTTTGTTATTTTGTTAGTTTCAGTTAACTAAGAACCTTCAGATCTTGTTTCCATCTTGGAGTAGTGAGGATATTCCACCTCTCTAAGCTGTGCTGTAAAACCTGTCAGGAACCAAATGGGACCAAACATTTGTTACTGATTATTCACTCCTGGCACTTCATTTACAAGCCAAGAAAAGAAACAGTTTGGAACAGATTGCTGAAAAGAGGAAGCTGCTGCTTTGAGAACAGGACTGAGAGTCCCTAAAATAACCAGTTGACTTCCTCTGATGTATAAATAACATCCGTTATGAATATCAGGCCCTAAACTGGGGTCAAATGTCAACATTTGGGAAGAATAAATCCAAACTGTCCGTTATGATGTCACTGAGTTAACTTGTTTGTGTTTCATAAAATTATGTATCCCAGTAATTTATCTACCAAAAATGAACAACACAGGTATATAATATTTCATAACTTTTTGATTTACTTAACTGAAATTAACTGAAATTCAGTGTTTTTTTATAATAATTATATATAGAGATGTACCAGTTTGGTTTTAAGTTATTTAAGAGCGTTTTAAATACAGCGCTAGCATCACTGCAACAGGAAAGAGAAAAACAAAAAACCAAAGGATGAATCAATCCCAGAATAAACTTTTAGTTAACAATATAATCTGTTACTGATAAGGTAACTAATAGTAACTTCATTTCCAATAAAAATGTGAGCAAAATGAGGATATTCTGCTAATTTCAAAAAAACAATTTCCATTAATAAGAAATGTAATTAAAATCACAAGTGAACAAGTTTGTTTATGTAATATATGAGTAAAAAACCAGCAGCACCATCATCCTCTTACCACTTCCTGTCATAATTCATTGTGGTTTTCACCAGTAGTAACTTGATGTTGTTGATAACATGACTTGTGTGAAGTGAGGAAAGTGTTTCGATTGCATTTTTGCAAAACACACTAATTTTGATAAAACCGAAAAAAAATCATCCTAGCGCAAAAACCTTTTATTGAAAAAATTTATTTCTAAATTGGCGTGTGAAGGAAATAAGGTACGGACAAACGGAGGAAGAAAGTTCTTGACTTCCTTAAAACATGGCACACACACACACACAAACACACAAAATGTATTCATGTTTAAAGGATATGTTCCAGGTGTTTCCTTCAAGGTGTTCAGAAAGCCTTGATCCACAGAGCCTGAGCACAAAGAGAGACAGACAGCAGAAACAGGGAGGTAAATGTGCTTGAAAAGTAAAACTCATATATAGAGTATGGCACTAAAGGGGATTTATTATACAAAATTCAAATTTTGAACATTTTAGTATATCCATTTGGGTTTATACTGCTTCTAAAAACACTCAAAACACTTAAAAAAACACACCAGACAGTTTTGGCCAATAATTGGCTGATGTTTTTTTGGTGTCTGGAAGATAAGCCATTTCAAAAACCTCCAGGTTGTTAAGTCACAATCGACAGGGGCTGCGCTGTTACCTAGTAACTAGCTGAGCCCCAGCAGGTTTGGTCAGCTAGTTATACACTGTATGTGATGTACAATGGCTGCTGGAAAAGACAAGACAACTTACCATCCAGAAACCACTTTCTGCATACTTGTTGGTTGTGCAGAAGGCCCTACTTCTGCTTTTCAAACATTAATTTTTATGATGTAAAGAAGTTTGAACTGCCTTGTTGTCGAAATGTGCTGCATGAATAAACTTGACTAACTGATGTGCTTGCAGCCATTTTCACGGGAGAGTCTGGGTGCGTGGCCAGCAGCAGCTTATTTGGATTTAAAGTGACAGGACGCCCTAAAAATGCTCTTTCTGAACAGGCAGAACTGACGACTGAAATCTCACTTTCTAAGAATGACTTTGTGCAAAAAAATGTACTGAAAAATGTTTCGTATCGTCACGTTTTCCTTTAAAATAAGAAGGTCAAAGGCCAACTATTATCTCTTTCAGTACAACAAAAGCAGCAAATCACGTCAGGTTGCTTCTGAGGCTCCAGTTGATGCAACATGAACAATCAGCTGCTGTGACGCTCCTGTTGCGTCACGTTCTTCCAGATCTGCCACATTCATGCCGCCATACTCACGCATGACGACGTGGACGATGTTGAAGGCGAAGATGTAGATGGTGAGCAGGGACAGCGTCAGGGTGAACAGGTAGAAGTACCTGTAGTTCCTCTTGCCCACGCAGTTGCCCACCCACGGACAGTGGTGATCAAAACGGTCTGAAAAACAACAACAATATTCTCTGTTAATATGTGAAAACAACAAGCTGAGGCATTGTTATAGAAATCGAATGTGTGAAAAATGACACCAGCTTTCTGTGAATCTGGAGTCTAAAAATAGTTTTCTTCCTCCTCCGTGTTTGGAGCGAAGCCAGAGGAAAGCAGGGCAGGGTCGAAACGAACAACAGGGAGAAAACATTCCTGCACGGATATTTACCCCAGTTTCACAGCAAGATACTGAAAACATGGTCAGTATCTTGTATCAGCATTTAGCATCTTTAACCTTCTAGGTTCCTCATAGGCCTTCAGATTTAAACAGAAGTTCAAACACTTTTTAGAAGCTACACAGAGTTTGAGGGAAATTGTTTGATTTGGGTTTATTTTATTTATTTATTTATTTTTTGACACAAATTTAAATTACTTGTCAACAAACTTGAGGCAAAAATGTTGAGATTTTTCCAGAGTTTCTTTCTAAATTCATCAATCCTTTAATTTTTTTTACTTTTTGAAAAGTCAAATAATGAAGTTCACAATAAAATTGTAATTATATTTAAAGCAAAAAGGATTTAAATAGGGAAGAAAGAAAGAAAGAAAGAAAGACAGATAGAAAGAAAGAAAGAAAAAAAGAAAGAAAAAAAGAAAGTAAGAAAGAAAGAAAGAAAGAAAGAAAGAAAGACGACAGGAGGAAAAGTAGAAAACTAGAAGACTAGAAGGACAAGACAGAAAGGAGGACACTAGGAAGAAAAGAAGACGAGTGAAGAAAGACGGGAAGGATACTAGGGAGGTAAGAACAGAGGGCAAAGGGAAGTAAAGACAGCAGAAGAAAAGAAAGATAGATAGTAAAGGAGGACAAAGATCCAAGGAAGGTATTAAAAAAGGTAGGAAGGGGACAAAGTAGGAGGCAAAGAAAGAAAAGAGAGACAAGAAGTTGGGCAATAAGGAGACTATGAAGGAATACAGGAAAGTTTTTTTACTGCTGTTTAATCAGATTCTGTTAATAACCGAGTTCAGTCTGACTGTTGCTAACAGTCGTCAACGTAAACCCGGATCTCATCGGGTCACAAGCTGAAGGAAGCAGCAGCAGCATCACAGGAACGTTTTAAGTATTTAATATCACATTAACATCGGTCTACTCAAAGCCCGTCCACCTTGAAAAGAAAAACCATCTTCCAGTTCGCCTAGCAACAGCAGCCACTCAGGTCGAGAGCAGCTAACAGGGTTTCTGATTGATGCAGGGTCTATCTGAGGTACACAAAGCAGCAGGAGAGTAATCGTTCACACTTCAGGAAAGTTCACTCTAAAGCTGCAAACGTTGCACTTCCTTCACAATCAAACCGAGCTGTGAAAATTTAACTGCACTTAAATCCAAGATTTATTCGGTTTCAAACGGACAGCGCTCCATCACAAAAGCAGAATTTGCTCCTCTTCGGTTTGGTCAAACATTAACCTTGACCTTGAACAGGTTAGGAAAAATCTATGGTCTAAACAAAACATGCTCATTAATTTGTTTGCACAAAATAATTTTTTGATAATGAGATTTTAGTTTGGTCAGTTCTGCCTATTTGAGCTGTTTAATGGTCTCTGTCACTTTAAATCCAGATAAGATGCTGCTGGCCACGCCCCCAACTCTACGTTTGCACTTGCATATGAAAATGGCTGCAAACAAATGCAAAATTATGCAACTGTACATCTTTGAAAAGCAAAAGTAGAGCCTCCTGCACAACCAACAAGAATGCATTAAGTTGTTTCCAAATGGTAATTCAACAATGAAATACTTCTCTTTTCCAGCAGCCATTGTACAGCACATTCAACGGTAAAACCAGCTGACCAGACGTGTTGAAGCTCAGTTTGGGTTGCTAGGTAACGGGGCTGGGTTTTATTAAAGGTTTTAATTAAAGGTTTGGTGTTTTCTCTGACAACTATTGTGAAAGAATTTTCCTCTGAACATTTCCTAAGAACTCACCAAATGCTGTAAAATGCAACCCAAATTTTAACAATCCCCCCAAAGCTTTTCTTTTTCCCAGATTACAAAGGACTTGATTCTTAGATCATAACAAGACTCGGGGATATCTGTTCTACAACACTATTACATAGTAACACTTGATTAACCAATAATTATTAATCATTGATAATGTCACATTCAACCAATTGCATTTTAAAATAATAAGCAAATTCTGTGCTTTTATGCCACACAAAGACAACTATCGCAAAAGAATTTTCCTCTGAATACTTTCTAAAAATCTACCAAATATAAAAACCAGCCCAAATTTTAACAACCCGCCCAAAGCTGTTGTTTCCAGTCCAACAGCCCAAACCAGCTGACCAAATGTGCTATAGTTGCTAGGTAACGGGGGTGGGCTTGGCTGGGGTTGCTAGGTAACGACACACTGCCCACTGAATGTGATTTATTTTAAGGTTTTTAAACAGCTCATTTACCAGACACCAAAAACCATTAAAGTTATTGCTAAAAAAAGACTGGCTGTTTTTTTTTTTTTTACACTTTAGTTGCTTTTAGAAGCAGCAGAAACTCAAATGGAAGCATAAAATTATGCAAAATCTGAATTTTGCATAATAGGTCCCCTTTAGCTAGCATGAAGATGATTCCTTCAGTAAGAGCGACTGAGGCGTGTCGCTGTGTAATGGCAGCCTCTCCACAGCAGGCGCACACAGACGAACCAGTGTTCACAATGACTCAGCGTTTATTCCCTCACTGAGGCGCCACTGTCTCCTCTCATATCGCCCATGACTCCAAGGCTTCCTTCAAACACAGCCCTCAATCATCAGCAGCCAAATCACTTTTACTTTGCGAGGTCGGGAGGCGACACGCGCCGACAGCTCCCAACTCAACATGGGCGGAGTCACAGTTCAAACCACCTTCATCGTTCAAAGCACAGGCTGCAACTCTTAGTACTTCCACCCCGTCTGCTTAGGTCAGCGTCTATTTTAAAAGCTTTTTAAATTATTTTATGAATGCTGATATGTCTGCAGGCAATTTTCCTCCCAAATCTCTCTTCCTTTAACCATGTCTAACTCAAATAACCCATTTCACCTGATTTTATTAAAACTACACTGCAGCTGCTGCTTGGACCAACTTTTAAAGTTTTACCTTTTGAGCTTCTTACAAAGTATTTTTGTCTAGTTTCTATGTAAATACCTGTGAAATGCCCTGTAGTAGTGTTTTAGCATTAGCTTCCAATAAATACCCTGTTGGTATAGCACTTTAGCATTAGCTTAAAGAAATACCTTGTTGGTGTTGCACTTTATCGTTAGCTCCTACATTGTTTGTTCAGCTCTTTAGCATTAGCTTCAAAGAAATACCTTGTTGGTGTAGTGCTTTACCATTAGCTTCTGCTAAATATACTGTTGATGTAGTGCTTTAGAATAGGCTTTTGCAAAATACCTTGTTGATGTAGCAATTTAGCGTTAGCTTCTGAGAAATACCCTGTTAGTGTAGCACTTTAGCATTAGTTTTCGCTAAATACCTTGTTGGTGTAGCACCTTAGCATTAGCAGATCTAATGTTTATGATTATTGCTTTAGGGTTATCACAACTATCTTTTAAGTTAGCGGTGCCCACCACTAGTTTAGAGGTAGACTTGTTTATCTTCTAAATTAATATCGATTAAACATTAATTGCATTGTAACGAACATAATTTACTTTTTTTCTGATAATGGAAATGTGTGATTGATGCTTAATTGGATGAAATAGTGTAGGCATTTGTTGAGAATGGTTTGATGTTTGACAAACGGTGGTACTGGTTGGTTTTTGAACGTTAAAGTGATTTAAAGCAGCCAATTTCTGCAGCACCGCTGAGATGGCGTACCAACACAGTTGTCACAGATGCTGCAGTGAGACGCTCGCGGAGGCCGGAAGATCTTGCAGGTGTAGCAATACTTGAGCTTGACGATCTGGTTGTTGATCTGAACGTTACGGATCCGAGGTGGAGGTCGCTGCCCAGACGGGACGTTCCCATTGGCTGCCTCTGTGAATTAAAATAAAAACAAGATGTGAGCACAGAACACACCGACAGATCATAGTGACTTGGTTCTGGAGTTGTTGCTAAAGGCTCGATGTGTTGCTTTTGGAGATTTTTCAGCTTACTTCATGTTGTCAGACTGATTCTGTTTAAGTGATTTATGGTTTCCACAACCTGGCAGTAATTAAGTTTTGGTGAAATTGAACTAAACTTTTCAAAAACTGTAACCAGTAACAATTATTTCATGATTTACCAAAGAAGGAGGAGTCATTTTTACAGTGCCATTTCTGCAAAAATTAAATCGTTACTTGAAAACTGCATAACTGTTTACTTTACTGATATTGATATGAAACATTCAAGTTTGACAAAAAAGCAAAACCAGAAAAAACGAACCGAATAAATCTACAGAAAAAGATTAGATCACTAAAAAAACCAAAAACAAACAAAAAACAAAAGTAGAATTCAGATTTTGAATTCTATTTGTGAATTCTGAAATTTCTTCTCAAAATTCTGATATTTGTTTCTCAAAATTATGACATTTTTTGTAGAATTGTGATATAGTTTCTTGGAATTCTGACAACCTTTAGAATTGTAACTTTTTTTTTCAAAATTGTGACATTTCTTCTTAGAATTCTGGAATTTTTTCATAAATTTGACATTTTTTTCTCAGATTTGACATTTTTTCTTCACAATTGTGTCTTTAGTTTTAGAACTCACACATTTCTTCTTAGAATTGTGACTTTTATTCTCAAAATTGTGATATTTGCTTCCTAGAATTGTGACACTATTTCTCAGAATTATGACTCCTTGTGAAATCAAAAGTCAGAATCCTAAGGAATAAAACATCACAATTCTGAGGAAAAAACATCAGATTCTTTTTTCTTTTTTTTTCAGTTGCTCTGATCCTCTTCCATAGAAATGTTACGTTTGATTGACAGTTTATCATTTCTGCTTATGCTTCGCTGCAGAAGCCAGGAGGCTGACTAATGATCACAAGGCTGCAAACTCAGATCCCTCAAAAGAGAAACCGCTGTGGAGAATCGACCATTAAGTTGCCGCAATGAGCAGACAAGAATTACCTCTTAATGGGAAAGAGCAAGCATGAATTTCCACATGAATTTCTGGAGATGCATTAAGATAAAAAAAAATTATATTAGAGGGAAGTTAATTCTCTCGGCTGGAGAAAGCATACAGACAAGAGGATAAAAGTGACTCTAATTTAAACTAATAGCGTATCAACATTTGTTTACAGCCTTCAGTAGAGGATATCTGCCATGTAAAGTGGTTTTTGCACGAATAAGTCAGACTCATTATGAAGCATTAAAATGGTGAACAGATTTTTTCTGACAGTAAGAGATAACCAATATTAATCATCCAAATAAAGCTGGAGAAGGGCCTTCGACAGAAACTGGGAATAATTTGAGAGAATGCACTCAGAGGGATTGATGCCACTCCCAATGGAGGCCAATCTGCTGGAGGCGTGACAGACAGGAAACAGCTTCCTGGAATTAGAAACCCTCCTCAGGAGCGCCACCAACAGGATGAGGGAGGGAAACACCCAGGCTGCAGCAGCCACATCAAAATGTCTGCCTGGCTATTAAAATGGCTTTTTACATAGAAATAGCTAAATTAAGCTAAGCTAAGCTAAGCTAAGATAGGATGCACTAGAAACTGGACACACTGCAAAAATGCAAAATCTTATTTATGGACTATTTCTAGTGCAAATATCTTACAACAAAGACTAACAAAACTAACTTATAAGTAACTTCTCAGCAAGATACAGGACCTTACGTTAAGTAAATAACTCCTTAATATTGATGAAAAACTACTAGTTCCTTAGGGAAATTATTTTACTTACAACATGAGAAAATGTCAGAGGAACTAGTCCTTTTTCATTAATATTAAGGATTATTGACTCAAAACAAGATTCTACATGCTGCTAAAAAAACTACTG
Organism: Poecilia reticulata; assembly: GCF_904066995.2. NCBI lineage: Eukaryota > Metazoa > Chordata > Actinopteri > Cyprinodontiformes > Poeciliidae > Poecilia > Poecilia reticulata. Next base: position 25,092,901 of record NC_088839.1, read on the forward strand.
TCAAGTTAGTTTTGTTTTATTTCATCTGTAGTAAGATATTTGAAACAGAAACTAGAGCTAAATTACTTGGTAATATTTTGTGTTTTTGCAGTGTAGCAACTCCATGGTAGGTCAGGCCTTTAAAGATCTGTGATTGGCCAGAGAACTGCAATCGATGCACTCCTAATAATTATTTATCATAATAATTATTTAGATGTAATCTATATCTATTAGAAGATTAAGTATTACTTTAATGTTAACATGGAAGCCAAATAATATTTTGGAAAGTGAAAATGTGTAATTTTGCTGCAGATGGCCCAGAAACTGATGTCCACTAATTAGTAAAAAATATACACATATATATGTTTGAATAAAATACAATCCTAGCACAAGAATTGCGAAATATCCTTTTAGTAATAGATTAAAAGATGCGTCACTTTTTGGTGCATAATAATTTTTTCTTTTTGTTTTTCTACTTTAACCTGCAACACAAGAATAAAAAGATTTGATGTTTTCTATTTAATAAGTTATTATCTAACATAATAAAATTAAACCAAGGCAGTGGTGTAATTATAACCAAAGCCAAAAGTATCAGAATTAAATAATTTACTGAGCAATTGCTCCAGGTGCAGCTTGAACAGGGATTTCAGGTCAGTGTGAGGATTTCTGTAAAATCCTTCATGTAACCTGCTGCAGCAAACTGCAGCTGGTCCATTAGGGCCATCAGGGCCACAGCAGAACCGCCATCCTCCACGCAGAGTGAGTCATGGTCATAATGAGAGCAGCAAACCCATCTTCAGAGGGCTGCGTGCCTCCGCTCGCTCGCTACACTGACTCCCTTAACGCCGCTGCTCCAGAGTTTCCCCACAGTGAAATTTAAGCACATTTCAATCAGGACTGGACAATAACAGATTCAGAGCTGCACAGCATTCTGGGAGATGTAGGCAGAGGAAAAGGCTTTGACCAACATTTCATTTCCCTGTGGGAGTAATAAAGTATTTTTGAATTTGAATTTGAGTCAACTCACTCACTCACTCACTCACTCACTCACTCACTCACTCACTCACTCACTCACTCACTCACTCACTCACTCCTCAGTTACCTAGCAACTCACTCACTCACTCTTTGGTTGCCTAGCAACGACCTGTTACTTACACAGCAGCAGTTTAAAGTTCTGCCACTGTGTCTCATAACTGCTTAAAATTTAAAAAACAACGCCGTGGAGTGAAAACTGGAAAGGTTACACGATCAGTTTCAAATGTTTAAACAAAATAAATAATTATCAATATCGTCTGACATGAAACGCTTAGGAATTGAGTTCGTCACATCCTGATAACTCTAACTTTTCTTATTAAAACGTTTTTCTTGTTGACTATGGTGTTGTAATGAGACAGAAATTTTCGTAACCTGGACCTAATAGAACTCACATGAGGGATGATTGAAATAAGTCACTTTTTGAAAAATTTGTATGCTACAAAATAAAACAAGCCAAAACAAATTACTTAAATTGGATCCGAGATGAAAAAGAATTAGAGATTTTATTTTTTTAAATATATTGTCCAGCTCCTTAAGGAAGTAACTAGAAAAACAAGTTTCTAACATAAAGCATGAATAAACACGGTTCTGCCTGCTTGCTGCCAAACAAACCAATCTGAAACATTTATTGATCATAAATACTTCTAGCTTTAACCGCTACAATTTTTCCCGCATCTCTGCTTGTGATTTTTCTCCAGAAAGCTCCCCAGGTAAAGATGAGGTAAAACATGCTGATGTCACTCCTGTAGCTGCCCTTAAATGCCTGATCATAAAGGTTTGATCCTGTCAGTAAAGACCGAGAGCAAACTCCAGGGATTTTAAAGACACATGTAAAAATTGTCTTCATGACGTCATTTTAATTAGGCAAAAAATACAAAAATTAACTCTGTGAATCTATGTTCAGTATTTGAATCAGAAATCACAGAGAAAGCTTCTAAACATGGGTCTTTGTTTTCACATTTTTACAGTAAATTTGTAGCCTTTTTCCTACATTTTTTCTTCTGCACATTTGTCCTTTAAAAGTTAATAATTAGCAGACTTGTATCTCTGGTCTCACATGCAGCTGTAACATTACTAATCAGCTGGTCGTGTTTGTTTTGCCCTGCCAAACCAAAGACATTACACTCCTTTCTACTTATCTTGTGGCAAACTGGAACCACAGTCATGAGCAAATATATAAAGATTGCCAACCTGTCAAAAGGTCGGACACCTTCTCACCAGTGAAGTGGTGTCCAAACGTTTGACTGGTAGGGTTTATATAAAACTCTGGAAAAAAATTGAGACCGCTTAAAATTATCTGATTTCACTCTTTATGTTTAAGTAAAATGAACATTGTTCTTTTATTCTATGAACTACTGACAACACGTCTCTCTTACTGTCAAACTCTCTGAGTTTTTTTTTCTACAATGGCCCTGATACACCACATTAGATTTTGCATGTTTGAAAGAAATGTTCCTAGTTTTCAGTTTCTTTTGGGCTCAATTGAATAAATGTATTTTCAGTAATAAGAACTGGATTTGGGTCACTGTGTTTCAAAACTCTTGCTATATTTAGCCGAGTTTAGCAAAGCTGGCTTCTCAGCACACCCCTGGATTAAGTATTTTGGTTTTTGTCAGTTCTTGGAAAATAGCGTACGATGTTTCCAACTCTCCACATTTTTGTTTTTTAAGTAACTGAAACTTTTCTGAATTTGAAATGTCATCAGCTAACAGATGGAAGCAGATCTGGTTGCTTATTAGCCAGCTGTTGCAGATTATTTACATTTGTTTATGAGGAAACTCGTGGACATTTAATCAGCAGTGACTAAACCATTGTGTGTTTTTGGTGACATATGACCAACACTTAAACTTAAACAGTTTAGGATATTTCTATGGGCCATACAAAGCATGTTCATTACATTTTTTTAAAGAAAACCATTCTTAGATAATGAGATTTTAGTCTGATTAGTTCTGACTATTTTGAGCTGTTTTAGGGCCTCTTGTCACTTTAAATCCAAATAATCTGCTGCTGGCTGCGCCCCCCACCTCAACGTTTACACTCGCACGTGAAAATGGCTGCAAACAGATGGACAAACTGTACATCTATGAAAAGCAGAAGTGGAACCTCCTACACAACCAACAAAAAAGCAGCAAGTTGTTTCTGGATTGTAAGTCAACAACAAAACATTGTTCTTTTCCAGCAGCCATTGTACAGCGCATACAGCGGTAAAACCAGATGGCCAAATGTCCTGGAGCTCAGCTTGGGTTGCTAAGTGATGGAGCTGGGGTTGCTAGGTGACGTCGCAGTGCAACAATCAGGAGGTTTTTGAAACTAGCCAAAAAACAGCTGGTTTTTTTTTTAAGCGCTTGGGTAGAGACACAAATGGAAGTATAAAAACATCCAAACCATGAAATTAGCATAATAGATCCTCCTACACAGTTACAACATTCATTGGCTCCATTAGCTAAGCTGAGTTCAGGTTCAGATGATTGTTTTTCCCCTCTGAGAATGGAGACGAATGCATCTACTGACCGATCTCCATCTCTATGAAGTTGGCCTCCTCTGGAAGGGCCCGAGGCAGGACCCCGGGGTCGCTGAAGCTCGTCCTCAGCAGCATGGCTATGACGAACAGGAAGAGCAGCACGGCAAAAACCGGGATGGCAGGAGACAGGTGGACGGCCAGGTACGGACACCTGCACAGGAGCACGGCAAAAAATGTTGCTCTAGTTGGAAATAATACAATAATAATACAATACAGCATTTATGAACTCTGAGTTTGAGGATTTTAAACTTTTAACTGGCAAATTAACACCTTGGATTAGGAAACACAAGATTACATGGGATATAAAATTGGAAGATTCACTTTTAATAAAAATAAAATCACAGTAAATGCTCATGACTTAACATGTTCACAATTACATGAGCCCCTTGAACAAAATAAAGTTATTACAGAAAAAAAACCAGCCTGATGTTTTTTATTTTTTATTGATATCTGTATTGGTCCCAATGTTGAAAAAAATTCTGGATCAAGTATTGATGACAATGTCTCTGATTCATAAGGGCAGATCTATTCAATGTAATTCTCTACTCATGATTTATTGATTTTACATTATATTTAACGTTCCAATTGCTCTTTCTGAACCATTTTATTTGTAGCAGTTTATTTTTTACAGAGGTAGCCAACTTATTGGTTTCATCAGCTTATCTTTGTTATTATTGGTTCTTTTCCTCCTAACTGCACTGATTCAACAAATGAAAGTTGTTTTTACATGTTTTCTTTTGAAGCTATTTGTGTATTTTAATGTCCTGTATTAATGCAGAGTCCAAAAAAAATTGTAATTCAGTACATTTATGTCTGTGTTTTTAGTCCCCAGTTGCTACGTGATTAAAAGTCTACGTACAAACACAGCGAACATTATCCTCTCAGTGAGGTCGCACCAGAACAGAAACACTCTGATCTGCTGCTTTAAGCATGAGGTCATGACCTTTTAACCGGACCTCACAGCTGTGCATAAACAGGCCGCAGCCTCTTCGCTGGCGGAGAACATGGCTGGTATCAGCATAGCTCTGGTAGTCGGTCCAAGCGGGCCGAGAGCCAGCAGGACTCCTCTGAACCCGCCTGCTGCTTGGTAACAGATGGCAGCTGCAGAGCAACGAGCTGCAGCAGAGCAGCAGCACCGAAAGCTCCTGAATGCTGGTATTAATACCTGAACTGCTTCATCTCTGTTAGATGGAGACGTTTATTCATAAAGCTAAAGAAGCTCCACAGAACGGAGATGCATCCTGAACAAGAAAATGCTGTTACAGCAGCTCACGTATCACAGAACCACCATTAGTAAATTTAACATAATTTGACTATTCAGTGTTAAGAAATGAAGTTATGCTGTGTAATAAAGGATAAAGTTAATGACTGCAGTTTGGTTACATCTTTCCTGACTTTCCAATTTAACAGTCGTAGCAGTAATCAGTTTATTCAGTACATTCAGGTCTGTCATGATAACAAATAAAAGGTATGAGCAGAACACAAGCAAACAAAAAATAGACATAAAAACAGCAGCGCTGCAACTTAGTTATTTTAATAATCAATTATTCTGACGATTAATCGATTAATCAGGTAAAAACATTCTCACATCCTTTTCATTTAGCGACTTAAACATTTTTATGCAATCTTAGAAATGCGTTAAAAGATGCAAATAAATAAAAAACTTGAATTCTTCTTTTGCACAGGATTTTATTTGTATTATTTCACCATTAAATTATTTGCACCTTAAAAATTTATTGTTGTTTTTGGAAAGGTTTTGTTCAACAATTTCATCATTTTTAAGATCCCTTTAGGGAAAAAAATCACAATTTTGACCACAAAATCTGTGATTTCAGACGACAATAATATAAATTATAAAACACATCCCAACATCCTGGAGGGACTGTCTGTCTCATCCAGCCAGGATTTCCATTTTCACAACAAACTTAGCTAACAGGAAACAGCTTAGTCAGCGAAACACCACAAAGACCAGAGTCCATGTGATTAGCTGCGACCGCAGAGAAGTCAGCATACTGGAGAAGCGACCAGCTCCCAGCTTCACCAGTCTGAGCGCTGCAGCGTTTCCCCACCGCTAATGGGAAGCAGCAGCAGCATCAGAGTCGGATCGATAGAAACTTCCAGTGTGAGAGCAGGATGACCAGGCAGGTGATTCCTGTAATAATAACCATCAGGAACTGGAGTCACGCTCCATCATCACTTCCCATCAGCCCCTCCTCCGCTGAGCTGCTGAGGCGCCGGCGCGTCAATCAGCAGAGATCCAGAAAAACTGGATCTGGATTGTTTACATTCCCACAGGATGAAATGTTTCCTCCTCAACAGAGAGTTACATTTACTCGAAAGAAAATTTAGTTTTCCTAAGCTGTACTTTTCAGTTTTTCTTGAGTAATTTTATATCTCTGCTCTTACTTGAGTAAAATTTATGATTTTTTTTACCCACTGAATGAAAAACAAACATGTTTTATCCAAAAATGTTGTTTTTTGTTACAAATATGAATTATTGTCATTTTGTCCTGGAGAAAAACAAAATTTCCATTTAACTTTACATTTCAGTCCATCTGATGATGTAAGTTTTAAATATTAAATGATTGATAATTTGATCAGTTACTCAGTATACTATAGCATACTAGAGTAACTTTTTACTTTTACTTGAGTAAAAATATGTTGAAGTATATTTTTTGGATATTCTCTCCTTCTCTGCTTATATTTCATCTCAAACCTTCTAACATGTAAAATTGTCTCATTTAAGTCGCATTAGCAGTTAAAATGTGTTGGACTTTTGTTGGCGGGCTTTGAATGAGCCGCTGGGTGAATTTCATAACCTGCATCAGAACCAGATGAGCTGGTTCTTCCTGTTTCCACTCATTGTGCCAAACACAGCAAACCTGCTGCTGTGTGAAACTCCAACACAAAACATATTACATCACATGTTTTATTTAAACCCCTCACACAGTGGGAGGTTTACTTTAGCAAATAGTAAATACAAACAGATCGTTTTTCTTTGCACATACATATTTCTATATTTCACACAAAGACCTTCACAAACCGTCCCGCTTCCTGGAAGCTGAACAACTGAACAAACACTTTCTTGTAGCTGTTATTTTTAAACCTTATCAGACGTTTTTCAGAGTGATATGAAGATTTCTTTTTAAACAGTCGTCATAAAACACTCCGGAAACGCAGCAAAGTGTTACAGCGACTCGTCTTCAGAGAGTAACTCTGGTCTGGAGCCGGCGTGTTGATCTGACGGAGCTTCTCTGTTTCTCAGACTTTTGAACCATCAAAACATAATAAACAGGTAAAACAGGTTTAGCTGGAGATGGGCACCAGCACCCCTCCCGACCCCACTAAGGGACAAGGGTGTAAAGAAAATGGATGGTTGGAGGTAAAACAAGTTTCCATGGTTCAGCCTTTGCAGCCAAAAAACTTGATCAGTGACGTTACTGCAGATTTAAAACATGAAATATCTGTGAAACACTTTGACTCAAAACGTTCATTAGCTGCAACTGTGTGGGTCAGATAGCATTAGCAGACCGTAGACAGAAATGATCCAGTTAGTCTGCAAAAATCCATCCATCCATTAAAATATTTACAAAAAAATGTGAGTCTAAACAGAAACGAGTCATCATCTCTGAAATTATTTGACTCAAGTTAACGAGCATCTCAAATATTTACACATTTTGACTCAAACTGTTTAATAATCATTTGTTTTTTTTTTTACAACAAATCACAATACATGTTTTTTTTTTTTATCGGTTTAGATTAGAGCTGCAACTATCGATTATATTAGTAATCAATTAATCGGATAAATAATTGCCATATTCTGCAGATTTTTGATTTATACACTTAAGTTTATTTTATACAATATTACAAATACATTAAATTGCTAATAAATAATTAAATTCCTTTTTAAAATAAGAAAATAAGAATTTTATTTGGCTAAAGTGAACGCGTGATCATTTGTAGCAAAGGATGAATCTGCAGCAAAAGAATAATTTGTTGATTTTTTTTAATTAATCGAATAATAATCAAATATCGTGATAAAACTTTACATTAATATCTCCCACCTTTAATCTGTATGTCATTTATTAAAAGTAGTAAATTCGACCAGAAAACACGTTTTTTTGGAGAAATGTTTAGGTCTCTTCTACGTTTTACTCCATTATAAGCTTCAGAATTAGTGCGGAAACATTGAAGACCCGACTTTAGGCTTGTGGTTGGTTATCACTGGAGAACCTTCAGCTTATAAATAATAGCACGTAAAATAATTACGCCCCATTATAAACCCGATCCAGATAAGCTTCTTTGACATGTGAGTGTGCACAAGGTGTGGACGTGTTTCTAGGCGTGTCTCCTGCAGACGTTCATCAGCGGTTAAATTCAGTATGACATGAGCCTCCAGAGGAAAAACGGCTGCAGTCTGGATTAAAATCCCTTCAAACATTTGGGGAAGAACGCCGCTGCAGTCATACCTGTGCCACTCACGACATTGTCCCTGCATTGAACTTTCTTATTAATACTTAACAGCTGTGAGCTGTGGTGAATTAATCCACAAAATGAATGATGCTCTCGTCTGGTTTCACTATGTTTCTGGGGCGCTGCAAGGTAAAACATAAGATCACAGACTGAGCTGGACTCTTGTCTTTCACAGTATAGAGAGGAAAATCAATATGTGAGGAGCTTTGATACGTCCCTCTGCAGCAGCTGCTCCAAGCAACTGATACGCTTTTCCACAAAGCGACTCCTCCAATCGGAGGGCTAATGCGTGGTTTTTATGCTCCAGATACAAATTATTCCAGAAGGTCTGATCAATTGAGGCGCTGCAGGTCTTGCAGGGTCTGTAGTGGATGAGTTGGTGGCTTTCAATAAAGGAGATCAATCCTTAGCATGGCAGATCGGTTTTAGAAAGAGAACTGAGGGTGAATTCACAGTCCGATTTAACTGAACTGAGTTTGTTTGCATAGAAAGTTTAGTTTGTTTGGGTCGATGTGAACGCGCAATCAAACTCTGATGTGGACCAAAAAAAGCTTAATCGGGTCTGTCTAAAAACCTCAGTCACAGTTGAATAAAGTGAATTTGAATGCTTATATGGCTACAAGCACACAGGAGACCGCTCCAAAAGCAGGAAGTGGACTAAACCGCAGGGCATTCTGGGTAAATGCAACCAAAACAGACGTGCGAGTCTCATATCAGAGGGAGAAACGGCTTGTAGTCTTTTCCCAGAGACAGAAGAGGAATCCTACAACCACTAAAGTCAGACGCCGCTCCATTTTTGTTTACATTTTTGAATTCATGTCATTTTCATGTCAGCTTGATTTGGGACCAAAGTTGCAACATTTGTTGCATTTTCAGCTGCTGTGGTTCACTTTCACACCGCACTGAGTCAAACAAACCAAACTAACGGAAAAATCAGTTCACCTCCTCGCCTGTGGTGGCGCTGTTCCAAGAACTACTGATGGAAACGACATGAAAACCTCTGACGAAGACATGAGCACAACGTCATCATGTCTGGCTATACTTCCTATTTATATTCATTTTACTCAAACAAGAGTAAAATCAATGAATTTATTCAAGTAAAAAGTACAGAGTATTAAAAATACTCAAAAGTTATTTTTACTCAAGCAAACGTAACTCGTTACTACATAACTCTGCTTCCTTGTTATGTAACATTTTAATGTGACATTGACAGAAACGTCAGAGGCGGGGTCGCTGACCTTTACTGGGATTAAAGCAATAATCCCACTATATAATACGCTGCTGCATCACAGAATATTCAGTCAGATGAGAAAATCTGACAGCGGGGGGAATAAAAGCGATGAAACAACCGTCCATTATTTACATATTTCTGTTGGAGGAGTATTTACTCAAATGTAAAACTCCCAGTATGAGAACAGAAAGCAGCTCTCTGCTCCCAGAGAACAAAGCCTGCGGATCGCTGCGACTGTAAATGGAGCATGTTCTCTGAGCATAAATCATGTTGCTGCTCAGCTGGATGCTGACTGGCTGGCAGGGCGACAGGGTGGGGTCGGATGCTGGCGGGTCGGTTACCAGATCTGCTCCCGACTGCAGACGCTCTGCTCTGCAGGGTCGGCCCACAGAGGAAAACTCTCTGCACATAATGCAGCTCGCTGTCCTGCGGTGGACGAACAGATGACTCACTGTCCTTGTGGTCCAGTTTCATCCCAGCTCTGCAGGGAGCTGTGTGCACACTCATGTATCACACACATATTTATCACAAATCAAGCTGAAAAAAGCCTCTGTAGAGACCTGAAGGTGTGTTTTACAGCAAGTTCAAGGATAAAAGCTGCAAAATGAGCAGGATAACAATTACTGACTGACTAATCTGTTTACCAGGAATGAAACGATTAATCAGATTAATCGTGATGAGTCGATTATTCAAATAATCATCAACTAGGCCTTTTGCAATAAGTAATAAATAAATTGATCACATGATAAATTAAAACTAGGTCAATAATTTCCATTTGCATAATTTATTGTTTTCTCTTTATAAAAGTCTCCGGTTTGGCGTTTTGGTCTCAACTCCTTTTTTTGAAGTGAATTTGCCATTTTAAGGACAAAAACAGTTATTCTCTCCTTCAAATAATTTTTAATCTAATCATAAAAATTATTTGAAGAATAATTTTGTTTACAGAGACGTCATAATTTATTTTATTTGTTGTTTATTTATTTTGGATATTTAAAATGTCTTCCAGTTCCAGTGTTAAATGTTCATTAGAATTTAAAGTTTATTAATGTTTAAGAATCTGTTTTTACTTTATTATTATTATTAATTATTATTATTATTATTATGCCATTCCCATTATATTACTGGAAAATGGTCTCAAAACAACAACATTGTTGTTTATCGCAATAACCTCTGGGGCAATTTATCGTCCAGCAAACTTCGTTCCTATCGTCAACTAATCTTGTAATCGATTAATCGTTAACTGAACTAAAAAAAAGGTAAATTTACTGAAAAAGTAACAGATTTAGAGCAGTAATTAAGTAAAAACTCTACAAAATTAATATCAATTTTGAATTTGAGATAAAAAATATCTTTTTCTGTAAATATGTTTTACCCTAAACTCCTAAAGTGATTTAGTTTTAGCTTCATCTGGTCTAAAAGAATGACATGTTTTGCATTTTAGGCAATAAAATGTTTATTTTTCCTTTTTATAGAAGTATTCCTTTATTATTTTGCATATTTTATTGTATTTCTAACATTGTATAAAAACAAAAAAGTGGCTAAATGAAAAATCTATGGAGTGTTGAAATGTTTTGATCTGATTAAACTGACTACTAAAATAAGAGTTGCTAATGTTTCCTTTCTGCTGCTCGTATCTTTAATTTAAAGTGAGTTTTCCCTGCGTGAACCGTCAGCGTCTGGAGGTAAAACTGAGCCACGCGTCGCTCTCCCGACGCCGCAGCTCAACCTCAGATTCACCTTAGAACGAATAAACTTCTGGTTTTATTCACAGCATGAATATGAATTAAGTTTTAAATCAAGACGAATGGAATAATCTCAGAGAAAATTTGGTGTTTAGGGGGAGATTTTTTTAGTCAATATTAAGCAAATAGCTGCTGTATTAGATTATTGTGTCGTTCTACAAAGTGCTGCAGACACACTAATCACTTTTGTGCCCAATAATCCAGAATAATTTAGGATAAATTATGTTTGAAGATTGCCCTCTTCCTCTTTCTGGGTGGCGTGGTTATTACACACAGTACCAGAGGTTTGATGGTGCAGACTGTCGATTTCTGTACTTCGTGATGAGCGGCTCAGGTTTCTTTTCTCTGCTATTGCATTTGGAAAACTCCAATTCCCACTTCAACATTTATTTCTGGATCTCAGATTTCAGGGGGAAATTACAGAGCCTTGTTTTTGCTCATCTTAGTTTTTTTTGGAAAAGGAATGGAAAAAATTTTCTGTAATTACAAACTGAAATGTATGGAAATGGTGAAAATGTTCTACTTTCCCTTTATGCCCAAGTCTGCTTTTAATATTTAAGGTTCGTGTAATTAATTTGACTGAATGGACTTAAGTAATTTCAGACTCTAAAAATGTCAATACATAACCAAAGATTTCCTGAAGGATCATTATTTGACCCAATATAAATCAGTGTTGTTATTTAAAGACAATATAAAACATATTAAATCTTTGTAATAATCAGACGAGTACTCAAAAACTGCACTAAAGTAAAAGTATCACTACTTCAACATATTTTTACTCAAGAAAAATAAACAGTAGCCTAAAGAAATTAGAAACAATAGTAAAAGTATTTGGTAAAACGTCTATTAAAGTACTGAGTAACTGATCAAATTATCAATCATTTACTATTTAAACACAACATCAGACAGACCAGAATATGGAGTTAAGTGGAAATTTTGGTATTTTAAGAACAAAAATGACAATAATTCATAAGCAGCAAAAAATAACTACATTAGACAAAAGAAAATGTTTCCAAATCAATTTCTTTAAAAAATAATTTATGAAACTTTAACAAAAACTGCAGGTGTGTCTCTGTGTCTGTGAATATTTGATTAAAATATGTTTGTTTTCATTCATTGGGTAGAAAATCCAAAATTTTACTCAAGTAAGAGTAGAAATAATCAAATTACTCAAGTTAAAAGAAAAATGTAGTAAAAATTATTTTTTTCCAAAATGCTTACTAAATGTAATTGAGTAAATGTAGCTAAATACTAACCAACTCCGAATCTTAGCTTCTAGAAATTTCAATTAAAGAAACTAAAAAATAAGAAAACAGGACAGTAACCGTTTCCTTGAATAATAATAAAACACAATAGTGAAATACAAACTTTTTGTAATCTTATTTACAACCATGAACACCTTAAACCTGCAGCTGGAGTTTCACAGAAACATCTGAGGTTTCTCCTTGCAAAGAAACGTGGAGCTAAACCCACCAGCATGTTGTTTAAGCCGTATCTCATTCTCAACATCGGCCCCCGCCCACTCCACATAATTATGTTCCTCTGTAATATGAACATCCTCAGCTAACGACCCTCGGCGCGCATCAGCTTTTTCCGCTCTGTGCTCCCGGCCGGACAAAAACTCCTTCTGTGCAGACTCAGAGGAGAGCAGGAGGCCATTAAACGATCGGGCATGAAGATAGGAGGAGAGCCGCTGCCTCTGCTGCACAAACGGATTCAACCTGACGGCTGCACACACCCAGCCAGTCAAGCACAGGCTGAGTTAACGCTGCAGGACTTTGTGCCAAGTCATCAATCTGGGTGTGTTGGCTAAAAAAAAAACTCAGGAAAAATGAGGAATAATTAAGAAACAGGAGAAAATCAGCGTAAGCGCTGATTAAAATGCTCCTCATGCTATAAACACATAAAAAGCAGAAGTGCCGAGTCGTGGAAGCTGAAGAGGTTTATCTACAGCGAGGTAAAGGTGGGCCACTCAACACATTAAATATTAATCAGCTGTGAACCTTGAGTCAGATAGGAACACGAAAACATGCACTCACTGGTAAAAAATAAAAAATACACTGCTTTTTACTGAGTGCACTGTTAAAACAAACTGTTAGAATTAATCAGTTAAACTGCCGTTAAGCTTACAAACATTTTAGTTTAGTTAGACATAAAATGTAGCAAAAACATATACATATAAATATTTTCTAAAAGGGGGTAATGTAAATACTTACCCTGAAAATTAAAGCTATCGTGTGACAGAAATCAAACTTAAGAAGCTACGCTAGCTAGCAATTTTCACTTTAGCTTTAGCATCTTTACTAAACTAGTAACAGATGGAAACTATTTTAAATTCCTTTTTCAAAACAGAAGCTTTTAAAACAACTTTTCTGAACATAAATGGAGCTTATATATTTTAATTTTAAATTATAAAACAAACTAAACCCCTGCCAGGCGTCACAAACAACAGCTAACAGCTGACTTAGCAGCTAAACAGTTAAATTCTAATAAAGATGTTAAGATTGCAGGAAAACAGATAGAGTAAATTAATGTTGTTGAACAAAATTATAATTTTACGTTTCTTTGTGTTTGAGCTTATTTTGTTTAAAAATATGTTTCAGCAGCAAATAATAACCAATTAAATCTTCTCAGATTTGATCAAAAATGTGTGTTGAATCTCCATTAGTGGTGAAGCCCCAAAAAACGTTGGACCGGCCCTGATGACACATGTAAACACACTGAATTATTATTTTTACTACTTTTGTAAAGATATTTTTTAAAGATTTTAGTATTTTTCTAGAAAGAATATATCAAATATAAGCTACTAAGCCAAATATTTACTCAACAAAGCAGGTTTTTGTGAAAAATGCAAACAATTTAAAGAGAAGTCTGAAATATTAAAGTTAATATATTTTGCACTAAAGGAAGTAAAAATAAATAAAATAAAGGAAAGTCAATCAAGTTTTGTTTACCTAAATCTCGGTTCGACTTGGGTCTTTAAACTGTAAATTCATATTTACAGCTTCATATGGGCCCTATATCAGATAATTAATTGATAGTTGATGGTAACAACTAGAAACATTAAAGCCCTGAACAGGAAAGTTGTCAGGAAAGTGTGTCTTCTTTGGTCTTTGAGACGTAAAATTTTTGCCGATGAATCCAGATTTACTGCTTCAAATGGCTGGAAAACCCATAATCAAAGGATTCCAACATTTCAATCGACTAATCGATTGGTCTGTAGCGATTAATGCTATTACTGGAATATCAGATTTCCCAGTAATAGGAAATCCTAGAAATAGGAAATCACCCACGTGTGCTTCTCAGGTTTTCAGGATGTCAGAGTTTTGCAGATAAATCCAGATTTATGACTTCGAATGGGCCCTGAACAATTCATAATCAGAGGTTTCTAACATTTCAATCAACTAATCGATTGGTAAGAAATGACATTGATTGCCAAGTGATGGTATTGATTGGTAAGTAATGGTATTGATTTCTAAGTAATGGTATTGATTTCTAAGTAATGGTATTGATTGGTAAATAATGGTAACGATTGGAAATGTACAACCCATGCTGTAAGAAGAATGTCCTCTCAAGCTGTCAAATTTTTACAGATAAATCCAGATTTAGGCTAACATTTTAATCGACTAATCAACTAGTCTACGGTAACAACTGGAAAAGTAAAACTGAACATAGATGTAAAGGAAGTGTGTCTTCTTGAATCTCTAAACTCTAAATTTTTCACAGATAAATCCAGATTTACGTCTTCAAATGGGTCCTGAATAACCCATAATCAAAAGGAATGTAAAAAACGTATATGACCAATCGATTAGTCAGTAAAGATAACCATTGGAAACGGTTAAACGCTGAACACATGCCGTAAGGAAAGTGTTAATTCTGTGACCTCTGAGGTGAACTACTGTGACTTACTCGAAAGCGAAGAAGAGGGAGCAGGTTCCGATGATGAGGAACAGGGTCAGGTAGAAGATCCCCTTCTGCCGGGCCATCATCACCCTCCCATCGCAGCAGAAGGTGTTCTTCCCGGGGAGCTTCTCCCATTTCCGCACCTTTCGCGTTATCATAACCGCCGACATGCTGGCTGCTTTTTCCAAAATCCTCACTTCTTCAAACTGGGACAAACAGAATCGGGTCAGTGGTGGAGATGTTCGGTTAAAAACAGGCAGGTTGCTCGGATGTTAAAGACTTCCGCTGCATTTTTGTCGTTTTATTTTTTTCCTTTTTGGATTGTGGCTGTCACATTGTTGCTGCTTCCTACTCCATCTGACTGCAGCGTGTTTTTATTCCCACGGCGATGCTTCCCTTTCTCCTCAGGCAGGTCTTTAATCCCTCCGGTCCAGATGATTAGAAATCCATCCGAAACGACTGCGACAGATGTTTCCCACTATAAAGAGAGGAAATCCACCCGTGGTTGTGGCAGAGCGGACCTTGACCGCTTGACTTTCATATCATCTCGATAAAAAAAAAATAATAATAATAAAGCGAGCTGCTGCAGAAACAACCCGCTGCAGTCACAGATCCCGGGCTGAGAGTAGGATGCAGTCAGCTCAACCAGATCACCGTAAAAAACAGGAATAACCTGTTTTTTGAGCAGAAACGCGTTGCGCTGTGATGAGCTCCAGTTTTTTCCTGCAGGATGAGCTCTTGGTTTTAGTCAATGGCAGCAGGAAACACGCCTAGATTGAAATGTCTTGTCTTAAAGGGACAGCACAGGTGAAACAGAGGAACAAAGGAACAGATTCAGCTCCTTTTACAAAAGATTGAGAACAGCTTTACTATAATATGTAAAATCAACAACGTAACTTTGTTTAATTCTAATGCTGTTTTATTCATATTAATTATTTACTTAAATTAATTAGTTGTTTTGTTTTGGGTTTTTTTGTGCCGTTTTTAGTCTCATCTTTGACAAATTAATTTATTTAAAGCCATAAAAATCATTTGGAAAATGGTCCAGCTTAATATATAACACTATATAAAATATATATGTTTACAGTTAAAGAGACACGGTTATATTTCTATTTTAGGATAATAAAAATTCACCTTTTTCTTGTTTTGTGTCTTCATTATGTTGTTTGAAGCACTTTGTGATATTCATCTTGAAAGGTGCTATGTAGACAATGTCTTCAATCATTTATTTGTTGCTTATTGGGAGTAAAGAGACTATAAATATTAACAGATGGATTTCAAAAAAGACAAACAACTCGTATTAACTATGTATTCATATCAACAAATCTGAACATGTTTTTATATCAGTGTTGGGAAAGTCTGCTTGCTCTGTGTTGAGAGGTTTGACCTCTTTAGCGCAGCAATCAAACTGGAATTCAGGAAAAATTACATTTTTGCTACAATATACAAACTTTCTCAACCTCAAATCTCATTTCAGTTTTTATTTTTCACTTCCCTCCTTGCAGCAACTTTCGCTATCTTATTTGTGTTTTCTAAACATTCATAGAATGTTCTGGTATTTTGTTACAACCACAAACTTTATATCAAATCATCCAAGATTTTTAAAAATGTTTTACAAATAAAAATATAACCTTTACCTGGATACAATGCCTAAAGATACAACAGAGCTACAATGCAATGGTTTTGCTCAAAAGATGCTAATTTGTTAAAGTCCAGACCTAACATTCAATCTAGTCCCCATGAAAACAGTGTGGGTGTTAGCATTAAGCAATCAAAAATGTGGGTATTTGCACACATTGCGGATATATTTAAATAATCTCAGAACCTGGTAAAGATGACATATTCTTGGCCGGTGACACAATTATGTTCAAGTGAGACTTCCTCTTTGTACACAAGCTTTATTGTTTTAATGATATTTTCTATCTGCTAAACCTTTTTAAGATCAAGAAGATACATTAAACTCTATGTATTGTTCCTGCAAGTATTTAAGTCTGTATATAACATTTAAATCTTACCTATTGTAAATATTAGTTTCATAAGTTTTATATAGCAAAATTTGATTTGTAAAAGTCTTTCTTATGCCTAATATTGTTCCTTTTTAATTATTTATTTGTGTTATTTTATTTTTTAATTTTAGTCTTCAAAATACCAAAATTTACTTTATACTTTTACTTCAGTAAATTAAAGTAATACTCCTTTCACTTGTCTACATTTTTTCGGTATTCTACCCACCTCTCGTACCACTTACTTGAGTAACTTTTTGGGGAAAAACTTTCTCTTAAGTAAAATGTCTACATAGTTTTCAGTAGGTTTTGTGTCATGAACCAGATCATGTAACACTTTGGATTTAAAACAACACTTTGTCTCCATCTACCGACATTAGCGAGAAATTATCTATTTTGGTAATTACTTCTTGCTGTTTCAACTTCTTCATGTAATTTATTCTCAGGTTTGTTCTCCGTCCCAAAAGTAGCTTCAATTGATAAAATATAACATTTTATATTTTGCAAAGCAGCAACACATGAGACAAGCTAATAGCAAATAACAAGCAGTTTGTCCGTCCTTCACAACAGTCCGACTGGAAACAAAAGCTTGATCAATGGCAGGTGCCCCATTGGTTGCATGCAGCGTTTTACTAACTAATAAGACATTTAAAGTAAATCCAAAGTATTTATTTAGTTGCTCATAAATGGATGGTGTACCTTGTCTCCGTGTGTCTTGTTGTCAGGCACAGCAGTTCAGGTAAGGATCTGTTTACAGCGAAAGCCGTTAGCTTAGTAAGCTAGCAGGCAGCAGAAAGGAACTAGTAGAACGTCAGAAGTTTATTGTGTTTTTAAACAACATTTCTTTTTTATTATGCAGGATGTATCTCCAGTCCAGGGGGATGTTCGACCGGAGTTTTAGCTTGGTTAAACAACCAGACGGAACAGTCCTCCTTCCTATTTCACCATCCTGCCTCTCACAACTGGATCTGCAGTCTCTCAGAAACACTTTGACTCCAGATGTTTGTGACTTCACCTGGAGTCAGGTAGCTACCGCCAAATTCAATCCCTCATTTAAATGTTAGCATTTCTGTTGTGTTTAGTATCAATGGCGATCAGATGGAATACAGTTAACTGCAAAGTTTTAAAAACTTAAAATTAATATTTGCACACCTGCTAAAAACGTGTCTTTATTTCACTGATCATGTGGCTGCAAGCATAAAGCCTAACATAAAGCATTTATTAATTAAATAGAATGGGGCAATAAATATAACTTATTCTGTTTGAATAAAAGGAGCTAAGTGTTTTTTGTCATGTCTTGTAATCAAGTATTTTGGTAGGTCCAAAGTTATTTTGATTTAAAAAAGTGCTAGTTTCACTGACAGATTATTTCACTTATAACATGATAAAATGTCTTATTAGTGAAATAATCTGCTAGTAGAACTAATACTTTTTATAAATATTAAGCAATTATTAACCTTAAAAAAAGCTTGTATTTCTTGCTGAAAGGTTAATTTTCAGAAAAAAACAAATTACCATTATAGGAAAAGCATTTATTCAACGTCAGTGGTGGCTATCCTAACTAGCCTATCCTAACTAGCCTAGCGTTTACAACAGGCTGTGCTTCTATAGCATAGCAAACAGGAAGAGAGAGGGGATGAGCAGTGCAACACGGAGGATGATTGACAGCACTAAGCCCTGCCTACTGACTCTGATTGGTTGTTTCTAGTTAGCACTAGGAACACTAGAAGAAGGCGGAGGAGCTCAACTTTTTCACAGATTCTGTCTCATAAAACTGTCATGACATGGTGACAGTTTCAACAAAAATATACAAAAAAATTTTGTTTTATAAAAGTTACATCCTGTAACTTTAAGGCGTTTAGAATCTCTCTTTTTCTCTCTCTAGTCTCCACAGTCAAAAAAGGAGAAGGGGAGGAAAGCTGGAAGTAAACTGGAGAAAACCATCCAGGAGTTGTTGGAATCTCAGGGTGAAAGATGGATGGAGGAGATGAGGAGCGATCTTCCTCGGAGTTTCCAGAGGCATGGAGACCTCGTCCTGCTGGGCGACAGCTGCTTTACTCTGCCGATATGGAATAAAATAGGTAACGCTTCATTCACTTTAGTACAAATTGTAGAAAATTTGTTCATTTCGAATGCCCATCACCGGGTGACTCTGAACCCATCCAATCACTGAACAGACGCCTAGAACAGGTAAATGTGCCAAAACTTTCTCCAACTTAGCAGAAACAAAACTGAAGTTATTATCTTTCTAGAAGTCAACACAGCTTCAGTTATGACAATTAGAAACTACTAATAAGGCCTGAAACCTGGGAGTAGTGATGAACTCTGACCCGAACCTTCAGAGCCACATAAAGACAGTCACAAAGTCGGCCTTCTGTCACCTGAAGAACATTTTCAGGATTAAAGGACTAATGTCTCAGTGAGATCTAGAGAAACTCATCCATGTGTTTATCTTTAGTCGCATTGATTACTGTAACAGCGTCTTCACAGGTCTGCCTAAAAAAACCATCAATCCTCCAGCTGCAGCTGATCCAGAACGCTGCTGCTGGTTTTCTGACTAAAACCAAGAAGTTAGAGCACATCACCCAGTTTTAAAGTCCCTACATTGGCTCCTTGTAGCTCAGAGAATAGACTTTAAAATACTTCTGTTAGTTTATAAATCACTGAACGGCTTAGCAGGGAGGTTGTCATAACAACCTCCCAGGTCTTCTGGTTCTAAAAAGAACCAGGTCTGAAAGGAACCACCAGCAGGTGGTTCCTGCTGGTGAAGTTTGTAAAACAGCGGAAACACTGAGTTCCTTTAAATCCAGACTAAAAACCCAGCTGTTTAGAGTTGCTTTTGATTAATTAAACATTAATCAACATTTTGATGTGTAACGATGACAAAATATGTCTGTCCAATTCTTTTCTTCTATTCTTTTGAACTGCCATGCTGCTGAAATGTGTTATACAAATAAACTTTATTGATTGATTGGTTTCTCTAGGCGATCAGTTATGGAGTGCAGTGACCAAAGAGCTGAGGGCGAAGCGGCTTGCAAAGATGAGTCGAATATCCAGGGATGGGTTCAGGACTCCTGTGGTGACGATGCTGCTGGGCGACAACAGCTGGGTCAAGCATGTGGACAATGGCATCAGGTACACACACACACACACACACACACACACACACACACATATATATATATATATATATATATATATATATATATATATATATATATAAAATTAGATTGCTTTTCTAAATATTTTATAGACATGCTCTTAATGAATAATGTGTTTTTGTTTCAGTTATGAGTTTGATGTTACCAGATGCATGTTCTCAGCCGGGAACATCACAGAGAAGCTCCGTGTGGCCGGATTTGACTGCAGAGGAGAGACTGTGGTCGACTTGTATGCAGGTAATGAAAGATCAATGTGTTAGTCAGGGCTGGGAGATCAATCAATTTTATCAATCAATCAAAGTTTTGGTTCTTTAAGATTAAGCCTGTTGCAATAAACAATAAATAAATTAATCGCATGATAAATTAAAGCAAGTTCAATAATTTGCATTTGCATCATTTATTGTTTTTTTCTTTTCTCTCTTGCTACCAAAAAGTGGATGATAAAAGTCTTCAACTAGCGCTTGATTTGAAGGACAATGTAGTTTACAGAAACTTCCATGATTAATTTTGTTTTGTTCCAGTTCCAGTGTTAAATGTTCATTAAAATATAAACTTTATTACTTGAAAATTATCTCAAAACAACAAAATTTGTATTTATTGCAGTAACTTCTGTGACATTTTATCGTCCAGCAAAACCTGACATGCTTATTGAAGATTTAATTTGTGGAAAATGAGGATTTTCTTTTTTCTCCTTTGGTTTCTATAGTTCAGAGTGATGTCAACATTAAGAATAAATGTAATTATTCTGGCATTCTGCTGTGTAATTGTCCCATTTTTACCTCCTGTCAGGTATTGGCTACTTCACTCTGCCATATTTGGTTCATGCGAGGGCCAGCCATGTTCACGCCTGTGAGTGGAACCCTGACGCCGTTGCTGCTTTGCAGAAAAACCTGGAAGTAAACGGGGTGTCAGAGTGCTGCACCATCCACCCAGGAGACAACCGTCAAGTAAAAAGTCTTCATTTGGCTGGTTTTGTTTTGATGTTTTTATTTTTTTTAAATGTGTCCTACATAGCTGAATCAAATGACCGAATTTCCTCATCAGTCATTCATTGGATTCAGCCGAATTGGAGAAAAAGAAGCATAGGAGGGGCAACCGCTACAGCTCAGCTCAGTACCACCCCCTAGTGATACTACTGGGAAACACAATGTGACTGAGTCGGAACAATTAACTTTTTTGACCATTGATATATAATCTAATTTAAACTTAATATTAACATAATAATGATTAATATATATGTATGTTTTTTTTGCCAATTTAGATATTTTTACAATTATTTTTTTTAATTACAGGGATAAAGACTTAAGAAAATATATTTATTCATTAATTTATTTACTTAGTATGATTTTTTAAATATTTATTTGTAGAATAAATTATTTTAAATTTAAATAGTTGTTTGGCATCCCGTGTACAAAGTATCAGTGGGTGTTTATTGCATCGTATATCATTTATAATGAAAAATTTGTTTTAATAAGAATTTTGATTTATTGTCTCAATAAAAAATAATAAATGATAGTATTATCAGAAATGTTATTTTTTTCAGCAAGATGTAGGAGCTTGTTTTAAGTTAATAACTCTGAAAAAATACCAGTTCACTTATAACATGGGAAAAATGTCTTATTATTATCAGTGTAACTAGCACTATTCCATCAATATTAAGGAATTATTTACTTAAAACAAACTGCTGTTTATGGTTAAAAAGTTTTGTCTTATTTCAAGTGTACTAAAATATTTGCACTGGAAAATACAAAATACTGAGTAAAATCTTATGTTTTTGCCTTTGTTTTCTTTTCTTCCCAGGTTCAGCTGTGTAATGTCGCGGACCGGGTGAACCTGGGTCTCATCCCGACCTCTGAGGACGGCTGGCCCGTTGCGTGTCGGCTGCTGAAGAAGACGACCGGCGGCGTTTTGCACATTCATCAGAACGTCACCTCTCCTTTACCGAACGCTGCTGCTGGCAACGCCGCTCCTCAAAATGTTTCTGCAAAGAACGCTGACAGAGAGGTGTGGCAGGCCTGGGCCAGTGACACCGCAGACCGAATAACTTCTCTGTTCATGGACCTCACTGGTGCATCTTGGGTAATAAATATCCAGCACATAGAGCATGTGAAGTCTTATGCGCCTCATGTGCACCATGTTGTGCTGGACTTGGACTGCAGACCGAACTGAATTAACACCGAAACACAGAGAAACAATATTCCTGCTGCTTTTATTCCCAGGAATAAATAAAAGAAGGCTGCAGGGTCAAGAACACTTTTATTTAACCCCATCAGGCCTGGTCTATGTTTTTTTCTTGTGAGCTAAAAACATTTTACCCACCTGGGTTTTACTCATCTTACATTGCAAAAACACAAAATCTTACAAAGTAATTTTGGTCTAGTTTCCAGGTCAAATATCTTAGATCACTTGAAATTAAATAAAATTAAATATTTATTTTGAAAGAGTAAAATATCAGAGAAAAAATTTTTTATTGTTAAGAAAACAAAAGAAAATACATAATAATCAAACTTGAAACTTGTCTTTTTTGATATTTGCACTAGAAAAGTTCTTGGTAAGATTTTTTTTGGCCTGTCATGACACCAATTATTGTTGAACGATAAATTGTCCCAGAAGTTATTGCACTAAACGATAATATTGTGGTTTTGAGACCATTTCAAGAAAAAATGCAATAACACATTATCAAAGATCAATAAACTTTAAATCCGAATGAATATTTAACACTGGAACTGGAAGACACTTTAAATGTCCAAAATAAACAACAGAAACAACAAATTAAATTAATTATGAAGTTTCTGTAAACAAAATTGTCCTTTAAAAAAGAGGCCAGTTGAGACCAAAACACGAGACTGAAGATTTTAACATCCAGTTTTTGGTAGAAAGAAAAGAGAAAAACAATAAATTATGAAAATGTAAATAATTGATGTTGCTTTAATTTATCATGTGATTAATAGATTTATTGCTCTTTGCAATAGGCCTGGTGTTTTTGAAGTGTAAGCACAGAAGCAAAAAGAACAAAACAGCCAAAACCAGATATCTCTACATTTTATAGCAATTAAAGCAAGTATGAGTTTATAAAAAAATATATTATAAAATAATTTTGAAATCACAAATTGGCCATAAAATACTTAGAATTTTTTTTCTCTGCAGGGTTATTCTAAATAATTAAGCGTTTGATCATATAGTCGAACTCTTTGACTTCTCAAAATAACTTCATATCCTATCACTTGAAATGGTTTTCTAGCCTACCGTGAACATAAATGTATATATTTGATGGAAAACAGAAATTTTTCCCCTTCTGTGTTTTCATGCATGGTTGTCTTTCCTGATGTTATTGATTAATAAGAAACTAACCAGTAACAAACATCATACAAATGATAAATTCAGTGAGATTTTGATTGGTTTAAACCCTGAAAACTTTCATAGAGCAGATGGATTTAGTACAAAGTCTGCATCAGATTTACTAAAAATATCTCTCCTCAAAAAGCTTCAGACTTTAATCAGAACTAGAAGTGAATCTGCTAAAAACCCATTGAATTATTTAGATACATTTCTCAGTCATGAATATTTAAATTAGTTTAGGTATCACTGTGAACTATAGCAAGTCAGAGAAAGGAAGTGAAAGGAGAATCAGTTCGCCGTGTAGACGACTCCCTGCATGCTTTTATTAGCGTGGATATAATGTGAATCACATGCAGAGACCCTCATAATAATCCTATCTGAGCTCGGTTGAGTAGATGAGGGAAGATTTGCTCCCAAAAAAGGGATTTTTCTTCTCGATGATCTGCTAAAGCAAAAGTCAAAGTTGTTTTAAAGAAAAACTGAAGCTTTGTTGGTAGCAACATTCTGAACATATCAACATTATTTCTGGTTACAAAATAGTTTACACTGATCAATATTGCTGCTAAACTGTGACTCCTTTCCTCTCTTTACTTCAAATTAGGATTGACTTTCCTGGAATCCTTATTTTATTTTTGACATTTTTATTTTAAATGTAATGTATAACTAATTTTTAATAAATGCGGCAACAGACACTGGTTAGATTTTAAAAATTTACAGATTTCTTGAAATTGAGCTGTTGGCATGTCTTACAGCAACAGTCTTCAGTCAGAGGCCTCTTCAGAATCACTGCAAGACTGACTGCTACTGGAGTCTCTTCCTGCACACAGCAAAGACTCTGAAGACACTTGGATACAAATTTGGGGGAAAATAAAGTATCTTTGAATTACTTTATCTTTATTAAAATTATTTTGATTACATAAAACTTTAACGAAAAGATGAAAATCAAAAGAAAAAGGGAAAAATGTTAAATGACCATTAAATTATTTCCATTCTTTCAGGAGCTTCTAATGTTTTGTGGGATTTAAGGGAAAATGGAGCTCTTCCCGTTCCAACTTTCTAGCCAAAAGGAAGAAAAAGAGCTGGGATACGAGGAAAAAACAGTTAATGAGCCGATTTTTCCACATTCAGCGTTTCATTCTGTGGTAAACGGAGCAAAAGAAATGCACCTGTCATGGAAAATGTGGAAAGGCGCTCCGACCCGAGTGCTGCAAACTTTCCTTTATCTTCCGGGCAGTGGTTCGGATCCCGCAGGGCAGGAAGAAGAAGAAAACAACACCAGGCATTGGAGCAGGGAGGAATATTAATCAGTCTGGAGGTGCGGTTTGGACCGTGGCGGTGAAACAGGGTGAGTGAAGTTACCTCTACCGGATCGTCTCATGGTTTCTGTATTTTACAGCTCTTCATCGTTTTTTCTATTATTTCCTGTCGTTGTCTCTCACAGTAACCCGAGTCAACGCCGACAGCGGACTGGTGTCGACTTTTACCAACAGGTGTGTGCAGTTCTCACTAATTAACTAGATACTTTTAGACATTTTTATGTCACTGTACCGACTTGCAAGTTTTACCCGTTTCTATGCGACTCAGACCTGTCTGTAGTCGTCGTTAATGTGGATAGTTCGTGTAACTTACGCTGCACTTTAAGACTCTTAACGTAACGTACGTCTACGTCCGACCGTTGGTGCCGTTAAAGGCTAACGGTGGGCTTCATTAAACGGGCTTTAATCTCCAGATTTCATACATGTTTAACCTAAACCGGCTAGTTTTAAAGACCATCTGAGCGTTGTAGTCACTTGTGAGTTTAAATCTGTTCTTATTTGCATTATCTACTTGCCAATAGCTTTATTAGACATGCATATACATCGTGGTAAACCATGATAAACTTTATTAGCAGCAGTTCTCCTTGTCTTTTGTTACAATCACCAGTTCCTGGTAGAGTTTTTATCACCCAGAAGTTGCCCTACAGGTACTGTTTAACTGTTGGCATTCAAACTATGAGGAAAAAGTTGCCTGGGTTATTCCAGTAATGTTTCCTTTTGCTTTAAGGTAACTCGAATTTAAATGAAGCTCTTATTTAAGACGGGAATGTGGTGTACTATAAAACTGATGTTGAGTTTAAACAAATGATTATGCTGTTGAACTCCTCCCTGCTCTCTGTATCTTTGGTGGGAACCCGCCATGATGGCCAAGTTCATGTTGTTTCAGCCTTCATTAATCAAAACATTTAACCCCAGCAGAGGATGTCTATGGGATATTTAAATCCGCCTGCTTCTTTTTATGCATTTGTTTGTTTTTTTTTAGGTGGGAAACTGCATGTCGTGATCCTTTTTCAGAATTTCTGACTAAAGTGCTGTGGGAAATATGTCTACATCAAGATTTACTCAAATACCTTTTTTTTTATCATTTGAAATGCAGTTTAATCTTAATAGCATGAAGCATTCAGTCCATTTGGTTTTTCTGGGTTTTAAATGAACCACATCCTGCTGAGTTGAGCTACAGGTTCTGTCGAGCACTGCAGAAACTTTCTACTGGTATCTTGTCTGCAGGCTCCTTGTGTCAATGTGCCATCCATAAAGTCGACCCAGTTCTCCTGAGCTGACCGTTCTTAGTAAGACACGATGCTGGAGGCTCCTGATTTGATCAACCTGGGCTTCCTGTCCGATTCGGAACGGGAGCTTATCCTGGAAGTGCTGCGTCGGGATGAGGAGCTGAGGACGGTGGAAGACAAACGAGTACGGTGAGAAGAGACCAGAGAGTACCAAAACATGTTACGTTTTCATGGCCAGGAGATTTAGACTTTGGGGTTCCCTTAATTTTATGCTCCTCTTGTGACACAGTAAGTTATATTTTAAAGATTACCATGAAAATATTTTACATCAGTATATTTGTAAGTACTATGATGAACTTCTGTCTTTAGCTGGCTTAGCTTACTGTTTTCAAATCCGTAAATAGTAGTTTTAGCTTATAAAAGTCTGAAAAAACATGGAAATGTTTCTCTTTTTCCATCCCATCTATGCAAAGTAGGTTGTGTTGCAATATGTATGCAAATTAGTAAGGTTACAAAAATAACTTCACTTAGGAGGAAACAATAACATTAAATTCTGACAGGATTTTAACACCAGAAAGTTTAAACATTTTAAGAAACTAAATTATGTGCAATTGTCTTGTTATTTGACACATTTTGTTAAAGGAAAATTATTCCTTCCCTTCCACTCTTCTCATTATTTTTCCATCCATTTTGCAATCATCCTTTCATTTCTCCATTCAGTTTTCTATTAGTCCATCTATTAGTTCACCAATTTCAATCACTTAATGGCTACAGTTTGGATGTCTTTATTCGGTAATAACATTCACACTGAAGAGTGCTGCCTTCATTGCAGACTGGTAGCATTTAGGATGGCGCTAAATGCTACGTGAGCTTTTAGGTAGCAAAAGAAGATCCATCAAATTCGTGTGTTCTCTTTTACTGGTGCACCTTTTCCTTCCACTCAACTTTCTTTCAATATTCCTGGATACAGAACTGTGTGAGCAACAAGCTTCTTTAGCAGTGACTGTTTACGGCTGCATCTTCTGGAGCATTAATGATGCAATGTCTGGTCAGTAGTTTTTACCTGTGAAGACGGTGTCTAAGCTTTGCAGGTGTTTTTATTTACCGTATTTCATGGTTCATGTCCATTGGTATGAATTAACATTTAACACGTCAGTCAAAACATGAGTCACAAAGAGGGGAAAAAAGCACTTAAGTCACACTGGACTATAGGTTGCAGAACCAGCCAACTATGAAAAAAAGTGCTACTTATGTTCTGGAAAATATGGAAATTATTGATGTGAAACTGAGTTTTCTCTATTTAACTTTTAATTTAGATACATAATTTTGAATTTTTATTATGTGTAAACCACAATGATCATATTAAAAGGCTTGGAATGTTTTAGTGTATAATGAGTTTTTTTCATGCACAACATTCACATTTTTTCAGATGTACTTGTATTCTTTGTATTGTTGTTTTTTTTCTTAACTTTTCCAGTTGCATTTTCTTTATTGAAAGCACATATAGAATATTCCTGAGCTCCCTGCCTGCATTAATGCTCAGTTGAAGTGGCGGTTTTGGTTATTTGTCTCAGGAAGCTGAAGTCGGAGTTGCTGGAGGTCAAACGGAAAGGGGCCAAGCGCAGCGGTGAAAGTTACAGCGAGCGGAGCTGTGGCCGATGCCAGGAGCCTCTGAGTCGTCTGTCGGTTTTCTCCAACCAGTGTAAAATATGCAATCACTACGTGTGCCGAAACTGCCAAGCAGTCCTGCCCAATGGATCCTGGTTGTGCAGCGTGTGTATCAAAGAAACGTAAGAGCGGTTTGGTTCATAGCTTCCCTCATCCTTGCATATCTGCCGTCGTTGATATTACTGCATTTGTTCAAAATGACTCAATTTTTCAAAGACTTGAGTGAATTTGTAGATTTTTGTTTATTATTATTTGTTTTGTTGCAAATGAAAACGCCTCCATCCTTTCTGCCATTGATTTAAATCCGTGGTGTCCAACCAAAATCCCCAATCTGAAAATATTCAGGGTCCAAAATCTTTTTTTTTTTTTCTTTTTTTTTTTCCTAGATTACAAATGCCAAAATATTTTTGTGTATTTTTTCTGTTTTATCTGCACAATATTAAGGCAAACGTAAAATATTAAGTTTGCAGTTATTTCATTTTTTGGACTTATTTTCCATTTTAAAATGTTTTTAGTTTATTGCCAGCAATGAAAGTAAGATTTTTATTTTACAGTCTTTACTGTATTTAGCTAAATGTAAAGGAAGAATGTGCCAAAGTCTGTTTTTGAGTAAAAACATCCTCAATGTTTGTGGCTCGATTAATCACATAATTAATGAAAGCTAACTCAAGGAAAATTATTTGCGTTGTACTTAACATTTTCTGTTTAAGATGAAATAAACTTGCCATGGAAAATGTCCTCCTATAAAAATGACTAAAAGTGCTGGATGACCAAACTTCTTGTATTGGAGTTGGGGGCCACATAATATTAATCCAAGGGCCACAAACAAACTGAGCAGCAGCTCATTGGAGAGGGACCGAGTTTCTGTTACTGCAGCACTGCTGGCAGAAGAAATCAGGCTTTTTTGACAAATGTAAATTTATCAGCTTGTACCTATTGATGCAAATGAGCATCTTTAAGTAATTAATTTTGCAGGATAAATTGCATTTAGATATTGATGATTGTGACATCCCTAATAGACACATGAAACCAGTGACTACGGTTATGTGGTGACAGAAATATAAAGTTGTCATCAGCATACATGCATACAGAACCTATAAAGATTATTCACTGTCTTGGAGGTTTTAAGGTTAAAACATCCAAGGAGATGAATCCTTTTGGTAGGCAAAATGTCAGATTACGCAATTATATGTTGAATGAAAATGCAGCTAATGATGAGATGTTGTGCTCCACACTCTGATCTGAGGGGAGCAGGTAGAAATGGCCAAAAAGTGACCCAAGAATAGACCTTTGAGGACCCTAAGATAATTCAAAGTGTTCTACACAAAATTAAGATGTTAAACTAAAAACACTCTTTAATCTACTGCAAAAATTCAGCCTTGATTTGCTACAATCGGCACAATACCACTGACTTTTTATTCAGAAGTTGCGTCACCAGCCCCTGCTGCTGTGTATCCAACTAAATATTCATGCCTAGTGTGTATAAATTCCTGTTTCCACACTCCTCTGAATGTGTTTGTAATAAATTTCAGGGACGTAAAGAAGAGGACGGGCGATTGGTTCTACGATCAAAGAGTTAATCGTTTCTCTATGAATCCTGGACATGACCTCGTGAGGGTCTCCCTGAAAAAGAGACCACCAGGTTAGTTAAGCACAGGAACCAGACATGGGCTTCAGTGGTTCTGATTCTAACAGTTTGTTTTATACTTATAGCGAGGAAACGTGAAACAGCAGGAGAGAAACTCTTGAGAACTACAGTTCTTCCCAAACCAGTGCCTCTGTCCAGACAGAAAAATCCGCTCGCTGACACAGAGTGAGTCTTCATTCTTCATCATTCTCGTGGTTTTCTGAAGGATTAGTGTGAGCTTTCTCACAACGCGCAGGAAGGAATATTTCACAACTATTTGTTACATTTTCATTGACAGTCAGTCAAGGGAGCATTCAGGATCTATTGCTTCAAGGGAATCTCTTGAACCAAAGGATAATGTTTCTGCAAAGCCTCCCCGCAGTGACACAGAGTCTGCAGAAAACGTCAGCATCCTTAGCACTAAAACCGAGACTGAATCCGGCCGGGCAACTCCTGAGCAACCGAGGTAAATTCACAGTTTAACACCGTTTAGACTCGCCTTCAAATAAAAAGTGAAGTGGAAACTGAAATCGTAACTCGTATTATTTACATGTACTTTATACTGTTTCCCTGAAATTCTCTTTATTTGACAAAATTCAAAGATTTAGGAATGAATTCAAGCATATGTGACCATTTTACCAATGATGTATAAAAATAGAGATGAATAACTAGAGGTGCACCGGTTTATCAGGCAGCCGATCTCCTTAATTTTGGGAGACCAGAGATCGGCTGATATTTACATGTGCAGCTGATCTTATCTGCCTCGGCGAAGGTTTAAAAATCAACCACCATCCTCTTCTGCTCTCCCATGAGAGGTTTGACTGACAGACTGGCCCATCATGTCTGCCCATTCAGTTAACATGGTCACCTCACTGTAGGCACCAACTTTATTGTTATATTTAATGAAATTTCAGACAAAACAAATCAGGTCAGTCTTTTTCAAGATTGGTAAATGGCAATCAGCCAGAAAACTGCAATCGGTGCTAAAAATAACCACAGCTTTTTTTAAATGAATGAATGGGAGTTGAATTATAAGAACAACTCCAATTTGAACTATAGAACATTTCCAAAATGTCACCTGAAGTAAGGCTTTAATTTCTGGAATGTCTTGGTAAGTTTTAAGTTCAGGGATGTTAATTATTTTTCAAACTAGAAACAGAGTTCACAAATCTCAGGATTGTTGGTCAGATATTTATTTCTCTTGTTTTGTGTGTTTTGAGTAGCTGAATAAAGCTGCACATTTCCGAAGCGTCTCTTTCAGTAGATGTGTTTTCCTGCAGAGCTCGCAGCTCCGTTGCCTCCAGTCCCACGGCGTCGGGCAGAACGGACGTTGTCAGAACTGAAAGCGGCAGCTCAAACACCAGCTTTGTAAGGACTTTTACTTCGATCTTAAGTGATTGTGTTTTTATGCATGTGTGTATATTTTTTTTAATTGCTTTACCATTTTTGTTCTGGAGGCTCCGGATATGAAACCCCTCAATGCGAACTTTGACCTGGAAGTTGAACGACTCTTCAAGAAAAGCGTCAAAATAGACCCAAAACCCAAAGGTTGTTGATCCCATTTAGAAAAACTATTATTTTATTATATCTACCTAACTTCAGTTTTTATTCTATTAGAGTGTTTATCAACACTTGACTTGCGTGACAGTGGTGAGAAACCAGAGGCTTCGATGGGCAAGCGAAGCCGCTCAGTTCCAGGCTTGGACATAAAGGTAAGTGGTGAATATTATCGATTATTTATAGAATCATTATTGTATCATTTCTTTCTGGTTCTGATCAGGAATCTCTGTCTGTGATGCAATCATTTAAAATACCTTTACTGGCACAGTGGAGTAATTGATTGGGTTTGGATGTTTCCACTTTTTGCTTATGCTTCATTACTGCATGTACTGAACAGGCCTGTCATGATAAAAAATTTTACTGGACGAGAAATTGTCCCAGAAGTTATTGTGATAAACGATAATATTGTTATCGTTTATCACAATGGTAATGGTATAATAATGGAAAAACATTTTCTCAAAGGTCAATAAACTTTAAATTCTAATGAACATTTAAAACTGGAACTGGAAGACATTTTAAATAAACAAAGCAACAGAAACAAATAAAATAAATTATGAAGTCTCTGTAAGCAAACATTATCCTTTTAATAAATAAAAAAAACAAAGCTAGCTGAGACCAAAACACCAGACTGCAGAGTTTTTATCATCCAGTTTTTGGTAGAAATAGAGAAAAGAGAAAAGCAATAAATCATGCAAATTGAGTTTGTTTTAATTTATCACAATTGATTATTTATTGTGACAGGCTCAGTACTGAAAATGTAATCTTGTCTATGATGGATAACGGTGAAACATACGTGACCAGAAAAATTCAAACTACCCGATTGAACCTGGATCACTCGAGCTGCTGTTGACATTATGATGAACTCGGCTTTATAGTGTGACTGTTGTGTTTATTTAAATGTTTTTATGACCACACAGGAAGATGAGGAGGAGGAGGAAGATATCGACCGTTTGGTCAACTTTCATAAAATGTCGATGGTCAGAAGTACCTCCAGTCTGCAGAGTTCAAAGGTATCAATGCTCTAACATTTCTTACAGCAGGCGCAGCTGATATCAGCTAATCTACATGAGCATCGTTAACCTCAGGATTTCCTGCCTCCAGTTCGGAAATCCTGAGCTCATCTAAAACGCCAGCTTACTCAGTTTTGATATGAATTATCTTAAAGAAAATGGCAAATTCTTGCATGCTTAAACAGAATTTGGATAACAAGAAAACACTGTTGGTCCTTTAGGAAATGTCTGAGCAGTGGTTATTTAAAAATCAATATTTGCTTTAAAATGCAGACATTATTACAGACTCTTAACGTCTGTTTGTGCAGAGCATGACAAGTATTTACAGTGAATCCGGAGACTTTGACAGAGTGGAGGTGAGCGGCGACATCGTGTTTTCTCTGAAGTACGATGAACACACACAGAGCCTCCATGTGTTCATCAAGCAGTGCAACAGTCTGGCCTACGCCGACGCATCGCGGCTGGTTTCCAACCCGTGAGTGTTAAACTTCCAACTGTACGACACAAAAACTGTGACAAATAAAATCCTGGACTTGTTGAGCAGCAGGACTGATGGTCTCTGTGCGTTTCTGATGTGCAAACACGCCTCAGCAACGTTTCCACAGCTTTGATCAGTTTAGATAAGAGGCTGTTCTGTTTACACAGGCTCGATTCTTGCATCCCTCTGGTGATTAGCTGAGCTTCACAGGAAATTGTATGTTAACATTCACCTCAGCATTTGGTCAGGAAATGCTGCAGAAGACCAGCAGTTGTTCCTTGGAAAAACCTAAGCTTCTTTCATTCTTTTTTTTTTTCCTCTGTTTTGTGTTTCAGTTATGTGAAATGTTACCTGCTGCCAGACAAATCACGTCAAAGCAAGAGAAAAACCATCATCAAGAAAAACACCATCAACCCTGTCTACAATGAAACTATAAAGGTGAACTTTGCATTTTGGCTTAAAGAAAACTTCAGAGTTGGTTTTCTTGCACTGCTCCAAGTAATGACCGCACCCACTCTGACCCTAGGATCTGTGTTTACTTTGCAGATAAGTACAGCTATTGTCAAATATTGATTTTTGGTCCTGCTTTCAGTAGAGGCAGCTGAAACACAAACAGAGCAGTTTACATGGAAATTAGTTGAAATATTTGATAGAAATAGGTGTTGAATATGCAGTCATTTTGAATTTTAGGTACAAGTTAAGAAACTTTAAATTTGTTTTGTTTTGCGTTCATGATCTTTATCATTACATCTCCACCAGACGAGCTTCTACAGGATGTCCACGCTTCCTTAAAAAGTCTGAAATTTGTGTATAAAAAGTTAAGGCCTTAAAATGTCTTAAATTTATTTTAAAAATGTAAGTTGGCCTTAGATACATCAGTCTTGTATGTATGTTATTATTTTCTCTGACTTTTTTTATACATTTTTTTTTTTTTAGAGTCAAGTTTTATACTTGAATTTTTTGGCAATGTTGAGAGGTTTTATTATGACTCTTTGCATTATTTAGCCTCTTCAGAGCCTCCATATGTTATCAGTCTGTTAAAGATAGTATTACCGATAGCAGTACAATTTGCACAATGCCTGTTTTTTTATTGGAGAAAGTTATTAAAAACAAGTTTTTGTCTAAATTAAGGTGAATTTATGGTTCCTTTTTCCACATAATGTAACCGGTAGTGCTTTTGATTAAAAAAATAATAATGTGATCGGTATCGGTGATCGGTATCGGTGATACCGGGTAATCGGAATCGGTATCGGCAGGAAAAAACCTGATCGGCACATCTCAAATTTTTTTGTGTTCCACTGTTTTTAACTAAACAGTTGTGATGCCCATTTCAAAAAGTTTAAAATATGATTTTCTTTTTGCACATTTCTGTCTTGCTACAGGTATTAAATTTCACTGTTAATGGACTTAAAAAGTTTTGAATTTGAATGTGTGACACCTTCAGAAACCCTCCTTTAATTATCTGATTTTTGCTGTCTAGTACTCCATCGTCCGTTCTCAGCTTGTTAACCGCTGCCTGATGATATCGGTGTGGCATCAGGGTCGCCTCAGCCGTAACGCCTTCCTGGGAGAGGTGCAGGTCGCTCTGGACTGCAGAGACCTGGAGTCGGGACGTGAGGAACAAATGGCTCTCATGGGAAAGCCACCTCTCATGGGAAAGGTAGACTAAAGAGACGATTCTGTCCTGAAACGAGGTTTTCTGGTGGATGATGGGTGTTTTCTCTGTAGTTTATATCCTACCTATTACCAGAACATCTGAGGGGAAAACAAAGCTTACAGAAAATGTAAATATCTCACAGAACCTGGAGTTTGGAAACCAGATTCTTCCTTCTTTTTCTAAGGTTGATCTAAAGCTGGCCTGCTGACCACAGGCCTTTATTTGGGCTTCCTACACAGTCTGGAAAGTTACAAAATTTGATCTAAAAGCTTTTATAGATGGAGCACTAATCAGGAAAAAGAGTTGTATTTTTCCTGACTGATAAAAATATTTTTACCAGTAGTTTCTAAAGCAGCTATCTTGGCTTTCTTAGTTCAAGTGTCCTGCCTTACAAGTAACTTTTCAACAAGATACCAGAGCTTGTTTTTAATTAGTAATTTCTTAATTTTGAGAAATGAGAGAGTACTAGTTTTATCTGCAAATTATTTCACTTATAACTAGTGCTTAAGGAATTATTGACTTGAAACAAGCCGTTTCGCTAAAAGTTGTTTGTAAGTTAGTTTTATTTATTTTTTTCTACATGTTTACATGTATAGAAATATTTGCCATAAACTTTTTGTCAAGGTTTTTACTTTAGAAATGGGAAGGAACTCTAGCAATCTGAGTTTGGAAAAGTCTAGAATATTCTTTAAAAATGTGTGAAAACCTGGTATAGTTATTAATCTGTTAAATATCACTAAGTCGTTTCCTGTTTTACCTGAGGTTATAAGTATTATAATTTATGCAGGCAATAACTTTTTTTATTAAGAGGCATCGCCAGAATAGATTTCATATTACTGATGATTTAGCAACCAGTAGTTTTTTCTTAAATGCCTCTGAAATAAGATTTTCCTGCCATTAGTCCAAAACTCCCTGCAGCCATAATCTGTCTTGGAAAATCTTTAAAATTACAGGCCACTTTTAAAGACATTTATACTGGAGCGCATTGAAGGTTTCTTTGTGGTAAATTTTACCTCAGATAGTTATGAGTGTCTAAAAAAGTTTGAGGTTTGAACTTAAGTTCTCAGTAAATGCAGCACCTTCAGTCTGTTTCTGTGCTGCTCGTACGT
Source organism: Poecilia reticulata (assembly GCF_904066995.2). NCBI lineage: Eukaryota > Metazoa > Chordata > Actinopteri > Cyprinodontiformes > Poeciliidae > Poecilia > Poecilia reticulata. The sequence continues at coordinate 25,127,942 of NC_088839.1, forward strand.
CACCGATGTGGCAGAAACATTGATCAGCAGCAGCAGCAACTGAATAATGGAGCCAGCAGAGAAATTTGATGTTTTTAAAACAGGAGACAGTCCAGTTGCTCTTCCTCTTTACTTTTAGTCAGAGACCAGCAAAACCTGCAATCAAGCTCAAGTTGAACTTTTTATTTTTAACAAAATCAGAAATAATTTCTCACTTTTCATCCAACCCTTTTTATTCCTTGGACCACGGTCTGCTTTGGAAATAAATATTTTAATTATAATGTAATGTAATAAAAACAAATCTAATCTTTTATAGGTGTTTTAAATGGCTGCATTTCTCTTTTTCTTACTGGGATTACTGAGAACTGTCGCCAAGAGAAACGGATGAATATTTCACATATATTTGGCTGTTGCAACATATCAGCTAAAAGCCATGTTCATGAAATCCTTAATATGTTTTAGTGTGAGTATATTTCTGCTTTAAAGTAGTAACTGTACCAGCTGAGCCACCCAGTCCTGATGAACCTTGTTTTGTTTTTTGGTCACATTCATGTTTTGGTTCCTAAATGTTTCTGACTTTAGCAGACAGGGTCGGCTGTGCCAGCTTCGCCGTTTGCTCAGTACAAAGGAGAGCTGGTGATCTCACTGAAATATGTCGCGCCCAAAAAGACGACCGCAGAAAAGGTCAAAGGTAACATCTCAGAAGCCAGCTTGTTTCCATGCACTTTAAACTCTTCCTATCAGGTTTTGTTTCTTATTTTCAGGTAAAAAAGCGCCGCCTGTGGAAAGTGGAGAGCTGCATGTCTTGATTAAAGAAGCGAAGAACCTGATGGCAATGAAAGCCGGAGGAACGTCTGACAGCTTTGTGAAAGGGTGCGTCACACGACTCAGGAAGGGAACTGATAGCGATTCATTATCGATCCCACTTATTGATTCCCATTGAGTTGGGAAATAAACTCTTTAATTCAAAATATGCACCATGATGTATTCGATTGAAACAAAATGAAAACTTGCTTAAACAACAAGAATCCGTGTGTCAAACATTTTAACATAGGATGCAACTTTCTGCACATCAACACTTTTTGTACTTTTAATATAACAAACAAGCCTCATCTGAAAATATATTCTAATTTATTGAATGTGACTGAATGTTGGAGATTATTCGTTCAGTGTGGCTCTAACATTAACACAATAATGTGGAGGAGTTTAACGTTACCTGGAACTTTTACAGCAGAAGACGCTGTGCTCAGAGAGTCACCGCTGTTGCTAAGCAACGTATCAACCACTTTCCATTCGTACAAATCTGCTCCATTTGTGTGGTGAACTGTTTGAGGATGATGGCGGTATTTACTCCTTTCATTGTGATTAAAGTTCTGACCATGTTCCAACCCGCCATAGTTTTGTCTTTTTTTGAGAAATATAAATATATTTTGACGCCATCTTGAATATTTTCTAATTTAAAATACGAAGCATGTGCAAAATGTCATCACGCAAATGCATTACAGGAACCAATAAGTGGATTCGTTAAGCAGGCAGCTTAACAAATTCAAGAAACTGAACTACTGTGAACTGATTCCCATCCTTATGGTGGCTTTCACATTTATTGAAACATTTCTTAATTAACTTGGTTTGTATTTGTGGCTCTGCAGGCACTTGTTCCCGTCTAAGGCGAAGAGCACAAAGAGGAAGACCGACATCGTGAAGAAGAACCTGAACCCCCAGTATAACAGCACGTTTGTGTACAAAGAGCTGAGTCTGGAGCAGCTGAGAGAGATGTGCCTGGAGTTGACGGTGTGGGACCGAGAGGCTATGCTGAGCAACGAGTTCCTGGGAGGAGTTCGCCTCAGCTCAGGAAAAGGTAAAAACCTGATGTTTCCGTTTTCAGCTTGACCAGAAAATCCAAAAATGCCAACCAGAACTTCATCAGGTTAATCAAATTAAGTGTTGTCAGGGTGTAAAACCGGAATGCTAGCAAATCCTGATTCATACTAATAGATGTACAGCATTTTAAAGGGGCAGTATTATATAAAATTTATTTTAGCTTTAAATTATGTTATTTCCTCATCAAAAACATACCTGGAGTGTTTCCTTGATTCTCTCATGCTTGAGAAATCCTTTAATCTCTATGGCAACCATTCAGCTGTGCAAAACGCCTGGGTGGACTTGGCACCGCCTTCAAGGCGCAGCTCCACCTCCGAGCCGCAGTTTTCAACCTTCTGATCTTTCCCCAAATCCTTCAAACTAGCCAGCAGCATTTGGCAAACACCTGGTGGAGCTGCACTTCTGCTGAGCTCATTATACGAACTACTTCTCAGTTCAACACTGGTAAAAACGTAATAGAGGAGCAATGTTGTGAAGAGACAGAGGCTCCATTGCTAAATGTGTTGAATTGCAAAGTAAGCCTTATGAAAATCCTGTTTATTCCAAATGACTTAAAATTACAACTGAAAGTAGCATAGTTACTTAATGGTGCCATAAAAACAGATAAAAATTTAATTTTAATCATTTTAGTACTAACAGATGAGCTCTTTATTTCTACATAATGGAAATAACTTTGTATGTAGGTCTTAATTTTCCAGGTTGGTTTACTGTAAGATTATCACTGCTTCTCTTTTTTTTTTTTTTTTTCTCTCGTGTGTGAACATAATATGAGTCAAAGGAATTTTCCATCATGGATCATAACGGATGCCGTGTAATCTTCGCACTGCAGGCTCTGTAAAAATGGGAAAAGAGGAAGTGGAGCTGGAGTCTGTGGGAGAGGAGATCAGCCTGTGGCAGAAGATGATGCAGTACCCCGACTCGTGGGCAGAGGGCACTCTTCCACTGCGTTCCTCAATGGGAAAGACGAAGGGTAAATGAGGGCAGAGCTGAAAATGATCTGATGTGATGAGCTCTGGCCTCAGAGACAAACGGGAGTCTGGATTCATTGGAGAAACCAAACTTATCGGACCAGAAGCTCGGTGCTGCAGTTTTACCGTCTGCTCACTCCTCCCTCTCTGTACGGGACTCGGCTTATTTCACCGACTCCTGATTGGCGTTACTATTGAAAATGTACCACAGCATCACACTTAGTCACTTTTTCAAACTCTGACTGTATGTATTACTATTTAAAATCATGTAGGACACAGAAGTTTCTTAATTTTTCAAGCTTGTCTTTATAATCGTTTACAGAAGAACACTATGAAGGAAAACCATTATAAACCGGTATTATGGAGGATTTCTGGGTTTGGATGAAAACCACCAATGTGCTTTATTCTTATTACTGTTATATTTATAGAACTTCAATTAAAGGCTTTATTTTAATAAAATAACTAAGTTTATTAAGATTTTCTTTTTGGAGTGTTATCAGTTACATCTATTGACCCAATAAAAGTTAAACCCATCGTGTTCTCATCTCAACTTTTTTCTATTTGCATCCAACGCGGGGTGGAAACATTTAATTGACTTACAGTTAATTGTCGATTTGATCATTGGATTAAATTTAGCTCAAATCGATTAATAACGTCCGTTTTAGACGTTCTCCTAGTGTTGTAGTTTGGCCGCCGTCCAGCAGAGGGCGCGGCTGATCATTTCGTACCGGAGCTATTTATGCAGAAACTAATATGGCGGCTATTCCAGAACGGGATGGGAATTACGATCCAACACAGTCAGATGTGGGATACAAAATGCACTTTATAAGGCTCTGTTTTGAAATATAAACACCTGGATATCGCTCATTCAGCCGTTATACGATAGGGCGACGTCAATTTCCCAAGAAGGTGAGAATGTACCGACAGAAAAACGAAGGAGTAAAGGTTAAAAAAAAACATGATTAGCAAGGTTGATTTTAAGGGATGTCGTGAGTTAAAGCACTTCATGTAGTGAAGTTTTAACATTCCTTTAATATCAACCATATTCATCTCTGTTCATCAGCAACTTTTGCTTGACATATTTAATTATTTTAATCTTTTTATTTTTCACCAACCCTAGAGCTTCTTTTAGACTTTACAAAATACGTCTAACCTTAATAATGTGAGAGGTACAATTTTCACGGTTTTTTTCTGTCAGTATTTAATACAGCTGACAAAATCATTTTCTAAAAAATGTAGCCATTTATGTTATAGAAAGACAGTCGGCATCTTGATAGAAAACTGCTTTCTAAGAAGATGGCCGCTCCTTTAAAAAAATAACAGCGAAAAGAGAAGGAATTCAACTAAAAAATAAGATAAAAGATCCTGCTTATCAAGTAATCATTAGTCAACTTTAAGTTCATTAATCAATAACTTGCATCCCTATGTCCACCTGGTCATTTTCCCTTTTCTAACGTGTCATTTACTGGTAAACTATATTTTTAACTCTGGGATTTAATAGTTGAACATGACATTAAAGCAGAATAGGTTATTCTAGATTTCTTGCAATAAAAAAATGTTATTTCATTATAAATTAGAACAGAATTTACTGATGTAAAGTAAAAATAAATTCCTTTCCTGCCCCAGATGTTGGTTTTATATTGAACAAACAGTGCCAGCACTTCAGTCTTGTGTAACGACCCCATTTAAACATGAGGAGCTGCCCTCTGCTTTAATCCCCCTGGAACTGGTTTCTGGTTGGTTGTCCCTCCACATCTCGTCTAATAAACATGATGGTGTTGCCGCGGCAGCTGGAGAGCCTCCATAAATTAATCGCAGAAGTCTCTGTGCAGCACCAGCCTTTCCCGTTCCTCCTCCTCCATCAGGAAACTGTCAATGTAGGAGAACAGCTCCTCTGACGACACCGGGACGATGAAGCGCTCTCGGTCGATGCCCAGTTTGTCCAGCAGCACCAAGCTGAAGTAGAATCGGGAGATTCTGAATGCTTGCCTAGAGATGGAAACAATACAAGCAATTAACAATAGAAACAGAGTCCGGCTTGATCATTTGCAAAAAGATTGATCTCTTCTACCTCCTCACTATGCTACTATTGTCTAAACGCACCGTTCCCGACCAAAAACAACCAATCAGAGCCAGGAGGTGGGTCTTAGCGCTGTCAATCAACTGGTATACTCCCTATTCAATGTGCTAATGTTGGAGAAACAAATTATCTTTACACAAAACACTATTTAATGTCATCATGGGTTGTTATGCTAACTAGCCTAGCATTCATTGCCTGCTCTGCAGAAGCAGAAGGGGAGGTGTAAGACTGGATGAGCAGGTGCACACAAGTATAATTGACAGCACCACAACCTTCCTCCGAGCTCTGATTGGTCGCACTGCGAGATTTTATTTTATTTTTTTACTGATCATCTTTAATACCATACTGTCACAATAATGGTATTTTTTTTAATAGAAGTTACAAACCAGTTATGCAAAACATATTTTGTACGTTTTTTGTACTTTTGTTTGGGTTTCTACTGCTTCCAAAAACAGGACAAGCACTTAAAAAAAATACACCTGCCCGTTTTTTGGCAATAAATTAATATTTTTTGGTGTCTGGAATATGAGCCGTTTCAAAAACCTCCCGTTAAGTCACATTCAGTGAGCACTGTGCCGTCACCTAGCAACCCCAGCCCCGTTACCTAGCAACCCAAGTGGAACTCCAGTACATTTGGTTTTATCACTGTATGCACTCTACAATGGCTGCTGGAAAAGACGAGTGTTTTGTTGTTGATTTAACATCCAGAAAACACTTTGCTGCATTCTTGTTGGTTGTGCAGGAAGCTCTACTTCTGCTTTTCAAAAATGTGTGGATGAATAACTGCGTATCTGTTTGCAGCCATTTCCACGTGCGAGTGTAAACGTTGAGTTAAGTGGGCGCGGCCAGCAGCAGCATATTTGGATTTAAAGTCACAAAACGCCCTAAAACAGCTCATTATGAACTGATCAGACTAAAATCTAATTATCTAAGGATGATTTTGTACAGAAAATGTAATGAACATGTTTTATACAGACCTATACTAACCTGTTCCAGGAAGCATAATATGTCACCTTTAACACATCTACTTTTATGTTTTTTTTGTTACTGCCTCTACTGCCAGACATGTTGGACAAAGTTTGGCCTTTTTTTTTTATTCCCTACACTGCAGCGTCTTGCCTTTAACTACCTCTCTCTGTGTTCAGTCCTGTGAAGCTGTGTATTCATGAGTCAGGGGAAAGACTGGATGTTTGGAGATTTTCCAGTCTGGAAAGAATGAGAGGGGCTCCATTCTCGACTTACAGTTATTGGAAAGAAGTCTGAGCCTGGAGTTCTCCTAGGAGGAATTAGTGCGTTTCTGGCGCAAAGTTTAAACTTTTTTTTAAAAACTCGGCTTGTTTAACGAGCCAAAGCTTGTTTAAATTATGTTTCTTTGAAGATGGCTAACTATAAAATGGATATGAGTAACAGACTCTCTCTAGTGAGTGTTTTTATTTTTACATTAAAGGAGAGTGTTGTGAGTTTTCCAGACACATAGTGCCATTTTATAGCATAATCAAGTAATGATGTTGTCTTCGTGCTGTATACATCTAAACTAACTTGAAACATAATGGATTATATAGAACAGGAAAAGATTTCGCTTCTGGTTGTTTTATTAAAGACGGATGCAGCTTTATGGATGAGTTACAGAAGACTGTAAATAGTAAGACGGCATAATAAATTAATAATTTGTCGTGAAATATAAATGATAAACGATCATTTATTTTTCACATTGAATGTGAAAAACATTGTCAGAATTTGATGTTTTGACAATTTTGATATCGTCAAAACTCCTATCTTAATTTGACGATAAATTAAAATAAGAATCTGGATTTACTGTCATCACAATACATTTCAATTTCTGTCAAAACTGACTAAAATGTTTTTTTTAAATCTATTTTCTGCCTTGTTTTTTTTCCAAGAGAGCATCCAAGAATATCAGTAAATTCATAAATATGATTAAATAAACTCTCTATGTGCAGTTAAGTAAAATAAATCACGTTTCTTTATGTAAATGACATCCTGAAGAATCTATATGATCTTTGATCTGTCAAATAGGAATGTTTTTCAACAGTAGTATTTATGCTGAATGCGGTGCTATGCAGTTATAATTTTTATTATTATTACGAAATATTGTGATACAATTCTAGGAAATGACATAACATGATGAAAAAGCTCAAAAATGATGATTGTGCGTAATATTTGCCATTTAAAGGCTGAAGAGAAAATACTCCTTACTTGTAATGATACATATATTTTTGTTAGTTTATTTTCTCTGAATGACCAATTTCGATAGGTCTCACCTCAAACCCTCGATGACGTCCGGCTGCAGCAGATTTTCTTTGATGCGTCCCGTTTCACGCGGCGGGGAGCCCAGCAGCTCAACCACTGTGACGTGTCGAAGGTCCAACCCACAGTCAGATTTCTGGAAAAAAGAAGAACCTGCTTGTTAAAAAACTGTAAAAAAACAAAGAAACTGTAAAACACTGTAGAGATCAGAGCGACGGTTTCTCACCTGGATCATGATGTTCTGCAGCTGGTAGTCCGGGTCGGATATGTTGGGCGCCGACATGATCAGCAGCCTCCTCTTTTCATAGAACTGATCCAGGAGAGCGCCGACTGTCTGCACGCTGAACTTAAACTGCATCGCTGCAAAATAAACAACAATTTACAACCTGCAGCACACAAACACTACAATGTTTGCACAGATCTAACGAGGCTTTTAAAATGATTTGTGATCTTTGAGCTTTTCCGAGGAAATGGGAGTAAAGAGGCTGTTTAGGACCTCCACACCACCAGGGGTCCCCCAAGAGCAAAATGCTAGCATATTTGTGCAGCTCTGGAAAAAATTGAGACCATATAAAAATGATCCGTTTCTCTGATTTTACTTTCACATTTGAGTAAAATGAACATTGTTTTTTATTCTACAAACTACTGACAACATGTCTCCGAAATCCCAAGCAAAAATTTAGTTTTGATCTGAAAAAAATAATAAATGGTCAAATTAATGAAAAGGATGCAGCACTTTCAGACCTCAAATAATGCAAAGAAAACAAGTTCATATTCATTAAGAAACAACAATACTGATGTTTTAACTCAGATTTCAGAAATCAATATTTGGTGGAATAATCAGGAGGTTTTCAATAGGGTTCACTGCAGTGGGCTCTTCATTTTTTTTCAGAGTTGTATGTATATGAACTCTGGCGCAGTTTGAATACATATAGGAATGCAAATTGAACCGGAAAGCTCTCCAAAAGCAGGAAGTGGACTACAGCGCAGGGAATTCTGGGTAAATACAACCAAAACAAACGTGCAAGTCTGGCGCTAGCGGAGCTCATGTTCTTTTACCAACGACCTTCTACAACCACTAATGTCTGACGCAACTCAGCTTTTGTTCACATTTTGCGAAGAAAGAAGTCACGCTCAGTGTCTTCTGTGGATTTTATGTAATTTCTTTCTGTAGTTCTTGGTGCAGCGCCACCGCAGGCGAGGAGGGGAACAGGTTTTTGTAAGGGTTTGAATCATTTGATACAGTGCAGTGTGAAAACGAACTGCAGCAGCTGAAAATGTAACAAATGTTGTAATTTTGGTCCCCAATCCAACTGAGTCCATCGGACTATCAGCTGTGAAAACATACTAAGTGTACAAGACTCATAAACATATATGAACTGATCCCAAATCAAAGTTCAAAGGTCTCTGGTATTAACTGAAAAAATTTAAAACTCGTCAGATAATCCTACTCCATAATTTCTCAAAAAGTTTCACATTATCCACGTTTTAAACAAAAATAGTCACATTTCCCAAAGATTCATTCTATTAAACACTAATCTAAATGAATTTATCGATGCACCTTTTAAACTGCTGCAGTGTTTTGTGTGACTCTACTCACGGACACACTCCGCCGGTCCTCCGCTCCAGCTGCGGTTGAACTGGCAGACTCGGCTAGACGCTCCCTTGCGCTCATATCCGCCGTCACAGAGGTATTCACACTCTGCGCCGTAGTTATTCCCATCAGATGAGCAGATGAGGTAACCGTGCAGCGGCGGCGGCAGCTCTGGACACCTTCTCACTGAGACAGAGTGGAAAAAGCCTGTCAGCTCCATGTGTTGCAGCTTGAATCACTTCATGAGAGGAAAAAAACCTTGGCCGCTTACCCTCAACACGTACAATAAACTTGCAGGCAGCTCTGTTCCTGGCCTGATCGTACACCTTGTATCTGATGACATGCAGTCCCTCCTTAAACTCGGAGCCGGGCTGCTGGTCCACTAACACCACACTGCACAGCAGAGAGACAGGAGACGGTCGGGCGTTTATTTAAAACTGAAGAAGAAGCAAGAGAGAGAAAATCAACTTACTTCAGGTATTTGTCTGCAGTATCAGTGGCAGCTGGGGGGTCCCAGCTCACTCTGGCGGTGAGCTTCCCAGGTTCAGCCACTTTCAGTCTGGATGGTGGACACCTGATCTTTGGAGGGTCGGTATCTGAAGTAAAATATTGACCACCACAAAAAACAGATACAAGGTAAACCTTTTATTATCACAAGATCTGCAGCTATGCATTTCTTACTGAGCTTACATAGTTCTTCCTGTTTGTCTCTCATCATGTTACCATAGGTAACCCATTATGCTTCCTTGAACAGGTTAGTATTGCCTTATGGGCTAAGCAAAACATGTTCATTACATTTTTTTGATTTTAGTCTGGTCAGATCTGCCTATTTCAGATTGAGCTGTTTTAGGGCCTCCTGTCACTTTAAATCCAAACAATCTGCTGCTGGCAACAACCTCCTATCCAGCGTTTACACCTGCATCTGAAAATGGCTGCAAATAGATGCACAATTATACATCTCTGAAAAGCAGAAGTGGAGCCTCCTGCACAACCAGCAAGAATGCAGCAAGTGGTTTCTGAATGATAAATCAACAACAAAGCACTTGTCTTTGCCAGCAGTCATTGTACAGGGCATAGTTTCAGTTAGTTTCCCCATGAAAATGTTATTTTGTCATAAAAAGCCATTTTATTAGCATTAGCCTAATGCTAATGCTACACAGCAGCAGCAGGTACAGCAGCTAAAACAATCAGTTAAAGACTTTGTCCATCATTTAGCTCAGACATAGAGAAAACAAATACTAAAGTCTGAAGTTAAACAGTTATGTCATAAGCTCTCCTGTTTACTGCCTGATTATATTTGTATCAAAAGCTCTTGCTACAATTATGAAACATATTCTCATTAAATTATCCTTTTAATTTATTTAAAACATGAATCCATCTGACACTGCAGGTCCAGATTATGTGTTATCCAAATATGGTGCTCACTTCCTGTTTTTTACTGCCAATATGTGTTTTTTATTTATTTGCTTTTAAAAACAACGACAAGGCCTAAATATGCTTTATTTATATTTTATGATTTCAATAAGTAAAGATTTATGGGTCTAAAATTTGGTATTTACCCCTTTAGAGAACAAAGTGGTGTAAGATAAACACAGACAATACAGTTAAGTGAGGCTAATGCTAAGTCATAGAACTTGGTGAAGTTTTACGAAGCGTTTTGTGGAAAAGGCGACAGCTTTTATTTCAGGAGTAGAACATGAAGAGTAACTGCAGGCTGCGGTTTGGATCCTCTCAGGAAATTAGTCAGTTTCTGTGAAGCCGTGAGAGCAAACACATATGGAGCTTGTTCTGAGAAAGGAATCTCAGGAAGTTAAACAATAGCACAAATGGACCCGAGTTCAAGCCGCAGTTCACAGAATTTCCTAAAAGACTTTTAAAAGTTTGAACATCTTAAAGAAACCCAACCTGAACACTCTGGCTGCACTCCGCTCCACGAACCCCGGTGCAGGCAGGTGCGCGAGTGTTCCCCCTCAATGCGGTAGCCGGGTCGACAGGTAAACTCACACCTGGAGTCCACGAAGAAGCTCTGAGTGCAGAAGTATCTGCCCTGTGGGATGAGGGGCAGGACATGGCAACGAACCCCTGCAGAAACATCAGCACACATTCACTGCAGTCATATTTAGGACTTTTTTACACTGCAAAAAACACAATGTATTACCAAGCATTTCTGGTTTATGTACAAATATATTGTACACTTGAAATAAGACAGAACTAACTTACAAGTGACTTTTCAGCAAGATATAAGAACTTGTTTTGAGTCAAGGATTCTTAATATTGATGAAAAAGTTCTAGTTCCACTGGCAGATTATTTTACTTAGAACAAGACATTTTTCTCAGGTTTTTAGTGAAATAATCTGCCAATATAAAAGCTAATTTTCATCAATATTAATAAATACTTGATTCAAAACAAGCTCTTATATCTTGTAGGATCGTCCCTTTTAAGTTATTTTTGTTTTATTTCAAGTGTAATAAGATATTTGGACTAAAACCTAAACCAGAAATACTTGAAAAGATTTTGTGTTTTTGAAGTGTATGATTTACAAATCAAATTTCAACCAGAAAATATTATTTGTAGCCTATTTCTTCCTACAGCACCTCTCATAAGCTCTGAAATTATGTTTTTGTCTTGTTTATTTATTCTAATTTAAGACTGCAACAAAAAATTATTTTAGTAATCAATTATTTTGACAATCAATTAATCAGATACAAAATTGGCACGTTCTACAGATTTTCATTAACCTATTAAGCTTTTTTTAAACAATATTTGAAATACACTAAAATATTCAAATAAATGATTCAATTCCTTTTTTAAATGAGAAAATAAACATTTTATTACCATTCTTTTAGTGAATTTGAACTGGGTGAAGCTAAAACTATGTTTTGGATTAAACAGAATTATAAATAAAGGTGCTTTTTTTTCCAAAATGTAAATTGTTTACATATTTTTGTACAGTTTTGATTTAAATACTGAAATAAATATGTCATTTCTTAATCAAATGGCCTTCTTAGAGTCTGAATTCTCCAGTTAACGATTAATCGATTACTAGCTTAGTTAACGATATTTCAGTAATAGATTAATCACGATTAATCTGATTAATCGTTCCAGCCTTATTCTAATTTCATGATCATTTCAAGCACTACAGTTTGAAAACTTTGTTATTACAACATTTTTCTAGCTCTCAAAAGAATGAAGCGTAATTAGTCGCTGATGTCTGGTTGGTCAAATCTCAGTTTGGCAGTTTGATGAGTATCATTCTGTTACAATCTGAAGTGTAAATTCTTATTCATGCTCTTCTTATTTCTTCACATCTGGATGACTGAAATTCATCATCATTCACGTGTCTGAACAAAGCCTTGAAACGCCTGCAGGTTGTTCTGTCAGACTCATGACTAACTATTCGTAAGTCACACTGTTTCTGTTTCACAGTTCTGGTTTCTCATTAACGTCAGCAACCATTTTAGGATCTGAGTTAAACTTAAAAGCATTCAATAGACAAGCCGTAGCACGCACCGGAAACAGCATGCAGAGCATTTCCAATGGAGGGCTCTGAATTAAGTTCATTAAGTTAAAATAAAAGATTATTCCTTTACTTTTTGCTCTACTGTTTTAAAATAGGGCCGAAACGATTAATCGTGGTGATTTATTGAAATAATCGTCAACTTATTTAGTGATCGATTAATCGTTAACTGGAGTAAACAGACTCTAAAAAGGCCACTTGGTGAAAAAACATATTCAGAGCACCAATTCACAAGGCCTCAGATTCATATTGTTCGTAATAAAGAATAAAAGTGTCCACGTACTGCGGCAGTAAGCTGACCCGGACCAGAGGCGGTTGGCGAGGCACTGAATCGACGTTCTGCCCAGCAATCTGTAGCCCCGGTCGCAGGTCATCTCACACCGGGTGCCCAGCAAACCCCGGTGGGCCCCGCCGCGAGGGGAGCGGCACGACACCTCACCATTAGGCAGATGTGGAGAGCGACACCAGTTTGGGTCTGCTTTCAAAATAGAAGAGAAGAAAACAAACAAAGAAAAGCAGAAAAATGATTTATGATTGTTATTATTTAGTATTCTGTTTTCATTTCTGTCACATGTCATCTTATCAATTCTTAGGAAAATTCCTCCAAAATCCAAGGAACGAACTGGAAAAAACAGCCAGTCTAAAAAAGTTAGAAAATCTGTGAAATGGAGCAACTTTTAATTTCTATATTGAAAAAAAGTTTAATAATTGTAAAAAAAAAAAATAATGCAAAAATAACTTGAAATAAATATTGGTCAGAAAATTCATGCTAATTATGTGCTAATATTTGATGTTTTCTAAGGTCAAACAGTCAGACTGCACAACATATTACATGTTTACTGTAATTGTGTAAATCTTCAATAATTGTTAGCTAATTATTTATTTTACAGTCTCTCTAGTTATGTTATATTTAGAAGGAAAATATGTTGTAAGATATTCAAATCATTAAGGAATTAAAACAAACAGCCAGAATAAACTTTATTAAAAAAAACATGTTGAGAAGGAAATATTAAAAATTAATTATCTGAGATTCATGTTTTAATAAACCCAAAGCAGAAATATATGAACACTTCTTAATTATCACTTAAAAATGATCTACTATGCTTCCTTCAACAGTTTAGGAAAAGACTATGATGATACAAAAGATACAAATAATTCTTAGAATGAGATTTCAGTTTGCTTAGTTCTGCTTTGAGCTCCTTTCAGAAAGAGCTGAGCAAACCTGCTGGAGTTCCACTGGGGTTGCTAGGTAACTGGGCTGGGCTTAGCTGGGGTTGCTAGGTAACAGGGCTGGGCTTAGCTGGGGTTGCTAGGTAACGGGGCTGGGCTTAGCTGGGGTTGCTAGGTAACGGGGCTTCGCCCACAGTGGGCTGGGCTAAGCCCACTGTGGGCTTAGCTGGGGTTGCCAGGTAACAGCACAGTTCCCTTTGATTATGACTCAACAATTGGGAGGTTTTTGAATCAGCTTGTTTTCCAGACACCAAAAAACATTAAATTACTGACGACAAAAAAACAGCTGGAAGTTTGTTTTAAGTGCTTGGATTGTTTTCAGAAGCAACAAAAACGTCCAAAATTTGAATTTTGCCATTTTGAACAGCAGATGTAACAACTATTATTACCATGAAATCTTAATCATAGTCAATATGTATATATAAAGCACAGAGAGGTGTATTTGTCTCAAATAATGCTGCCTTAGATGTTAGACACGTGTTTCACGTTTGCACCTTTGTAGTCCAGCTGAGGAGTGTCGTCTTCCTCTATGAAGTCACTGTAGCTGTCGTAGTCTGTGGTGGCTCCCGCTGAAATGTGGAAGCATGAAACACATTTTCAAACATGTTTGAAATGTTTCAAATGAATGTAGGTGAAACAGTTGTTACAGAGATGAATATTACATGTGGAGAACAGAAAATGAGGGTAACACAGAGGCAGGCGGGCATGTAAGCGCTTCCCTCACATTGGCTCATTTCCTGTAACTTTAATGGAGGAAATGTCTGGTTTTCAAATCAGGGAGGACGATGGAAACTCATGAAAGTTTTAAAACTGTGTGAAAAGCTCCAAGATCATTCTCACAGATGCAAACAGAAATACTAAACAGAAATACTTGATTTAATGTGTAAACATTTAGTTGTGTTTTGTTTTTATTGCATTGTGATTCTAATAACCTTATTTAAAAGTTTCAATTTCACTACAGTTTTGTAGTGGATTGGTTACTTTAAATTATTGAACCTATCTAACTTGGTTTAAAGCTATAATTATCTCCCTGTCATCATTAATTTGTTTATGGAATTGATTAAATTTAGATCTGGAAGCTATTTCACTAAAATCTTCATATTTGCTCATTTCTTGACCAGTTTGCTTCATAAAATACAACCACAACCCAAAAGAGGCTCATTTATAGATTAATATGAAACTTATCAAGAAATAACCTTTAAGCATAACCTTTAACCTTTAATACAGCGCTTTAAGGCTGTATTAAATATACTTGGGAGTTTCTACACAGAGACTATGAGGGTGAATAAATATCTAAATCAGTTTCTTATTGTAATATATACTGGCACAGAAACCGTAGCCATTTGGTTCCTTGGACCAATTTCATATTTCACCTTCACAGTTTTACTTTAATAATGAATTATAAATTAAGATGTTACTCTTTTAGCTTGAGCCATATTGAGACAGGATCGCAGTTTTCATCTGCTAGTTCAGGATTCTGCAACCTCTGATGTGTTTTTATTTATTTATTTCTTTTTAGTTTCAATAAAATATTGTCCTTGTTCATTGTTTTTTTTTGTTTTGTTGGTTTTGTGTTATTTATTGTTTTGTTTTTTTTTTAGATTCAATAAAATATTGTAGTTTTGTGTTTTTTATTTATTTTTAGTTTCATTCTTATTTTTAGTTTTAATAAAATATTGCCCTGTTTAGTGTTTTTTTTTTTTTTTTAGTTTCATCCTTTTCCTGGGCCTCCATGAAAAATCTGATTCCCTCCACTGATTCAAATGTATGTGTTAGAAATTTTATTTATTTATATTTCCTTTACTTCCAGACCAAAAGCAGTCCACATCATTTTAAAAATAAGAAATAAATGAATCACAAACCAAACATTTTTAATCCAATATTTAAAAAAGCTGGCGGTATATTGTGTCACTATATGTTACAGTTGACACATTCAAACAAGACAAGATTTTAACTCATAACAAACATTTGGCTTGCAGATGTTTATCTTGTAGTCTGAGGCATGAACACTGTTCTTGTGTCTTTTTAAAATTTTACATGTCATGTTTTATTCACTGTAAGCAGAAAATAATCAAATAAAGGCTTGAAAACAAGAGTCTGAGTCTAATTAACATATGTTAATTAGACTTAGTGAACTAAGCTGCTGAAATGACTGGACTTTTTAACAACATAACTTGTATGAATAAAGGGAAGCATATGGATGTCTTCAGCCTCATGTTATAAAATACTTCATCTGATGACAAATGTAGAAACCCAGCACATTTTCATTATTCTATTAAAGACTCATTGTGTATCTTATTGCACAACTCCACATGTATTTCACTCTGCAGCCATCCTAACTTCTCTGCAGCTGTTTCACGCTCATTATGCCCTTTGAAAGTCTGACTCCATGTTTGGAGCTGGATGCCAGAGTTTCCTCCCCCCCTGTCTCAGGCCTCATTCCTGCTCCACTTCCTTTCTCCAACTGAAAGGTCGCTTCAACAACATGTTCTCTTAATAAGGATGCCTCACATCCAGCTGGCAGATTGTTTCTAAAAGCAGAAGACTTTTAGATTAAAGCTGTCATCAGCATTTTTCCTCATAATGAGCTCTGTGTTCCTCTCTTCCCCCCAGGCTAATGCAACCCCCTCTTCCTCCCAGAGCATTAGTCACACAGGAAATAAACACTCAGCTCATCTGATACTATGCAAGATTCAAGAAGCAGCAGACTTAAAGCGGCATGCACCACGAGGGCATTCAAACGGTACGTCCTTTAATTCACATTTTATACTCCCATTTGGGTCTCAACTGCTTCTATAAAGCGCTTAAAATACACAAAGCCGCTTTAGCAATATATAAATTAATTGTTTTAAAAATCTGGAAAACAACCCGTTTCAAAAACCTCAGGAATGTAATGTCACATTCAACGGGCACTGCGCCGTTACCTAGCAACCTCAGCCGAGCTAGCTTCGTTACCTAGCAACCCAAGCGGAGTATGTTTGGTCAGCTAGTTTTTGTGAAATCCACTTTTTTCGCGTGGCTATTTACGTTTCCAATTATATGTGACTTTTATGTGATCTCCTAATGTGAAGCCCAAATAACCTAAAAGTGTTCCGCATGCTGACTAACGTCACATGTAGCGAGCATGCTCGGTGTTTGCGGAAGTAAAGCTTGATGCTAACGGTGGAGCGGACCTTGATTTTAACATTTTTATCCAACAGCAGCGAGCACATGACTTAATCCTCAGTACCGTCCGCCATGGCTGTTGTTTTTCTTCCTGACTGCGCGTATCAGCACGCAGAATAATGACGTTCAGGTCGGTTGAATCATAGACATAATATAATAATATAATAACATAATAATATATATTATGTATATGGGTTGAATGCCACCGAGCCTCACAGGTCACGTTAAAAAAAAATCAGATACATATTGGATTAGGAACACATATCCAAGTGGCGTGGGAAGCAAGTGTAAAAATCCAATCTGTGTTGTTCAGACTGTCATAATAATCTGAGATACAGGTTGCATTAAGGCAAAAATAATTAAAAATCAGAGTTGGGTTACTTCAGGCTGCAGTGTGAATGTAGCCTTTTGTTAGTCTAACAGCCTATTAAGCCCTTCTCTCTGTCTAATGTTTGGTTTTTGACTCCTTTACCGTTTAATTACTTTTAGTGTTTTGTTTATCCTTGTAAAGCAGAGTGTGCTGTTGGAAACATGCTATATAAATAAACTTGATTTTGATCTTACCATTCAGAAACCACTTGCTGTGTTCTTGTGGTTGTGCAGGAGGCTCTACTAATGCTTTTCACAGATGTATGGTAGTATAATTGTTAATCTGCTTGCAGCCAAATTCACATGAGAGTGTAAAAGTTGAGTTTGGGAGCGTGGCCAGCAGCAGCTTAATTGGATTTAAAGTGACAGAGACCCTAAAACAGCTCATTCTGAAAGGAGCTCTAAATAAACAACTAAAATCTCTTAATCTAATCATTTTGTGCATAATGCCATGAAAATGTTTAGTATCGCTCATAAACCTGTCCTAACCTGTTCAAGGAAGCTTTACCTTTATAACTGCCCTGAGTCTGGCTCTGGGGCCTCATGGATCAAATGGTGCAGAATACCCAAACAGTGGCACGGTGAGTCCACTTCCTCTCTAATGACAAAGAGAAACGACCAGCGTCCTTTCAATCGTCTAAGTCCATGTGTGCTCCTGGGCAGTTTTTAGGTGTGGCTGTTATCTTGCAGGATTAAATGAAGCCCCACTGAGGGAGACGGTAGGGGGAGCTCCTCAGTAATTAACTGGTAGTGATTGGAGCAGAGCTGTGATTAAACCACCTGCCCAGTGAGCACAGAGGAGCACCTGAGGATGAGAGAGGGAAGTTTAACTACAGCTTAACCCGATAAAACAAGAGGCAATTGGCAGGAAAATTCAGATTTTTAAAAATGACCTATTATGCTTCCTTGAACAGGTTAGGGTAGGTCTACAATTCATGTTCATTGCATTTTGACCCCCAGTTTTAGTTAAGAGATTTTATTCTGGTCAGTTCTGTTTATTTTGATCTCCTCTCATAAGGAGCTGATTTAGGACGTCTTGCTGGCCACGCCCCCCAACTCAATGTTTACACTCACACATGAAAATGGCTGCAAACAGATCCACAATTATACAACCATGCATCTTTGAAAAGCAGAAGTAGGGCTTTCTGCACGTCAAAAAACTTGTCTTTTCCAGCAGCCATTGTACAGAACTTGCAGCGGTAAAACCAGCTGCATGTTTTACCTACCCACCCAAGTGGAGCTTGGGTGGGTAGGTATTAGGCTGGGCTTTGTTGCTAGGTAACTGGCCAGTGCCTGCTGATTTGTGATGTTACATTAAAAAGGTTTTTGAAATGACTAATTTTACAGACACCAAAAAACATTAACGTATTGCCTAAAAACATCTGAGTGTTTTTTTAAGCCCTTGGGCTGTTTTTAGAAGCGGTACAAACCCAAATGGAAGTACAAAATAATGCAAAATGTGAAGAATTTTTTTTTCTTGCTAATTTTTGGAAATATTGCTTAGTTTTTCTACAAAAAAAAACATTAAAATGACTTTTTTTTCTTTTAATTTCAAGATGTTCTCCTGGTAAAGTTATGTCTTTATTCTATTCTCATAACTTAATACAGACATGGATTCAACTCTCAGAGGAGATGATAGAAATAAAAACAACTTTCTGAAAATATACTCTAATTTCTTTTTTGGAAAATAAAGCAAAAAAAAAAAAAAAATTAAAATCAGAAATCAAATCTGGTATGAAAGATATTGAAGATTTTATTTTGAGGCCCTAAAAGTATCCCTCCTTGAATCTGTGGATTAGGGTGATGGTGAGGAGGCCTTCCAACCTCAAAGACAAATCAACATACCAATGGAAACAAAAACAAATGCTGTAAACCCAGTAAGGATTTTGTCTATGGAATATTGAGAAGCTTGAGTCTAAATGTGGGTTTGATGGGTTAATGTTTAATTCATCCTGACTGGAGCCTGGCCAGTTGCATGCTGGGGGACGCTGAGGAGCAGCTTCTCATTCCTGCAAGGAAGATGGGCTCACTGTGCAGTCAGCACATCTGCGTCTAATACAAATGGTGTTTCTGCTGAGCTGAAGGCGTTTTCCTGCTGCAGTAGCAAGAGGCGAAAGATGAGCTGCTGTAATTACCTCCAGAAAAGCAACATACAGCTTTAAGCCGTATATTTAAACACACTGAAAGACACTTTAAAGACTTTTACAAACTAAATGTCAATGCACCTAATTTTATTACAAGGTAAATGAGAGCCATATGATGTCATGCATTACTGAGAGCCATATGATGTCATGCATTATTGTCAGTTTAATTACTTTAAGTTATTTGCAAGTAATTGATTACTGACTGTTACTGATATTTCTTTTGTTTCCTTCTGGTTTTGTCTTGTTTTATGTCCTGCTTTGCTCTCTGTAATCTCATGCACATGCAATTAAATATATATATAATATTTTCTGATTTCTTTTTCTTGAAAAAAGTTACACATTCTTATAGTAAAATCGGGCAGTAGGGTAGTAATTTGAGGTTCAACACTCTCATCTTTAGCCTAACGCAGCATTTGTGTAATTTAAAAATCACTTAAGCAATAAACTAGATTTTTATAGAATTAAAGTAACGATTTTTTTGTCATTAAGTGTCCTGAAAATGTTCTTGCATTAATTTTGCAATTATATAAAAGTTATTAAATCTGCTATGAGATGTTTTGTAGTTTCTGAACTCACCTGAGAAGAAGAATAAGATGAACGCAGCAGCAGCAGCAACACATCGGTTGGTTGGCATGGCAGTAACAACGATTCCTCTGCAGGCGGAGAATAAAAGCGATTGTTTTGTTTTGTTCAAGGAGATTTTACAAGAAATTATTAAAGTAAAATCTAGAAAAGTTTCCAAAGTTGTTTGGTAAAGAGCCTTTAAAAATCTTGAGTTCGCCTGAACCCCGATGAGGACAAAAAAAGAGGCTCCTGAAGAGGAAAAGTTTTTCAGTAAGTAAAGTGAGAAGGTAAAGCCAGTAGGTGGCGCCCTCGGGCTTCAATGCATGCACGTTTCCTCCCCTCTGCTGCATAAACATGATGAATGGAGCAATTAACCCCACAAACTCCATAGACAGGATTAAAATACACCAACACATTAACCCGTGAGCTTCAATAGTGATTTTTCTTTTCTTTAACATTTACATTAATGCGGCTTGTACACTTTGCTGGAGTTAATTTTTTAACAACGACGTAGCTTTTTTTTTATTTGCTCACAACTAATTCAAGCATTAAATCTGAAAATAGTAGACACTAATTAAATCAAATAATAATCAGCTACTCCTGAAACATATTGTTGTGATTTTAGATATTGTTTAATTTGTAAATATCCTGCTAGGTGATACTGTAGCTTAATTTAGCAGCTATGAAACTGGTCTACATAAAAATGTGCATAAAGTAAAACCGCTAATTTTAAAGGCCGTGTTTCACTGAGTGCCACGTTGTTATAATTTTATTTACGTGGGTCACTTCACCGCAGCACAGACGTCAAGGCGAGCTTCGTCATACAGGAAACGGTGCCGCTACTGTCAGAATAAAAGCACACGACTAAGAAGACGTTACAAAAATATGCAGATTGGAATTTTTGTTTTGAAGCATCCCCAAATTCCCAAAAATAAACATTATCTTCGTATTTTACATGGAGCTCAATTAGGGTCAGAAAGTTTGTTTAAAAGAAAAATAAATGAAATTGAAAAAAAAGGATGTGCAACTGAAAAAAATGTTTACAAAGTTGTAAACTTTTTTTTTTTAGTTTATTTATTTATTCTTATTCAGTGTAATACATTTATACATCTTTGACAAAATAAAAACTGTAAAAAGTATCATTAGGCCCCGAAAAGCTTTGACAACATATAGACTGCAGCTTTGGAGAAAAATGGAAAAGCCTAGTAAAGATCCAGTCTTGGACAGCTGAGATTAAATATTTTATCCTTTTGAAATAATTTTATTGGTATATTGTTTGTTTGTTTGTTTGTTTGTTTGTTTGTTTGTTTGTTTTTTTATTTGTTTGAGACAATTGGATGATGCTGATGAAGGGATTTACCTTAAAATAATTTAAAAGGCTATTGCCACTGCTTTTGCTTTTGTACAAATTTTCTACCACACTTTTCCTTTCACTAAACTTTGAAATAATATGCTTGGATACAGATCTCTACAAACAGTCAGCTTCTTCTGCTTTCCGGTGAACATTCTGTAACATTTCTAATCCTTAATAATAAATAAGCACAACATAATGCTTGAAATTTAGAATAAAAGAATGGAATAGAAACAGACTTTATTGTCTCACAAGAAGGAAATTCTGGTGTAACAGTAGATATTAAAACAAGTTCTTAAACGGTTAAAAAATCTAATAAACAAGATTAACATTAACAACAAACATAGTTATTATAATGTTAATGATATTTTTAATAATAATTACAAATATCAAACAATCCAAGGAATGTGCAAAAAATAGCACAATGTGTAATAAGCATTTTATTTTATTTTAAAATGATATATAAATAATATAATAATATATAATAAAATAACATATTTACTTTAAAAATCCGAATGATGCTATATTTTTATAAGGATCAACAGGATTTTCACTAACAAGTTTTCCTTAAAAGAATCCTCCTTCGTTCAGTGCTTTTATTTTGTTAGCTGCTTCCTGTTTGAGGCGTTTAAAGGGTGGCTGCTGCTACCTTGACGTATGAAAAGCCGTTTGTCCCTTCAGGAAAGTGATTCTTGGGTTAGTGACGACACTTCCCCCCTCTTGCTGAATCTTTGAAGTTTTCCCCCACAATCTCAGCGTCGGGAAGCAGAAAGGGAAACTTTTTTTGTATCTCTTATTTTCCAGCTGTGAACCTAAACTCCAGCATGTCGCCTCCGTCTCGGCGGCTTCAGACGAAGCCAGTGATCACCTGCCTGAAGACTTTCCTCATTTCTTACAGCCTCATTTTCTGGGTGAGTGGCTGGATGAGTAATGGGGTCTGGGATAAAGGAGCAACAATGGGGCTCAAAGCGGCTACCGAGGCTAATGACAGAAAGTCGGAGGGGGGTAAAAAAGAAATCACTGCACGAGCCAAACATGTCGAACAAAAACAAACGAAACGTTTTAGTCGGTTTTGTTCAGCCACTTGTTGGAAACTCTTCGGCCGTTGGGGAGAAACCGAAGCGACCGTTAGGTTCTGCGTTTCCAACCGTTGGGGCGGGGAGAGGGGGGGGATCTCGACCGACTGTGATTAGCCTTTACCAACCGAAAGAAACGAGCTGTAGGCATGCTGCTGATGTGATTTAACACGACTAAACATTATGATCTCCGTATTGTTCAAATGCTCAGCTGAATCGCACACAACGCGAGGCGGCAACACTCGAATAATCAATCGAATAAAGAGTCAGATTACATAGCTTCGTGTCAGAAACGACTTAACGCCATTTATTTTTTTACTGAACTCCAAAATGCAAGACGTAAAACTCTCCAATGTTCTAAATATTTGAAGAAAATATAAGTTTACCCTTACTGTGAACGGTTGGCAAAGTATTGAAAATGATGGCTGACTACACTTGGCTCACAGTTTTATGGTGGGTAGTCCTGTTGGAATACAATGTGAGGAAGTAGTTAAAATGATGCCTTTGCAATGCTCTATAAAATATGTCTTAAGGAAAATGTTTCTAGAGGTTCATCCTTCTTTGTGTTTATAGTCTGTCTCATGTAGAAGTATCTGCCTTAAATTTATGTTGAATTTACTGTTTCCATCCATTGTCATCATCTTAATCTGGAAGCAGAGGTTGCTCCTACAAGCCTAACTTTTCAATATTCTTAAATTTTGATAAAGAATGGATAAGTCTAGTCGAGTCTTGAAGGGTTGGCAGTTTTTACATGAAATAGTTCGCGAACCACACCGTCCTCATCTTTTCATCAAGTTTACATCAATTTAGATGGTGAAAATATTAAATAGAAAAACAAATTCCCAAAATGTACATGTTGTGGTGCTTTTAAATAAATAAAATCTTCAAATGATGCTGAGATGATAGATTTAGGGTAAAAGGTACAGTAATTAAAACTGATGGATGCTAACGTTTCCAGGTGAATAAAAAACGGCACGTATTAAACTATCAAATTAGGTGTTTTTTGTTTAGTTTTTAATAAACGATGGTAGCTGAACACATGAACTAATCGGGGCCTGAAATCCACTGCGGGGTTCAGCGTTTCATAAATCATATAATCGATTCCTGCAAATCTGTTTTTTATATTGTGGGAAATTCCCGCCGTATAAGAGCTGCATTCAAGCTCCAAGTAATTCCCCTGTTTTTAAAAGGTGAATTTCAGACACTATAAAATATGCCTTAAGGAAAATGTTTCTACATTTTATTTATGTAGATTTATTTTAAACAACCATCTATTTATGGTTGTTTAAAATAAATCCAATGAAAGAGCAGGGTGTGGGCTATTTCAGACTAAAACTACAGTACAGACTGGGAAAATGGGCGAGGAAGTTTACCTTGCATGCAAAATCATAAATCAAACTTTTATTGACTTAGAGTAGTTGTCCATTTTAAAGCTTGCTCACATTGATGCTTGGTGCTGGTCTGAATAAATTATTTATGAAACTGATCATTTATTTTTACCTAATTCCCAAATAATATGAAAAACAAGTATAAAAAATATTTAGGCAAGGAATTAAGTGTAAAAAATAAGAAATTTTATATTGGAAATTTAAGTAAAATGGGCAAAATAACATGGTTTGACAATAACAAAGCTAAAGAGTTTTCAGATTTTTGATTGAAGATGTAAAATATGCTTTACATGTTTAGTAAGGTAACTGATTAATTGGTCCATTAATTAGTTGGCTGCAAAACATCAAAATGTTTTTTGATGGGATAACACTGAGCACCAAGATGCAGAGACAGGAGCTTATTTTCAGAATATTTCTTCTCTAGAAACATCTTGAAACATTTTAAGATGTTTACTTGATTTACACAAGTCTTACAGGTTAAATACCACTCAGTATGTTTACTGGTTTTGTCATGAAGCGTCAAGATAAAAATTTATTCTGAAAATTTGCTATCAAAACCATGAAGTTTGCGTGTGTGTGTGTGTGTACGCGCGCGAGTCCTTTTTTATTTAAGGTGACTCGAGTCTTAAGATTCAGTACAAACATCTATCCATAACTTTGTATTCTCATCCAAAGTCATGCTGTGCACAAATAAAAGAAAGTCAGATTGTTCTTAAACTTAAACCTATAAAGATCAGAGGGAAAGCCTTTAAGCTCCTTAAACATCTTTACTGTTTTCCCACCAAGAAAATCTGAAAAATAAAGGGATTCTAAAGAGAAAAGGACGACCTTTTTTATTAAGGCTGATAACAGAAGACGAGTTTTATTTTTATGATGGCCTCTAAAATCTTTTCAGGTGGAAAAGAATCTGAATCGTAAATTAGGGAAAATGGACGCTGGATTTCAGTACGAGAGGCTTAACCCATTTTCAAAACTTGAGTACAGTGTTATCAGGATTTAGGCTTTTTGTTTTCCTCAGGCCAGAACAGCTTAGCAACATTAACCAACCTTTGGGCCTAATTATTGCATGTTTTAATAAAAAATTTAAAAAAAGACAAATTCTGGTTCCGTTTGCTAGTGGAAGCTGAATAAGGAATAAACATGAATATTTTCCCATCGTCAAAGTAGGTTGGTTTGAAAACATCACGGCCAAAAGCAACAGTAACAGTACAGGCTAAAAGTGTAGGAAAATCAGAGCCTGTTTTTGCTCTTGGTGTTAATCTTTGTGCAGATCAAACAAGCAGCTGCTGCTGGCCGAGTTCAGGGCTTTTATCCTGCCATTTATTGCTGCTGGCTGTTTTCAGCAGCTCACTAACGACTCGCCGCTTTAAAGAAGGAAACATTTAGCTGATTCAACCCCAGGCGGAGGTCAGCGCCTGTCCCAGGTGTGTGCGTCTATTTCTGACCCACAGCGCTCTAATCAGACACCTTGCAGTTCAGGTGACCTTATCCTTTTTCTTTCTGCTCTGAGAAATCCAATCCTGCTTCTGTTTTTTTACTGCGTTTGTTCCCGTGGGAACGGTGTTGATTTGGTAGAGGAAATCAATGTTGGAAATGGCTTTTTGTTTTTTCCAGCCTGGATTCTGTTCTCTACGGTTAATAAAAGGACCCAACGTGTCCCTGTCGGGCTGGATGAGCGCCTCGGTCGACATAAATGAATCAAGTTGTGCTTGTGGCTCAGAAAAAAACACATTTCTGGAGCAAAGTCAAAACGCCGCTCGCCTGATCCGCCATGTTAACCAGACAGCTGCTCAGTATTCTGTCAGATGTCTGAAATTCATTCAAATCTACACTTCTAATCGTGTGCCATGTTCAAATTTTAGACCCTGTCACCTGAAAATAATTATTCTGTTTAATAAAGATGAGAAGGGTCCAATTTTTTTCCTCGATTTCCTATCAAGTAATGTAAAAAAAAAAACAGGTCATTTTAAAACAAACTATGATATATTAACAGCATATGTGAAAACCTCAAAGAACTACCAATCAATTAATTGTGATGAATTGATTATTGAATTAATCAACTAATTTAGTGATTGATTAACCATTAACTGGCGTATACAGACTCAAACACACTCCCAGCAGTAATTATGTCAGAACTGAACAAAAATATAAACATTTTGTCTGTATGTCCTATTCAGATCTACTCTAATTACATTTTTAGCTTCACTTGGTTCAGAATTTTTTCAAGTTCTGAAAAACAGTCAACTTTTGCTGTCCAATTAATAACTAGTTAATCCAAAATATAATCAATAGATCAGCCATACATTATATTGATAAGCTGATCAGAAAGAACTGAGCTTTTCACTGGTTCATGTCAGAAATATCGTTGGATGCAGACGATCAATCTTATGCTAACCGGATATTTTAATTGTTGCATTTTGGGCAATAAAAAAACTTTTTTTTTCAATTAATTAATTGCAGCCCTAAGTCATTGCATCTCCACTGAAAAACAAGTTGCCATCATGTCATTATTTTATTTATTTACTTTCCTCTGACTGTTAATTCCAGAGCTTTAAAATATTTGATGAAAATAGAACAAGATGCCAAACATGGCTGGATTTTTGCAGATAAAATAATTGCTGACGTTGTTTCCGCTGCGTTAAAATGTCGTCATCGTCGTCTCGCTCAGTTCACAGGTGTGATCCTGCTGGCTGTCGGGGTTTGGGGGAAGGTCAGCCTGGAGGCCTACTTCTCCCTCGTCGCTGAGAACAGCACCAACGCGCCGTACGTCCTGATCGGGACCGGAGCCATCATTGTTGTCTTCGGGCTGTTTGGCTGCTTCGCCACATGCCGAGGAAGCCCATGGATGCTCAAACTGGTGAGCCAGGAAGTGGAAGGGAAACATTCCCTCTGCAGACCGCTGCGCTCAGCTTACCCACGTTCCCCTCTGTTTTTCAGTACGCCATGTTTCTGACTCTGGTCTTCCTGGCCGAGCTGATAGCAGGAGTTTCAGGTTTCATCTTCCGTCACGAGGTAAATCACTGAAACTGTGGAGTCGTTCATGTTCAGCTGTGAAACTGCTTGACGTGTTTTGAATCCATCAGATCAAGGATAAAATCGGCAAGGCTTACGAGAGCGCAGTGGAGACGTACAACGGCACAGATGACAAGAGCAAAGCAGTCGACACCCTGCAGAAAAAGGTTGGTGCTGCTCCTCAAACTTTGAATTTTTATGTGTTTCATGAAGGAGATAATTCAGATTAACGAACACTAACATGTACGTATGCTGGATTTAGCCAGAGAGGCTAATTTTCGTCTGTAGTCCTTTAGCAGATTGATGGAAGAGATTAAAAGATTACAATTAACATAACATCCATCAATCAGTCCAGTTTATCACCACATTTCAGAAACAAGCTTTTCAATTTGCTTCACATCAGGAAAATAGAACAAAGTCAGCAACTGAAACATTACAGTCGTTGCACATCAAGATGTTTCTTAGTGTTTCATTTAGTAAAGTGTTTTATTCATGATAAAGCAGCTTCTGTTGCATAAAGTTATTTTTTTTCTTTTTTTTTCTGCTTTTTCCAGCTGCATTGCTGCGGCATGAAGAATTTCTCTGACTGGGGGAAAACGCACTACTTTGAAACTCACGGGATTCCTGAGAGCTGCTGCAAAACCAGCAGCAACTGCACTAAAGAGAACCTGAAAAACCTGGGAAGCGCCGGCACAGTGGTGTTCCCTCAGGTGAGTTACGACCAGCTGCAGTCACGATGTTTACTGGAAGCTTTAGATTTATTCTGTCTGCTTTTCTTTTTGTCAGGGCTGCTTTTCACTGGTGACCAGCATGTTGGAGTCCAACCTAGGAGTTATTGCCGGCGTCTCCTTTGGGATTGCTTTCTTCCAGGTTTGTTGCTTTTCCTCCCTCATGTTAAACAGTGTCAAGCTTTTTGTTTCCCCAAATGTGAGATAAAAGCCGCATGTTGCAGTTATGATCATCTTCCTTCCACAGTCATCCTTGGTTATCATTAGTAAGGGTTTTTAATTATAACAAATTTCATTAGTGGCCACAAAACCTGAATATCCAGACCTTAAAAACATAAAAACTCCTGAAACTGTTTCGTGTAATTAGCCTCAGGGGTGAAAGCTTCCCGATTTCCTTTATATACATTATTTAAGGGAGCGACTGTTGCATAATTAAATGTTCAAGTTGAACCTGTTTTAAGTGCAACATGTTAAGATTGTCTGGCTCTGCATGATGCAGTCAGTGTTCAAAGTTTATTTCTATTGAACGAGTCGACTAAAAGATTGGACTTATCTTTTATTGCCACACACCTGGAGCATGTTTTCCTGTTTCTAATTTTTTTTCCTTTAAAAAATTCTCTGCCTCAGCAGTGTGTGAGGACGACGCAGTTGGATCATTTTTTACAACTTTTCCTTCTCAGTTTCAGCCAAACGATGCCAAAGAGTCGCAGCTTTAACAGTAGAACACAAACCCAGGCAGAACAGGAGAAATGTTGTGTAAATGAAGCAGTTTGGGCCCCAAACTCCACCCTAGGAGGATTAAAAACACTCTAAAACTCTGGCAGTGTTCCGATTTCTGCTTCAGTTTTCTCAGCATTGTTCCAGAACAATTTCATCCAGCTCAGCCATTTCTTGTGTGCATTTCCTCATCAGGGATCCTTAATGGAGATTACATCCTCGGATGCTAATTAGTTCTTTGATCAGCCATTTTAAACAGCGAAACCAGATCAAAACGGCGTTAATCTCGCATTGTTTCATGGCTAAAAACACAAACTGGGAGGAAATTTGAGGCAAAATGAGTTTTAAATGAGCTGCGTTGATCTGACTTCCAGCAGCCAGAAACATGGAGAGTCAGATCTTAGATTGGGATTACAGTCACCTTTTAAAGGTATAATTAGATTATTTTGTAGCAATTAAGCTCTCAATATGAATTAAAACCAGTTTTAACTCAGATGAAGTTTAGAGTAATTCACACATTTTTAATAACTGAAGCTGAATTCAAACTTAAAATCTGTGACTGTCTTCCATGTTAATCTGACTTGGCTGAATATTCAGATGCATGAAATTCATAAAAATATAAGCTTTTTAATACTGTGCCATTATCACATTTTATATTCTACTGCTTGAAAATAATTATTGGGTACAGAAAAGATCATTTTCATTTGATTGTGTTTAATTAATGATCAGATGATCAAATACTGAAACATTTAAAAAACTAACTGGATGAAGACAAGCGAACCAGTTCATCATCATCGAACCAGTTCATCATCATCGAACCAGTTCATCATCATCGAACCAGTTCATCATCATCGAACCAGTTCCACATTAAATGAATGGAGAGGAGCATTTCTAACATTTAAAACAAAATGGCTTCTTTCTTCAGACCTGTTTGCATTGAGACAGTTAAACATTTCTAGACGTAGTCATAAATCTGATTACATTTTTTAATCGATTGATGGTTCTGGTTTGAAGTGAAACTAATTAAAGCTTACTTGCTCCGTCCCGGTCCAGAATTAGGCCAGTAACGGCAGCGGTGTTATCAGGTTAAATGTGCTGACAGTCGCTCATCTGGTTGTAAATTTACAGCAGGGTCAAAGTTGAACGTCGTTCCAAGAACACAGCAGGTCATAATATTAACCCGGGTCTCTGTGAAAGTTATGAATCTGAAGCTTTCAGTGTATTATGAGCTGCAGGAGCCAGATAAATGTTTTGTCTGATTTATTTATTCCCCCCTTCAGGTCATTGGGATTTTCCTGGCCTGCTGCTTGTCTCGTTACATAACCAACAACCAGTATGAGATGGTCTAGCAGTCACCTGTCACAGGTACGGCTTTATTGGCTTCACTTCCTCTTTCTGTTGACCACGCTGCCCTCGTTTATCTGTTTGTCGTCTCTGTTTGCAGGTGACTGCTGGGCAGCTGCAAACTGAGCTCAGATTTTAATGTTGTATAAATGTCCTAGTTTCAGTTTTAGGGAGCAAAACTGGCAGCTTCTGCTTTTACTGTCTCACCAGCAGAGCGAACGCGTTACAGGGACGACACCTGACCAAAACAAAGGGACCTACATGTTTCTGTTACTCACTCCAGTTTGGCTGTCATTATGTAGTTAACTTAATATTTGTGTTTTCTGTCCTTCAACTGCCTTGTTTTTCACTAATAAGCTTGATCTAGTGTATAGAAAATCTTCAGCGCCACTTGTGTCTTTACATGTGAATCTAATGGGAGACGGAGAGATCGCTGCTGTGGATGAATTATGTGGAAGAGAAACGGTGTGTGGGCCAGTGCTGATGAACAGCAGCCATTATGTGCCAGTCCAGCCGCTTCGATGACTCTGTGTTCAGTGTTGATGTTCTTTGGATGCATGTGGAAAAAATAAAGATGAAATCTGGTATCTTTGACCGGCCGTGGTGTCTGGATGTGTCTGCTCAGCCGTTTTCCTCCCGACGTTGTGATAAAAACAAAAAAAACTCAAATGAGTTTAGTTTGAGCTCATTAGTTGGTGGAGAACTTGAATATTTCCACCAACTCAACCTGTCTCTATTATTAGAAACACTTTTTATACATAATTCCTAAGAAAAAAAAATAATGTGCTCCTTTCATTCATATTTCAAATGTCTTTTAGAGGTGAGTATTTATTGTATCGTTAATTATTTGTGAAAATTATTCATCAATGTCACAATAATGTTGACTTAAAATGTTAGTTTTACTATTTCCTCCTGTTAAATGTGTCGTTTAGTGATGTAAATCCCACTTCCTTTTGTATTTGGTGTCCTAAAGACCAACATAATCTAATTCCATTTGTTTGTGGCGTTACGAATACTTTAGTGTTAAACTACCTAAAAAAGTAGTTTCTTTTTTTTTTTTTTAGCATTTGTATTGTAAATTACAATAGTACCACAACATACTGTGATGTACGCATCACCCGCCCTTAGTCTTAATTGTGAGTGTAATTAAAGTCTCAATTTCTTGTTTTTGTCCACAAACTTGGTGAATAAAGTCGATTTTGAAGAACATTTAAGTTTGGACTTAACTGCTTCTGAGGTTAGAATAAAATATATAACAAATTATTTTATAAAGTAGTTAAAGGGTTTTGTTTTTCAAAAAATGCAACTATAATTTTTAGCAGACCTATTTTAAAATATCTACTGAGGTTAAGAAAAATATTAAGGAATAATTACCCCCATTTTCTGATTAATTTGCATTCATCTTAAAAATTTCACTGACCTAAATGTAATTTATCCTTTTGAGCGTTTTTAATTTAGTTTAAGACTTTTGAGCAACTTTTCTTAGTTTGTTTTTTCGGGTGTGTCAAACTTCTTCAGATCTGCGTTTTTCAGTCCTGCCCTGCTTGTTTTAGATGTTTCTCTGCTTCATCACCTCACCTGAGTCAGCTGTGTTACAAAAACATGTAAAACATTCAGGGCCGGGTTGGAGAAACGCTGTCTGACATAATGTGTTCTCGTTTGAGGAGTTGAAATACTTTTTTTTTTTTTAAAACATAAGTTATAATAAGCCAAAAGAAAGCATCAAAACTCTGCCAAATAAAGCTTTTGATGTGTTTTTAAGGTTTAAAACTCAAAAATGCACAGAATGCTATGGAAAAATTAGCTTTTTTAAAAATGAAACTTTGTTTTTGTGAATATTAAATTGCCTTTATTTCCAGTGAAACATAATCTGACCTTGTCATGAAGTAAGGGAAATCCCTGTGCCTGTGTTTTCGGTTTACTCTCGGATGCTCAGTACATTGGAGATTCCCATCTGTGTTTGCTGGCAAAATAAACACAAGATCCAACGTGAGCAGAGACTCCAGACCGGCAGAAAACAGCAAAGATACGTTAAAAGTTTCTGTTTTGCAAACATTTATATCCATCATTTAAACACAGATTTATTATTTTATTGCTTTGTTTTTGCAGAGACAGGAGAGGAGCTGGTCAAATAAAATTGATGCACAAAAATTTATATATATAAAAAAAGACTGATTTAAATTAAATGAACTAAAATTCAGCTATTTTAATTTATACTTCATTAGTTGGAGTGTTTTTGTCAAATATTAGTAAAATTTATGGTATTTTTTAACCTGCATTTCCTGTTCTGTCGACTTGAATTCTTCCATGTTGGCAAAACAAACTCGGTCTCAGAGGCACATTGCTGAACCTGCAGATACCTGAGAGTTGGTGGATATTTGCAAAAAAAATAAAAAAGTCCAGTGGCTGCTGTGCAAATATAGTTCTTATTAACCATTTAACAGCTGAAACATGTCAATATACTAGGATATTGCTGAAATTACTTCATTTATCTAATCTCATTTATATTCCTCTCAACCCTGCAGTCATCCCAGTATTGTGTGAAACCCTTTCTACCACATTCTTCCTTCCACTAAACTTTCCAACAATATTCCTGGAAACAGCGTTCTCTGATCAGCCAGCTATTGTAGCTGTAACTTGACCTTGCAGTGTCTTGTGGAGAGTATCAGTGACTGTCTGCTGGACACCTGACCCAGATGGTTGAGTTAATCAGAACGTTTCTATATTGTAATTTATATACATCTTAAAATCTCCTGAGGAGCTGAAGTTTGGGTTTTCACCAGCTGTGAGTCAGAATGTTGAAAAAGAACACTAATAAACACAAATTAATTGCTGAAAAAAAGAACTTTAAATTATATTGCCCACTATTTATTGATTATAACTACATAATTAGTATGAAGTTATAACTATATGTGCAATACAACTATTTTACAAACTCATGTAGTATAAATACTGCTGCTATGTATTTGTACTTTTTCATGTTTCTGCTGTATATTTTATTATATTTTTCATAGTTTCTCTGTTACATTTCTTGCTAAACCACCTTTTTTTGCCCATATTGCTCCTGGAAACAAAATGTAATTATTATTATTATTATAATTATTATTATAATAATAGCCGTATTATTATTATTATTATTATTATTATTATTATTATTATTATTATTATTATTATAATAATTCAATATAACATAGTAATAATTTATGCTGCCTCAGGACTTCTTTGAAATATAAATGTTTAATCTCAAATAGTTTTTTTTTGTGGAAAAAATAAAGGTTGAATTAAAAAACATTTGATTAAATTATTAATTTAATTTAATAAATGTGTATTACAATTCAAGATTTAGAACTTCATTAGTTTTACTTGAGAATTTTTAAAGATTTTATTGTATTTATTTATAAATTGAATGGACTACCTTTTGTCTTGAAATAAAGACTTTCAATTATTTACGTTTTTACTTTTATTACAATAATTGACACCGTTTTTTCTATATTTTCCAAATGGCAAAAACGGCTGAAACTTTTAGTTTGTAGTTTAAATCTTTCCACCTAATATTGACTGAACATGTAAAGCATACGAGTAAAATGAGAAACACATTTTAAACTCTTTAATGTAGACGTAATGGCAAGTAAAAAACAACACTCGGTTCATAATTTAATGTTACTCTGTTCCAGGCATGCCCAGAGCTGCACTATGCCACACCTGATCATTAATTAATGTAATTAAACACACCTGAGTTGCTCCTGCTGCTGCTGGGACTTTAATATAAACTCAGGCCTGTCTACCGGGGTTTCTGGAGCCGTTAAGGTCTAAAGCCTTCAGGTAAGACCAGGGTTTCCTCTAGCAGGTGGAATAGATGTGTGTTTTAACCTGTGTTAAGTGGGTTACAGATTGTGACCTATAAGTTTAAATTGGGAGTTATTTCAGTTCATGGGAGGTTAAAGTTGAAGCTACGTGGCTCAGCCAGCAGGGGGCAGTGTTGGGTAAAGCTCCCAATGCGGAGATAAGAGCGAATCCTGGGGGGGAAATATCCTAAAACTCGATTAATCTTATGTAATCCAAACCTTTCAGTGCTTCCCGCTAGTCTAACCTGACAGACGAGTATTATTTAGGTGTCTTCAGGATGTAATGGCCTGGCAGTACGGAGAGGGACGTAACCAGGCAGCGGATAATAGAGGAACAAACACGGCTAACTGACGGCGATAATCTCCTCTCTGATTGGTCAGCCGCGGATCAGAAGCTACTAAACTCCGCCCACATTCTCCCAGCACTCCAATTGGCTGTGAGGAGAAATAAAACGGGGCGGGGTTTGATTTGTTTTATTTTTTCCAGCCGGTGCTTCGGTTATAAAACCGGGGCTAACGCTTCCAGACAGCTGAGGAAACGGTCACATTTCCTTCCGGGCGGTTTCTGTCCGGCTTTTGGTGAGACTAACAACCAAAACGGCCAACAAAGATTCTCCTCAGGGTTTCTGGAGCTTCAGGTGAGTCTGAGTCCTCTCCATTTTCTGCTTAATGTGAGTGTTATTGATAAAGAAAATAATTCAAGGTCATGGGGATTTGCTTCACTGCAGGAATATTCAGGAAATGACTTGTCAGCTTTATGTGCTTCAGATTTCAAATTATTCTACTTTCTATTTTGCAGGTTTAACCCCAGTTTAACCAGTCTGCAGCTAAGCCTATAAATCCCTCATGATGATGCAGATCAGCATCGACCCGGCCAGCAACAAGCACTCTCTCCTCAACGTCATGCACCGCTTCATAGCAGCTGCCAACAACATGGACGAGACCATCATGGTGCCCAGCCTGCTCAGAGACGTTCCCTTGGAGGAGCAGGCCAACAATAACAATAACAACGACGACGACGATGATGTGGCGGAGACCCAGGTGGCCAGCAACAAGCAGAGGGACATGTACGAACACTACCTGCTTCTCAAGTCCATCAAGAACGACATGGAGTGGGGTCTGCTGAAGAGGGAGATGAGCAGCGGCGCCAGCTTCCTGGAAATCGCTGTGAAGCAGGAGGAAGAGGAGCAGCAGCAGCCATCAGTGAAGCGGGATCTGGCTGTGGAGGACAACGCTGACCTGGAGCATCAGTTTCATTATCACCTCAGAGGACTGTTTGGCGTGCTGTCCAAGCTCACGCTGCAGGCCGACCACCTCACCAACAGATACAAGAGAGAAATCGGAGGAGGGAACTTCATGAGATAAAAGTCTCTCTTGCACTGGACTGCTTTGACTTTTTGTAAGAAATCTTATCTGACCGGGGCGCTCTTTGTTTTCACTCCTCCTCTGCACTCCACCTGTCACCTGAAACCAGTGATGCCAGACCTCTCTATTCAGTGCTTGGTGGAGGTTTCCTCACTTTTCTTTTCTTTTTTTTTTTTTTTCCAGCCAGATGACGCACAGCTTTGGTTTCTACAGAACCTTACCAATCACCTTGTTTCAGGTTCAGACATGTTTGTGAATAAAAAGGTTCCTACCTGTAGGAGATGTTGAATGCTGGTTGTTCTGCCCGTCCTCCTTCTTTAATTTATCTTAAAGCTGAGCTGAAGGGCTCTTAACTGTACAAAGTTTAATTCCTTACACTTGTTGGTGTGCCTTGGCGTCACACTTACTTCTACTGCTGCCCTGATCAGGTCATTGTGACGTTTTAACAGCTCAATGTTTGTCCTTGTATTTCAAAATCAGTTTTATATTGATGCATAAATTGTGTACAGCTGAAATAAATGGCAATGTTTTACAATGGTTTCCTTCTTATTGCTGTACAAATGGGATCATTGCTTGGCTTTTCCTTTTAGAAACTGTCGTGTTTAAAAAAAGCTTTTAATATGACCAGTCAAGTTTATCTGTACAGCACATTTCAGCATCAATGCAGTTCAAGGTGCTTTACATCACAAAAATACAAAGAACATGCAACTAAGGACCAGTAAACATTTTGCCAAGTGCTCTCATGCAACATCAAATGTTAGTCAATTTAGTTATAATGGTTTGAAAGCAACAGGAACTCTGTGCTTCAGCTGTTTTACAGTAAATCTGGAAGTTTGTTCCAGATTTGGGGCTACACAGTAGGTAGAGCTGTTGCCTTGCAGCAAGAAGGTTCTGGGTTTGATTCCCGGCCCGAGGCCTTTCTGCATGGAGTTTGCATGTTCTCCCTGTGCATGGTGGTGACCTGTCCAGGGTGAACCCTGCCTCTCGCCTGGAACTTTAGAAGAGGCACCAGCAACCCTCCTGACCCCACTAGGGACCAGGGTGTATAGAAAATGGATGTTCCAGATTTGTGGTGCATAGAAGCTGAATGCTGCTTCTCCATGTTTGTTTATATTTGCTAAATTTAGTTCAGTGCCATTATAAACTACTAGTTCCTACTGTAGTTGGAAGGATTCTTTGCAAAAAAAAGAGTTTTAAAGATATTATACTGCAATATTTGTGCCTTTACTGACAGTTGAAGGTGGCCATTTTGGATTTGTGAGGAGACCCAACCTTTCCACTTGGGATTCTAAATTTAGTTTTTCATTTCTGTTTTAAGACTTGATAAAAATTGCTTTCTAACTTGCATCTTCAATATTTATTTTAAAATGCGACTCTTAGTTTTGCATTGAATGTATTTAAAATTTCAAGCAGACTGGCTTTCTACACTGCAAAAACAATCTTACTAGGTATTTTCGTCTAGTTTCTAGTGCAAATATCTTAGTGCAGTAAAATAGGATGAAACTAACTTACATGAAACTTTTTAGGATATGAGTTTGTTTAAATTCAATTCCTTTAATCTTAAAGTTCTAGTTCCACTGGATTATTTCACTTATCAGGGATGTCCAAGTGGAATAATCTGCCAGTGGAACTAGAACTTTTTCATCAATATTAGGGAATTATTGACTTAAAACAAGCTCCTATAACTTGCTGAAAAGTTACTTGTAAACTTGGATATACATACTAAGGTAATTGTGCAAGAAAGACCAACATTTTCTTAGGATTTTGTGATTTTTTTTTTTTGCAGTGTAAAATATCAAATTGACCTAAAGGTGATGATAAATGCTGCATAAAAGAGTCATGGCTGCTTGCCAACTCAATCCAGTGACATTTACAAAGTCCACTAATCATCTCAAACCCTGGGAACAGGACCTAGTCATCACAGCTGATAAGATTTGGGTGAAACAAAAAGTACAATAGTGACGAAGCAAATTCAATAAACCTGATTAGAGATCAGACAGGTGTTTCTCTGAAGTTTGCCTTCAGCGGAGAACGAGGAGCATAAATTACCAGAGTTACCTCACACCTAAAGCACTTTACTTCAAAGATTCATTATTTTTTTATGTGACATATTCTTTAATAATTGCAACTTTGGTTAACATTTACTGGTTTAGTTTCATCTGATGTATGCAATAAAGAAAAATCACTCTAACAGAACCTGTTCAACAGCATGAAGCTCAAAAAACCCAACAGATTATGCTGAGAAACAAATTTGCTGACGTTTATCGGCCTTGAAAAGGTTACAAAATTATTTCAAAAGCTTTGGGACTCCAGCAAACAACAATGGGAGCCATTATACAGAAAGAATGGACAATCAATTCAGTAATAGTCACTGAGAAAAAGAGCACACGTGATTTTAACATAAATTTAAATCTTAATTATTAATACTTTGC
Organism: Poecilia reticulata; assembly: GCF_904066995.2. Lineage (NCBI taxonomy): Eukaryota > Metazoa > Chordata > Actinopteri > Cyprinodontiformes > Poeciliidae > Poecilia > Poecilia reticulata. Next base: position 25,164,960 of record NC_088839.1, read on the forward strand.
ATTCAACTTTTGCAGTTATTCAATTGACATATTGATGGATACAGTCATTTATTTCTGTAATGTTTTAGTTTACCAGGAAGTTCTCTGAGATAAAATCTCTTTTTGAAGGAAAGCATGGAAGTGTGGTATATAAAACACATTAAATGTATACAAATAAAACATAAAACTTCACTTATGTACAAAACCATGTAATAAATGACAGAAATAGAGGATAAAATCTGCTTAAAAGTGGATTAAGAATAGCAATATCACGAGTCAGTTAGTTTTAAAAAAGGTGATCTATTGTGATTCCTTGAACAGGTTAGGATAGGTTTATGGTCTACACAAAACATATTCGTTACTTTTCTTTGAACAAAATTATTCTTAAATAATGAGATTTCAGTCTGATCAGTTCTGTTTATTTTGAGCTTAATTCAGATTGAGCTGTTTTAGGACGTCTTTTCACTTTAAATCCAAATAAGCTGCGTGGCCACAGCCCCCAACTCAACGTTTATATTCACACTTGAGGATGGCTGCAAACTGATGCACAATTATACAACCATACATCTTTGAAAAGCAGAAGTAGAGCCTCCTGCACAACCAACAAGATCAGAGCAAGTGGTTTCAGGATGGTAAGTCAAGAATAAAACTCTTGGTGTGCTGTGGTGGCACAGGGGTTAAGCACAACCCACATATGGAGGCCTCTGTCCTTGGCACAGCTGTCGCAGGTTCGATTCCTGGCCTTGGCGACCTTTGCTGCATGTCTTCCCCCTTCTCTCATTATCCACTTTCCTGTCAATTAATTATCAAATAAAGGCCACAAGAGCCAAAAAGAGCCTCTTGTCTTTTCCAGCAGCCATCATACAACAGTAAAACCAGCTGACCAAACATGCTGGAATTCTGCTTGGGTTGCTAGGTAACATCGGAATATAACTTAACAATGAGGAGATTTTTGAAACTGTTAATTTTCTTGACACTAAAACACTTATTAACTCATTGCCCAAAAACAACTAGGTGTTTTTAAAAGATTGGGTTGTTTTTAGAAACAGTTGAGACGCAAATTGAAGTATACAAACGGGCCATGTATGAATTTTGCACAGAAGGTTCAGTTTAATGTACATTTATTTTAAACATCAGCAGCTCTGTTTAGCTACGCTTGGTGCTCAGTACGGGAACGACACACAAAAACAACACATTAAGCAGAATGGGTCCAGCCACATCTATCCATCAACAAGAGAAGCCCTCCCCTTAGCAACAGCTCCACCAATCCCGTCCTCGGATCCTCACCCCCCCCCCCCCCGTCCGCCTCACAGCAGTGATTAAGAGGTTGTGGGATGAAGGGCGTTCACAGAGCGACACCGTCCGCCGAGCTGCTGCTGTTCCTCCAGAGAGCAGCGAGGACGCCGGCAGGGTCAGAGGGTTTGCGTTTCTGAACGCTGCTCCTCTCTGTTCCTCTCACACAATGGGCCTTTGAATCAAAATGGCTGCATTGGTCAGTGTGCCTCAGCCCACTCAAGTAAACTGGGTCAGCTGCACTGGTGACAGCTGGCCCCGCAGGGGATCCACAGGGAGCGGTGGTTTCTTTTTAAGCTGAGCCGGATGAAACCACTGGAATAAATTGATGTTTTAATTTATTAAGAGTCCAGAGAGGATGCAAAAAAACCCTGAAATTTAATCAGTTTCACCTGTTTATCTCCAAATTATAGGATAGATGAAGAAAGAGGAGCTTTAAAAAACAAATACGTGAGGTAAACAGGCATAAAATGCAGAGTTGGATGGTAACCAGCTGTATTTACTTGAGTAACGTTTTGGAAAAACCCAACTTTTTACTGTGCTGTCATTTTTACTTTTCATTGAGTAATTTTATTATTTAGTGATTCATCCTTTTTGTGCCTTATTTTGTTTATTAGAAATGCTTTAATTTCTAAAAGCAAATGTTTCTTCATGGCTCTGAAGATAAAAGGTTCCTGCATTCAAGATTAATAAAGTTTATCGAGCTCCAGGAACATTTGGTTGATAAAGTTTCTGTACTTTCACTTCTGACATTTGATTGATTTCTTTATCTCCACAAATAGTTATGAATCTAATATCCAAGACATGATTTATCCTAAAATCAGAGTCAGATAGTAACTAGTTACTTTTACGTGAGTAACTTTTTGGAAAAAAAATGTACTTTAAGAGTATTTTTACTTTGCTGTGCTACTTACTTTTACAAGAGTAATTTTATTAAGACATATCGCTACTCTTACTTTGGTAAAATTTCTTGATTTTTTTTCTTTACTGAATTGAGAATAAGCATGTTTTAGCCAAACATTCACAAGACACACACCTGCAGTTTTTGTTAAAGTTTCATAAGTTTTACATTGAAAGAAATTGATTTGGAAAAAAGTTTCTTTTGCCTCATTTTGTAGTTATTTGTATGATTCATTTTCCGTTTGGATGTCCACATAACTTTTCAGTTTGGATGGTCTGATCATGTAATTTTTAAATATTTGATGTTTTGATCAGACACTACTCGAGTTGATGTTTATTTTAACCAAATATTGTTTAACTGAAGTAATTTCTTGGAAGGCTAGTACAATGTTTGTACTTTTGGTTGATGATATGATGGAGTTTTGTGTCCCCTGTACGTCCAAACACAATAAAAAACCACAGATTGCATCATAATAAAACAGCTTTGTTACTTTTAAAGCTAGACACATCTGAAAATGCCAGAATAGGTTCTTCAACTTCTTTATCTTTTATTTTTGCTTCTGATTTTATAAAATAATCTCATCTAAAGCCTTCATTGATACAGCGTCGTACAGATTGAGTTTTCCAACTTAATGTTTTGCGCCAGGCCATTTTCTTGCAGGCTTTTTCACAGAGTTTAGCTATCAGCGTTTTTTAAAAGATGGATGTTTCTTTGTTTTTATGCCACTCTGTTATACTTTCTAATTCTAATTTCTATTTAGTTGCTATATTTAGTTAAAGTTTGGGCTTTTAAAATCTACTCAGTTGTATTAATTATTGCCATAATTTTTAATGGTCAAACTTTTCTGAGCACATATTGTGTTTGACAGCCTTTATTTTTGCTATGATTTTCCACTTACAGTTTTAAAAAAAAGCACTTTGTATCAATCTGATTAGTGAATAACCAAATAGCAGATTAAAGACAATAAATATATTTTTGTTGTTGAGCTCATATTTCTATTTATTCGATAATTTGAATTGAAAATGTTGCTTATTTTTGTCAATATTATTCAATTACAGACCCTGCAATTAATTATATTAAACATTTTAACTGAGTCCCACAAAAAAAAAAACATTATATTTTGAAGTGCAATATTTTTGTGATATCAAGCTGCATCAGTCGACCTCCCAGCAGGCCACATTTGGCCCTTTAGAAACCTGAGAGCAAACATCCAGTATATTCTGGATTTGAAAAGGCAAAGAGGAGGAGGTGCTGTTTCATCATGCAGTACAGCTTAAAGCTCACTGGGGAGTTTATGTAATAAAATCTTTCCTAATTACCTTCGCCCTGCCTAAAAAGCAGGAGCCAGACGCTCAGATAAATTTGGAAGCTCTCAGGTGTTGCAACGTGTCTTGGGTTCAGTGTGCGACGTGACAGACAGATCTTGGGTCATGCTGGGGAGTCGTTAAGTGTTGAAAGACCTGAATGGGCCTTGCCAGGCATGATGAGGCTGCGTGACTGCAGACTTGGCAGGAGCGGGCGGTGTCTCCTGTCCTTTTCTCTGGCTGCGCCTCGGAGTTGCTCAACAGCCGTAAAACGGTGGATAACCGGGCAGAGCAGAGATTATCAGTTCACAGGGCAGGTCGTCTCTGCGACCTCTTATCACTGGACTGAGAAATGTTTTAACTGTACTGTTCCCTGAGCAAACAGCTGACTGCAAACCAGTTTGTTTTAATACTGTGAGTTTACTGGGAGGTGGGTGGGCACCTCTCAGAAAACTAACCAATCAAAGCAGAGAGAACCTGGGAAAATATTTACTGAACTTTAGGTTGACGTACAACTCCAATTGTTCTGCAGGAATGTTTTAAAAAAGCCTCAGTTTATAAATGCATGGAATGTGACAGACATTCGAAGAAAAACACAAAATCTTACCAAGTATTTCTGGTCTAGTTTGTAGTACAAATATCTTGGTTCACTTCAAATAGGAGAAAACTGACTTACATGTAACTTTTCAGAAAAATTTAGGAGGTTTTTTTTAAGTGAGTGATTCCTTAATAATAATGAAAAACTACTAGATATAAGTAAAATAACAAAAAAATTATAAACCTTTAATATGGAAAAAAATTTCTTGTTCTACAGGCAGGTTAATGTAACTTGTGCTTTTTCATCATTATAAAGGAATTATTTACTTACACTATTTTGTCTTTATAAAAAGTTACTTGTAAGTTAGCTTTGTCTCATTTGAAGTGTATTAAGATATCTGGGTAACACTTTATTTGAAGGGGTTCGCATATGACTGACATGACTCTGTCATAAACATGACATAACACCTGTCATGAACATACAGAAGTCTTTATGAATGTTTATGACTGTTGTCATGAAGTGTCATTTGATAAATAATGACACTTTTAATGCAAAGTTGCTCTAAAAGTTGCTTTGAAAGTCCATTAAAAGTGCCAACTTTGCATGATTTTGTAAATTATGATAATTTAATGCAAAGTTGGCATTTTTAATGGACTTTCAATGCAACTTTTAGAGCAACTTTGTATTAAAAGTGTCATTATTTACGGAATGACACTTTATGACAACAGTCATAAACATTCATAAAGACTTTATGCTTATGAGTGTCATGTCAGTCATATGCGAACCCCTTCAAATAAAGTGTTACAGATATCTGTACTACAAACTAGGCCAAAAATACTTGGTAAATGATTTATATAGATACTATATTTTAAAAAGTGTAATTTATCTGATTAGTACTTGCATTTAATTGGAGTTGGTGCGTAGACTGTAGGTAAAAGCAGTAACCATCAGGTGCTAAATCACTGCTTTGCAGCGTTTTATTGTTTCAGGTGGTTAAATTATAACTAAGATTCATATTTTACACCTATTTTATGTACTTTGTCAAAATCCAGTCAGATAAGAGCGTAAAAGACAACCTAATTTTAATTATGATTTTTACTTGGAATGCACTGACTTGAAAATCAATGCTGCTGTAACTGACATTTACCAATATAAATTATGTATATTTCCCCACCCATTCAATTCGGTGACCAAAGCTCGTTCAGACAGTTCACACACAACTCATTTTATTTATTTTTTTGCCTGTGTCTGGTAACTTTGTCTGACAAGGCCTATTCCCACCTTTTTGCCCAAAAATCTGATTTGTGCCACTTACTACTAATTTGGTTAGATATCCGATAGTTTCAAAGTCTGCTGCAGGAATAGTCGTGCCGCATTTTATCCAACTTTTACGTCATTTATGGTAGACATGCGTCATAATTCTGCACCAGAAGAAAACAGAAGCGATCAATCTAGACGTGATGGCTAAAGCTAGCGACACACTTACCTTTAGCTTTCTCTGTGTTGTTATGAACTTTTGTCAATAATGTCGGTTCTCGATTGCTCAACAACTTGAAAACTGATCCACAGATGGCAGCATCCATTACTATTTCCATAAACAATGCACTGCTGTGTGACGTCTACGTTCTTCTGCGCATGCGGGTCGGTAGCCGTTAGCCGTTAGCCGTTAATCAAACGACTACGGAACAGAAGTTGGATTTCAGAAAAAAAAACAAAACTGAATTATACGAAAGCTTTTAGCTGCAAGAGCTTGTAAATAAACTCAGGGGCGTTTTTAATGAGAAATCTTGCTAAAATCCTGCTAAAATGATCATTTCTGTCTCGTTCTAAACAAGACCCTGCTTCTGAATTTATTCTTAAACTTAAGTAATTAAATGCTTCCTTTGAGCATCAAGATGCCATTTTGTGGGGGAAAAACAATTAAAGTCTTTTTTCTCCATAGTTTCTAAACGTTTTAGAATAAAACATTCCCATGTGAATGGGACCAGATAATGCTTTGGCAATTAAATTTCCTCCGTTTCACCGCTTGTACTAAAAATCCCAAACCATGATTGTCCCACCTCGGTTCTGAAACGTTTATCAAATAAGAGCTAGCCTAAACGTTAGCAGTCAGTGAGCTGCTCTTTTCCCCTCAACAGGTTTTCCTGCAGGTTTCAACTTGGTCCCAAGGTAGCGGTTGCTTGGAATTAAAACAAATTTGCTGTTGTGTAATGCGATGCACGCTGCTTCTGTGCAGCAGGGTTGGTGTTGCCAGGCGTCGTTGTGACGTAAAATCTTCCCATGTGAAGCGCACGGCTCAGATACAAAGCTCTTCCTTGTGCCGCAGACATAATGTGAACCAGCATGCAGGCTGATGTCATTAGCATTTGTGTTTGGCATCTTTCTGGCTGCACAAGAGCTGCATGGTTGCAGGAAACATCCAGGGAGACAAAGCTTCTCTTTAGAGAGATTATCCACATAAGTTACAGGATCTCTCCTATAAAAGACAATAAATTAAACTGTCAGCCAAGTTTTCAGAAAATGTAAACAAACTTTACTGAGAAAAGCGGGACATGTTCACGGAAGTGAAACAACCTCGCCGTGTTTGTTTACCTTCATGATGAACTTTGAATTGTGCCAGAAAGTATTTTTAAATCTAATCGATACCATACCGTGTTTTCAGTAACAGACTGCAGAGCGACCTGACAGTAAATAAGATTTTTATCTGCGTGAGGGACGGGGCTCCCTGTCACATTATCAGGTGTTTTATAGTTTATTACAGTCATGTTTAGTAGAAAATGTACATGTTTCTGTCTTTGTCTCATTATACAGCAATTTCGTATCTGTGTCTTTGTGAGGGTTTTGAATTTAATCTGTTTTTGGCTCCTTTTATCATTTTACCATTATTTTATTTTTACAAGTGCAAATATTTCACTTCAACATTGCAGAAGAAAGACTTAAAAATATCAACAAAGCTTCATTTATCTGATAATTAAAGGTTCTACAGAGAGGAATTAAATATTCTCAACATGTATAGTTATTTTCTACAGTGTTCTGTACTTAGATGCCATTTGCTCACCTGAACATTCAGGTGAGAAAATGTGACCTGCATGTTCGCCGTTATGCTGATGACACTGTGATCTGTTTAAAACTTGAGGAATATGATCAGCAGCTCAGTCTATGAGCTGATCTGGAACACAATAGAGTAGATTATCTGTGTTTTTCTTCTGTTGAACTCTAATATAACATAAACAATAAAAACAACCATACATGTGCACACTCATATCTAAGGAGCAATTTTAGAGTAACTAATTAACCTAGCAGTCATGCTCTTGGACTTTGGGAGGAAGATGAAGTACGTGGAGAGAATCTGCACATGCTACAGTGCTACAAACTGGGCGGCGCTAATCATTAGCTAATAATATAAATATATACAGTTTAAACCAGACATTTACATTCTCTGTAAGTAATCATTTTGTTCTCACTGTCTAACATGAAAACAGATATTTTTCCTGCTTTAGGTCTGTTTCAATCGTTCAAAACATGTTCATTACATTTTTACATAAAATTATTCTTAGATTATGAGATTTTAGCCTCCTCAGTTCAGCCTGTTTGAGCTGCTTTAGGGTGTCTTGTCACTTTAAATCCAAAAAAGCTGCTGGCCATGCCCCCACTCAATGTTTACACTCGCACATGAAAATGGCTGCAAACAGATGCGCAATTATACAAATGTACATCTTTGAAAAGCAGAAGTTGAGCCTTCTGCACAACCAACAAGAAAGCAGCAAGTGATTTCTTAATGATAAGTCAACAACAAAGCACTTGTCTTTCCAGCAGCCATTGTACAGTGGTAAGACAGGCTGACCAAATGTGCTGGAACTCTGCTTGCGTTGCTATGTGACTGTTGACTGTGGCTTAACAACCGGGATATTTTTTAAACGGCTCGTTTTCCAGACACCAAAATTCCTCAACTTATTTCCTGAAACCTTCTAAGTGTTTTTGTAAGTGCTTGGTTTGTTTTTAAAAGCAGTAGTTACAAAATGGAAGCATAAAAATGTTCAAAATGTGAATTTTTTATAATAAGTCTCTTTTAAGTTTTAGTTTCATCCCTTTAAGGTTTTGGACTTGTCTCCAAAGGTGAAGGCCATTTGCAAACTGTAATCTTGGTTTTTATGTTGCTGTTAGAGTAATTCTTCCATTGCTACTTTCACAGTAAGAGCATTGAACCACTGAGAGTCTCATCAGCCTCAGCCAGCATTGTCTCAGTTTTATGGAAACGATACTTCATGCCGTCCACCGTTCTCCTGGTATTTTGGCTGATTTCTTTTAATTTTTCCTGTTATGTCACAAAAGGAAGCAGCGAGTTTGAGGCATTTCCTTATATTGTATCTGCAGGTGAGCCTCAGTTTAACTCCATTTTTGTGAACTAAATACAAAGCCACGAGATCTGGGCTTTCCCAAACTTCTTCATGACATTTGATAAAAAATAAATCTCTACAAATTCATTGTTCTGGGATTAACTCATGAGAAATAGGTTTGGTAATCCTAACCCACCTAAAATACAACATGTTTTGTTTGATTTAGTAACAGGAAGTGTGGGGGGAGGGGGAGCGGGGGAAGGTTTTTTAAGGTTTTAAAGCCAGAACTTAACATGTTTGTCATGTTTTCTCTTTAACATTTGTTTTCTGTAGCATTTGAACTGAAACTGAATATCTTTCTTCTCACAAACTGAACTCTCACTAGTAGCTCCATTTTGTGTCAAATGTTTCTTTGTTCATCATCACCCCTCCACATTTCTTCTGCTTGTAGCTTCAAGGGTTTCCAGAAATTCAAGCTGAGGTTTCAGGATCTCCTTTCATAGACAACAAAACTCACATCTGAATCATTTTTGTATTCTCTTTTCTAATTAATTGCCGTTAGTAATAATTTTTTATGTAAAATTATGCAAACTTGTTTTTATGTTTCAATACATCACCTTCTGTTTTCACCACTTTGTGTTTCTTTAAGTTTTATTTTCTTAGAGTCTCTGTTGAAAATATTACATTTAAATTAAATCGCTCCATTATCTTGTTTTCTTGCATCTTTTATGAATATTTACATAATTTTAGGCCATTTATCATAAATACTTTTCACCTTTTAGATTGTTTGACATGTTTTGCACCTCAGAGATTAGATTTTTGTACCTTAATTGTAAGTTTTAGCAGCTTCTGTTTGCTTTTCTAGATTGTTTTTACTTTTTTTTTTTAGCTTATTTTGTGGTATTTAGTGAATCATTTGTTTGTGTCTTTATATGGTTTGTTTGTGAATCTGTAAAGATTGACACTGTAAAATACAAAAACTGACAAAGTTTCTTTAATCTAGTTTCTAGTGCAAATATTTTAGCACACTTGAAAGAAGACAAAACTAGCATAAAAGTAACCTTTCTGCAAGAAATAGTTAGTTTTCAGTAAAACAATTCCTTAATATTGATTTAAAAGAGTAATAGTTCCACTGGCAGATTATTCCACTTATAACCAGAACTTTTTCTTCAACATTAAGTAATTATTGACTAAAAACAAGCTGCTATTTCTAACTGAAAAGTTTCTTGTAAATACGTTTTGCTTTATTTAAAGTGTAATAAGATATTTGCACTAGAAACTTAATCAAAAGTACTTTTTGCCGTGTGCATCTTTCTTTTCTTTCCTATCTAGCTGTTCACAGGCTTCATGTTTTATTTAGCTTTTGCATGTTAATTAAAACACACAGTATCATGCAAAAGTGATAAACTACCTTTGATAATGGTAAGAGACGTTTGTGGTACGTTTTGCATGTGAGTGTACTGAAGCACAGAGAAACGTTCAGCTCCTGGTTCTGGGAACTGCTTTGGCTCTCGTTATCAGTGTGACATTTGAGCCAGGCCTCCACATAAACATCTGTAACTGTAAATCCTGAGAGTCAGCTCGACAAATCTGGTTTCAGATGAAAGCTGCTGGCCGGTGCTCCAGTCCCAGCCTGTTGCATTGTCAGCTCGAAGGTGCAGCTGTGCAGCCAGGAACACAACGTTCCCCGTTGGGCGAAGGATTCCCCACAGAACCCCTGCAACTAAACACCCAACAGTTGTTTATAAACACACACTCAATAATTCTTTGCTGCGAATGCTATTTTATGTTTTCAGAAACCTGGTCAAGGCTGAACTTGCAGACCTGAGAGTTGGCTTTGCAGCAGAATGGTTATCAGTGTGATCCTGCCATGTGCAGCGCAAACAGGACCAGATGAGGTTATGTAAGAGGAAAATCAGGGAGGGCGTGGAGTCCAGCCGGAGCTGCTTACAGCCTGACACAGCGTATCTCTGAGAGCGAACAATCCTCTCAGCCGTGCAGCCTCTGCACACTTAAACCAGCCGCTGTGTTCAGCTAATGCAGGTCAGCACAACCTCCAGCCGTGCATACGCGAAACAAGAAGATGCGTTTCAAGCAGCGGTGGGTAGAGTACCCAAAAATTTACTCAAGTAAGAGCAGCACTACTTCAACATATGTTTATTCAAGTAAAAGTAAAAAGTAGTCATCCAAGAAATTACTCAAGTAAGAGTAAAAACGTAAAGGCTGCTCAAGGCTTCACATTTTGCATGTTTTGTAAATCAATTTGGGTCTCAGCTGCTTCTAAAAACAGAACAAACACTTAAAAAAAACATCTGGAGGATTTCTGGCAATAAGTTACCGCTTTTGGATGTCTAGAAATTGAGCAATTTCCAAAACTTCAGGATAGGAAGTCACTTTCCACACTCAAGAGGTTGCTGTTTCCTAGCAACCCCTTCAGAGTTCTGCCCGTTACCCGGCAACCCCAGGAGCCCAGGCCTGTTACCTAACAACCAAAGCAGAGGTCCAACACTTTAGGTCATTTAGTTTTACCACTATACGCGCTGTACAGAGGAGCAAGAGTGGCACTACTTCAACATATTTTTACTTATGTAAAAGTAAAAAGTACAGCATCGCATCAATTTCCTAAAATCATGGCCTTTTTGCCAAAATCATTTTTGGCAAAAAAACGTACTTATGTTAAGTAGGTGTCAACACAACAACTGCTACTAATAGGAGTAAAAATACTCCTAAAAGTAAATTTACTTAAGTAAATGTAATTAGTTTCTACCCAGCTGAGTTTAAGATTAATCATGTATTAAACATCAGCAGCTTGTGGAGAAAAGAAACTCCGATGTCAGAAGTACAGAAACTTTATCGACCAAATGTTACTGAAACGGTTGATAAACTTTGAGAATTTTTTGTTTTGCAACTTTTTCGCTTCTGAGCCACAAAGAAACAGTTGCTTTTAAGCACAGAAATGTTTTTGTTCCTTAGAAGTGGGAGGATGAACCAAAGGTCCAGTGTTTGCTCTAATTATCAGGTAAGTGGTGATTACAATCAGAGCCTCCATCCGGAGCGATAAGAGAGTCTCAGTCAGTCCATCTCTGCTGGAATCGAATCGGGACTGAAGGTCCGGAGCTGCTGGAAGCTGCAAGGCTGTCGCCACCGACTGCAGGAGGAAAACAGCCTGTGACACAACGCAGGCTGCAAAAACACTGAACATTACCAAGGTTTTATGGTCCAGTTTCTATGAAAACATCTTAGTTCACCTGAAATAAGACAAAACCTACAGTTGACTTTTCAGTTAAATATAGGAGCTTGTTTTGAGTCAATAATTCCTTATTATTAATGAAAAAGTTCTAGTTCCAAAACATTTTTCTTATGTTACTAGTGAAATAATCTGCTAGTAGAACTGGAGCTTTTTTTTCCATCAACATTAAGAAATTATTAACCTTAAATAAGCTCATGTTTCTTACTGAAAAGTTACTTGTAAGTTAGTTTTATTTTATTTCAAATGTACTAAGATATTTGCACTTGAAACTAAACCAAAAATACTTGGTAAGATTTTGTGTTTTTCCATACCAAGTAAAATTGGTAGAATATCATTATTTAAATGTTATTTTATGAAGTTAAACTCTTTAATGTTTGGTGTTTTTATGGATTTACTAATAAAGAAAGAAAAAAAAGCCTTACTATTTTAAAGCAAAACACAGAGAAATGACGGCACACTCAAAGTCTGAGTGTTGGTGTCTGTATAAACAATGTTCTCAGTTAATCCGCTGCAGCTCATGTGCGATGGATAAACATCTCCTAGTTTAGCATCAGAGTCTGTCTGGTATCATCTGATGTGTCTATAATGTCAACGTAGCGGCACGTGCAGAGCGCCTGGACGGAGAGCCGCATGCAGGGAGCAGCTCATGTCTGCAGAAGGTCAGAGCATGATGGAGCTGCTGTCTTCCTCTGATGTTATATTTAGCCTGGAAGTCAGGGAGACTCTGCATTTAACCCTATTAGATGTCCTCATGTTGGCACAAACAAAAGATATCCAACACTGCTGCTGGGACAGAGATAGACACGCAGTGTGCTGGGAAACTATTTAAACCCTCCAACCTTTTCACGTTTTGTCATTTCATGAATCAAAATTTAAAGGTGAGTCAGAATGCCTCCTTTAAAACAGGCCAGGACGGGTTAATGGTCAAAACAAAACACGTTCATTGCATTTTTTAACAAAATCATTCTTAGATAATGAGATTTTAGTCTGGTCAGTTCTGATTACTTTGAGCTCCTTTCAGACTGAGCTGCTTTAGAGTCTCTGTCACTTTTATGCAAATAAGCTGCTGCTGGCCACGCCCCCAACTCAACATTTACACTTTAAACACATAAAAATTATGCATTTTTGACTCCGAGTTAGACCCAGAAGCATTAGTGGAGCCTCCTGCACAACCAACAACAATACAGCAAATAGTTTATAGATTCCAAGTTAACAACAAAACTTATATTTTCCAGCAGCCATTATACAGCACATACATATGTAAAACCAGCTGCCCAAATCTGCTGGAGCTCAGCTTGGGTTGCTAGGTAACAGGACTTTGCTTGGCTGGTGTTGCTAGGTAACGATGCAGTGTAAGTCGAATGTGAATTAAAAATTGGGAGTTTTTTTTTTTGTTATTGTTTTCCAGACACTAAAAAACACATTAATTTATTATCAAAAAGGCATCTGTATGTGTTTTTTTTAAGCATTTGGGTTTTTTTTTAGAAACAGTAGAGACACAGATGGAAGTACAAAAACATTATACATGAAAAAAAACACCCATCTGTTTTTGGTAATAAGTTCATGTTTTTTGGTGTTTGGAAAATGAGCCATTTCAAAAACCTATTGATTGTTAAATCACAATGGAAGGGCACTGCGTTGTTTGGTCAGCTGGTTTTACCGCTGTGTGCACTGTACAATGGCTGCTGGAAAAGACAGTTGCTTTGTTGTTGACTTACAATCCAGAAACCACTTGCTGCATTCTTGTTAGTTGTGCAGGAGGCTCCACTTCTGCTTTTCAAAGACACATGATTGTATAATTATGGATCAGTTTGCAGCCATTTTCATGTATGAGTGTAAATGGTGAGGTGATGTTGTGGCCAGCAGCAGATTATTTGAATTTAAAGTGACAGAGAAACAGCTCAATCTGAACTGATCAGACTAAAATCTCTTTTTCTAAGAATGATTTATGAATGAACATGTTTTGTGTCGCCTATATAAATATCCTAACCTGTTCAAACAGAAGAAGATGTGGACAAAGGTGGAAAGTTTTCAAAATGTCTGTCCATTCAGTCCAGCTGTCTCTGACCTATTCTGCAAAGAATAAAACACAACAGCAGACAAGATGGCTTCCAAGAAGCTTTGATTTAACATTTTTTAAATTAATGCTTTAAAAATGCTAATTGCATGACAATTATACTGTGCCTAATTGTCGTGCAACTAACATTTGAATAGTTATGCACAACAGTAGTGCATAATTGCAATGTAATTTTGCAATTATTATGCGTTGGTCTGTGTATTCACAACACTCTTACAGGTTCTTTGAACATTCAGACTAAAAGATTTAATTTCAACAGATGAAGCAACAAGTGAGACTAGAGAGAAAAGGAAGCCTCCAGATTTAAATTTACATGCAGGAGAAGTCAGCAGGACTTCCTCAATCTGTGCGCCGCCTCGTTTTTTTGTTCCTTTCATGGAGGACTCTTACATAACGCGCTCAAGGAGCCGTTAACAAAGACAACAAGCGTCCTCAGTGAACTCCTTCGGCTCGAACGGTTCCTCAAAACTCCCACAACGAGAATCCAGACCAAGAAGAAAAGCAGCTGAGTTAAAACTCCCAGCCTGGATCTCTCTCTCTCTCTCTCTCTCTCTCTCTCTCTCTCTCTCTCTCTCTATCTCTCTCTCTCTGTCTCTCTCTGTTGCCATTTTGAAATAAATGTTGCATTTAAATGCGCAAGGGCCTCAAATGTCCCTGAACTTTTGCAGATTTAAGAAAGCAGCTTTGTTGGGTTTGTTGCAAACGAATTGCAACAGATATAACTTTCAGCTCAGCAGCAAAAAGAACGGCTTGTCTCGCCAGTCTGGCTGAACCGTGACGAAAACTTTAACAAAAATTATGTTGCAAATGAGGCACAATGTCATTCAGAGGTGATGAGTTTAACCGGTTGAACTCTAAGCAGTTTTAGAAGTAATTTCTGGGTGAAAAATGCATAAAATACATAAAAAATGGCTTATTATCAGAATGAAATGCAAACTTTTAGTGCCTCTACAGAGGTAAAATATCAAGTAATGCTTTATAGTGTCAGCACTATTTCAGCTGCCTAATTTGTTAGTGGTAAAGAATGTAGTCAATTTTACATTTTTTGGTCGGCACATTCAGCAAATTAGGACTGAATCAGTTGTAGCACATTTATGTCACAAAGGTTTTAGTGACAAATGTGTCAAGCTTTTAAACTTAGTTTAAAAAAACTTATATTAAAAAAAATATTTTTTTAAACATATTTTGTAAAATTGTCACTATGTTGTAACAGTAAGAGACAAATAATCAGTGAAAACATTGATCTCCATCTAATTGCTGAGCTGCTGTTATTGCCATCTGAAGAAATGTTGCGCTCCTGGTCAAAAACAACCAATCAGAGCAAGGAGGCAGGCCTTAGTGGTGTCAATCAATCTCATGTACTCGCTGCTAAATGTGCTAATGGCAAAGAAACAACTTACCACTGCAGCAAAACCATTTATCCGCTGCCATCGGTGGTCATGCTAACTAGCGTTAGCATTCAGGACAGGCTCTGCTGACAGGAAGAAGATGCAACGCTAAGACCCGCCTCCTGGCTCTGATTGGTTGTTTTTAGTTAGCCGCTGGAGAAGGCAAGGGAGCCAGATGTTGTTCATAGACTATCTGTCTCATAACATACTGTCACAACATGGTGACTGTTTCAGGAAACATGTAAAATATATTAAGTAAAAGTTAAAGCTGCAGTATGCTTTAAATAAATTTATTTTTTAAACTTCATTAAAGGGAATCTGGTCAAATAAAACGGCTGTAGGACTCTTTGGTCATGACATTTACCCTGTTTATTGTCAAAATAAATAATTGTGCTCAGCATAAAATCCACAAAAAGCAACTAAGACACGAGTAATCTTAGCAAAAAGTAATCCAAATATTATATGTGATGGTTTCAAAAGTTTTTATTCAAATAATATTGAGAGAAAGTTGTTATTTTCGATCATGTTACCTTATAAGGACTAAGCCTTCCTGCATTTCTTCGGTGTTTGTTATCAGTCTGTCAGTGGGCTTGAGCAGACTTGCCCTCATTTTCCTCCAATCAGAGGCCACTGCCTGTCCGTGCGGACCAATCAGGGGCCAGGCTCGGCGGGGGCTCGGCGGAACGGGGGTAGGACCTGCGGGGTCCCGGCTGGATGTTTGACGGCCCCAGATTTACTGAGACCCAGACATGAAACCCAACCCTGCCCTGAGAACAGACCAGATCGAGTTACGATGAGGGAAAAAAGAGAGAAATAAACTGTAACTCTGGACTTTTCAGCGTTTTCCCCAAAGTATCTGATCTTCCTTCGTAAATAAAGCTTATCAGACGGAACAGGGCGAACTGGCAGTAACCTCCCTGCAGGCGGGACCATCTGGACCCGGAGGCCCTGCCAGGGGCGGCGGCTTGCATCGCTGCCCTGCTCCGGTCACACTGGGATGCATATGGCGGACATACTGGTGGCAGAGCATGAATCATCACATTTAAACTGGAGAAACTCCAGTGAAACCAGTTCAAACATGCTTCTAATGCGATATGAACGCTTTAATATGAGTTTTAAGTTTGTTTATTTAGTAAAAGTGGGTAGTAACTAGATACATTTACTTAGTTACAATGAACTCGAATAACTTTTTGGAAAAAAATTTACTATTTGGAGTGGTTTTACTTTTACTATTATTATGACGTATTGTTAATTTTATTTGAGTAACCTTATTAAGATACCTTTACTTTTAATAATACTTAATTACTTTTACTCGAGTAATATTTTTATGAAGTACCACTACTTTTACATATCAAGATACTTTTACTTTTAACAATGCTAAATTTACTTGAGTAATATTGTTACTTTGAAGTATTGCAGTTTACATGAGTAATATACTTTTAATAATTACTTTAAATTGAGTAATATAATTAAACTTTCTTCTGCCTTAATTTATTCTGTAGTTATTTGTATATATTTAATGTAGTCACCTTTTACATAACTTTACTTTTTTTTCTCTATCTCATGACATCGTCGTGCAATCTTAAGTCAGCTATAATCACTTACATTTTAACCTTTTTAACTTTTCTTTGCTTTCCCCTGAGTTAACTCTCGTCTCTTCTTTTGTGTCTGAACTGCAGCCGTCCGGCATAAAACTCAGATTTAATGTGTTTTATCAGATGATCCTAGAATGAGGTTTTATGAGCAGCCGCACGTTGCAGTGACGTAACACCAATAAAACAGGATCGTTCAGGTCTTCAGTGAACCGAGCTGCTGTCTGTGGCGCCCTCTAGCGGAGAACATAAATCCACAGCAGCCGTCGGATTCATTTTTAGTTCAGATTTTTCCTCGTTTTGTGTTTTTTTTAAGTTAAGGGACTCGATTTAAATTATTAATCGAGTTATTTACAGTGTCTGAAATTAACATTTTAATACAAAAAAAAATCAATAAACATTTTTAATTAAAAAAACCGTTTTGCTTTAAATTATTAAATATATAGACATAAGACCAACAATAGTTATTTATTTTAACTTCTTTGAAAAATTACTTCCGAGTTTAAACCATAAAAACATGTCATTAAAGTCGAGACTTCAGCTTCAATCTGAACACGAGCTGAAACGATTAATCGTTTCAGCTGCAGAATGTGCCAATATTTAATCAAATTAATTAATTGTGAGTAAATTGATAACACTCTATAATTATTAGCTGTATCCCTAATCTGAACAACCCACTGACAACAAAAACAGAGACAAACTATGATTCACAATCATGCTTTATTCTGCTTGATTTCTTATAAAAGAATCAGATAAAATCCTCTTCCAGGATCTCCTTCAGTCTAGCTGCGTCCCGCTTCCCCTCAGCTAAACTAAACTTTTCTTTACACCTTAAATATCTTTTATTAGTTTGTGACGTCAAAGCAAAAACAAAAAAAACAAAAAAGAAAAGAAAGAAAGAAGCTTCGTTGATTGTCAACACAAAACTCTATTTGTAGCACCAGTACAATAAAACTGTACTTTAGCTGTTTTTGAAACACTGGTTCTGAAGGAGGGAGAGTAATCTCAGAGTAAAGGGATCCTTAGTGAGAACATTTCAGAACGAAGCACCAACCATGGAGGCGTCTCCTCACACACCGGCTCCTCATATACACAACAGTTCAAATATATTAATGACTATTAAATTAAGCACAACAAACAGTGGAGCTCCAACACAAAGCACTCTGGGATCTGGAAACACTGTGGGGGGTTTGGGTCGGGTCGTGGCTGCAGTCGGTCGGGCGGACGTCTCTGGACCGCCGAGGTTCTGTAACAGTTCATGATGAATGAAGAACATCTGCCTGGTTCTGTAAACAAACTCTGAACGTGGCGACCGATGATGTCGTTCGATTCGTGGCGGTCTGTCTGTCCGTGATGGCGACCGATGATGTCGTTCGATTCGTGGCGGTCTGTCTGTCCATGATGGCGACCGAGTGAAGCGAAGCGGAAATGTGTCTCAATATGTGCCACGGTTTCTTTTCTCCCTCGAGTCCTTCAAAATAAAAGCCTCGGGTCGTCTCCTAAACACTAAACTGAAAGACCGGAAAAATTCGCCGGCTCGTCGCCACGGCAACTCATTTATGTAACCAAATGTGTTCACCCTGATATACATTTACACAACCATGTACACACGGATCAGTAAAAAAGTTTCTTGTGTATTCAAATATACCTAAAGATAAGAACCTGAAAGCTGCTTTCCTGCATTGACCACTGCTGTGTGTGAGGTCAAAGGTCGAGGGTCGGGGCTGTCGCGGGGGTCAGTCCCGCCGGACGGAGAGGCTTCCTGCTGTCTCCATGGAAACGTTGGGCGGACGGGGGGGCTATCGGCTCCGACACTTGGCTGTGGGCGCCGGCGTCTCCTCCTCCTCTTCCTCGTCTTCCTCCGGTAGGATGTGAACGGACGAGCCCAGCAGTCTCTGCAGCTCCGGCACGCAGCACACCAGCTCCACCGGACCCTCTTCGTCCTCCTCCTCATCATCATCACCGCCGTTGCCGCATTTCCGGGGGAAGCCGACCTGGCTGATGGAGACCTGTCTCCAGAGCTCGGCTTGGGACAAACTCACGACCTCAAAGTGCGGGTAACGGGCCCGGAAGATCCGCGCCGACATCTTCAGCCGCTTCAGGACGTCTGTCAGCAGGAACCAGTTACAGAAGCTGCCAGGGAGGAAGAACAAAACAAAGGCCTCGCGTCAGCCAAGACGTCTGTAGCAGCATGTCTGTAACAGGGTTTATTTTAACATATTATAGTTCGTCAAAACCTGTTTATTCATTATCTGGATTCATTTTGTTTAGTGAAGAAGTCGTTTCTTCAGACATTAGCCGTGTCCGATTTCAGTCTGCATCCTTTGAAGAACCCGGTCTACGTAGACCGGATTCTTCTGATGGTCTACGTAGACCGGGTTCTTCAAAGACTACGAATAAACGAAGACTACAGGAGAAAAGCTGTGACTTCGGACAGGTCTAGCCTTCACCCACTGATGGCGTCTTATGAATATTTCCCTAGTTATGGGTGATTTATAGGCAATTTAAGATGTTTTCAGCATTTACAATCATTTCTTTTTTCTTCTTATCCTTTGTGGTGTAAGTTTAACATTTATTAACAGACTTACTGTTTTTTTATTTTTATTTTATCTCTTTTCAGGCTGTTATGTTGTTTTTATCGCTTTATACATAAAGTGGTTTGTGTTGCTGTGGTTCTGTACGAAAGGTCATTGATTAATTAATAAATTGACTGATTTGTTTCAGATATTTAAACATTGTGAAGGCTGCCCAACCACAGACTGTGAGGAACATGGTTACCCATGTCAGACTATGGAATAAAGCCTGGAAATAAACATGCTTTTAAATTGTTCAGACCCAAACGAGTGCTCTGAATGTAGATTAAAAACCTTCCATGGGTTTTCTCATCAGTTCTCTTCATTGCTTTGTCTCGGTAACGTTGTTTTGAACTCACCCCTGTGTCAGTGAAACCTGAACATGGTAGCAGGGTAACAGCGGCTCCGACGAGAACTCAAACAGGAGACAGTCTTTGTCTGAGTCCCTCTCCGGCTTCGCGTCTACGTTCTCCTCCTCCGGCTCCTGGTTCTCCTCAGACAGCAGGAAGTCCCAGCACGGCTCCTGGTCCGTTTCTGCACAGCGGAGTCAACAGAGGTCAGAGGAAATAGAGACGGTATCCAGCTGGCGGCAAAACACGAGGTCTGGACGCCCCCTAGTGGTCGGTCCGACCTCACCAATCATAGTTTATTGAAAGGAAATGCTAAACCCTCACAGCTACACGCAGAGGGAGAACACAACAGAACAAATCTCCCTAAAACATAAATAATTTAATATTAAAAACTGAAACCCAGTTAGATTTGAGGGACTTAAAAATAATCATGATTTAACCGTGCAACCTAAAGACTAAAAGCTGTTGTAAAAGTTTAGTCTACCAGTAAACAAACAAGCAGATGTGAGGATTAGCAGGCTGGACACAAACCGAGAAGTTAGAAAAGGAGAATATAATTTTAAAATTAAATAATTACTGGGTTAAAGGACAACAACAGCTGTCACAGCGCAGATAAAACGGCGAGGAGCAGCTCAAATTTTACTCCATAAGATACAAATCATGGATGGATGTTGATATTATTAGAGAAGTTATTTCTGTCTCCGGGGGCTGAAAAACACGATATAAGAGTTTCATATCAGTTGATATCAATAATCCTTGATTCTTTTTCTATTTTAAATATCTGAAATACTGCCACACTGGTAGAATATTTTATTTTACTTTTCACTCCACGCTGTTGATTTTTTATTTTTAAGTAGTTATGAGGCGCCGTGGTGAAACATTAAACTGCTGCTGCGTCAGTTACTCAACAAGTTGTTGCTAGGTAAAAAAGAGTGAGTTGCTAGGTAACCAAAGAGCTCACTCGCTGATTCAACTCAACATGCTTTGCTTAGCAGTGAGAGGTTGAGCAGCTACAGCCTTTCTCCTGCCTACATCTCCCAGAATGCTGTGCGGTTCTAGATCAGAGTTCAGTGAATATTCCAAACACTGAATATTCTATCAGGTTGATTAACTATTGACATTGATCATGTGTTTATTGTGATATATATTGTTATGGATTTATTATCCAGTCCTAATGTTTCCTGGTATGAAAATTACAGTCGACTATCCCTGAAATAAAATCCTTAATATAAGAAAGAACAGGTAATAAAATTTAAAACCTCACAAACATTATCATGGTGAACGATGAGTCCAGCCTTCAGTTTGCTCTGCAACAACTCACCTATTAGTCCAAGTTAACCTCTGAAAGTGCTCACCTCCAGGGCAGCCAATTCTAGTCACAGTTTTTTCTGACTGACTTTGTAAATGATGAACATGAGCTTCACTTGCAGACAGATCTGTGAAGATTTTTCTTACCAAAAAGCGAGCTGCTGTAGAAATCCCAGGGTAAACTGGAATCCTTTTCACCGCGGCCTTCCAGGTCTGAGAAATACTCTGGAAAATAAAGTAATAAAGTACACTGCATCAATATTCAGTGGCAGTTTGAACATCAACAGATGGAAACAAGCTGAGGGAAGTTCTGCAGGTTTCACCAACTCAGATTTAAGACTTTTAAAGACCTTCTTAAGGGCATTATGAATGAAACTTAAGACCTGTATCACAATACAAATGTGCAGATTGACATCTCATATTTTGTGAGGCTAGACCTGGAGTGCCAGACTTGTTTTTGCACAAGATGCACTGAGCATCGTACGGATTAGCAGCAGAAGTGATTTAATGGGGAAGTCCAGCAAACTGGCTATAAATTTTAACTGACTTGTGTCAGATGCAAAAAAAACCTAGCAAGCTAGCTAAGGCATATTAGCAGCTAGTTAGCAGTAGCTTCAATTGCCACAAATCACAGAACAGAATGACGATGTCTGAGTGCAACTCTAAATTTGGCCCGACAGAAAAGTCCTGCAAGATTTTTTATTTTTAAACTACACAGAATATACAAGACTAGATAGTTCTGCCATGACAAAATGTAAGACCTGTGATTTAAAGCTAACTTACCTTTAAAAAAAAAAGAAGAAATGTTTCAAGGCCTTAATTTTTGAAACACAAATTTAAAGACGCCACAACAACAACCTAGTTGTGGTTATCGCAACCATAACTAGGTTGCGATAACCTAGTTGTGGAGGTTATCGCAACATTCACCTCCACAACTAGATACAGCTTGTCTTCCTCTATTTCATTACAGAATTTTACAATTGAAATACAACTGAAAAAAACCTGGGTTGACCAGTGAAAAACAGAATAATTTTTTTGGGGGGAAAAAAAGTCTTCTTACAGTGTGTAGAGGGGCCTGTTTTGAACTGTGTGTATAAATATTCATCGTTAATGGTTGCTGTGAAGATATCTTTCTGTAAATCCTGGATGAATAAGGCTAGCGATCCAGAAACTAACAAAAACAACTGAGTCATCTCTGCTTTTTATAAAGTCGGCTCGTCTGTTCCTGATTGGTTACTTCGTCACTATAATCACTGCTTGTCATGTTTGGCTTTGGGGCGGCTGCAGAGTCCCAGCCGCAGGACAAGCAGCGCGTTTGACAACAGTTATTGTCCTGCTCTGAAGGAGACGGTGGACCCAGCAGCAGATGTTAATCCGCCTCGCCGTGCCAAATGAGAAGTGGGCACAGTGTTTATTAATGTGTTGACACTTTCACTCTTGGAAAAACACATCATCGATTATTCATGTTTTGTTTACTTTCAGTTGGCTTCATGAGATCCTTGCTAGCATGTAAACAGGTCTCTGGTTAAATATTGCTGCTGCGAGTCGACTTCTGGCAGAAACGGCGTCGGTACCTGTGAGGAAGGTCTTCATGCTCTGACTGTGCGCCAGTTTGACCGGCGTGTGGCCAGAATAAGTCGCCAGCGTCGGGTCGGCTCCGTGGTTCAGCAGAAGCCAAACTATTGGCAGGTTGTCGCTGGCTACTGCATCATGAAGTGGCCTAAAGGGAGAAACGCACACAGGTGGGTTTCAGGACGTCTACAAGGTAACAAACGACACCAAATCAAAAACACCTGCCCTGAGCTCCTCTGGTAAAAAGCTAATTATACTTCCTACATTCACGACCACAAATCACCGTCAGAGTAGCAACAATTTAACTTTTTTTCACTCAGGTAAAAGTAAGAAGTAGTTGTCTAAAAAATTACTCAGAAGTAAAGAAGTATTTGGTAAAAAGGCAACTAAAATACTGAAATACTGATCAAAAAATCGATCATTTAGTATTAAAAAAATACGTAACCAGACGGCCCAAAGTATAAAGTTATGTGAAAATGTTGGTGAATTAAAGACAAAAATGAAAATAATTTCTATAAATAAAGCAAATACAAAATAACAAAATCAGGTAAAAGAAACATTTTCCCAAATAATTTTTTTAAAATTAAGGATTCGATAATTTGATTTAGTAATTATTCACCAGATTGATTAATCTGGTGATTAATTTATTAATTTGATAAAAATGTGAACATTTTGCACATCTTTTTATTTAGCTACTTAAGCCTTTTTTATGCAACAGTAAAAAATAGACTAAAAGATACAAATAAACAATTAAGTTCCTTTTTTAAATAAGAAAATAAATATTTTATGAACAATAGCAATCTTTAGTAAATTTGAACCAGGTGAATTTAAAACTAGGCCACTTGAGGAGTTTGGGATCAAACTTAATTAAAGACAAATGTGATTATATCTTAACTGTAAAATATGAACAGTTTTGGCTTATTTACTGCTCTGAATATGATGTTTTTGACCGTACACTCCAGTTAATGATTAATCGATTGCTAAATTAGTTGCCTATTATTCAATTAATCACAATTAATCGTTTCAGCTTTCAATAGAAAACTTATGAAATTTTAACAAAAACTGCATGTCTGTGTCTGGTGAACTTTTGGTTAAAACATGTTTATCATTCAGTGGGTAGAAAATAAAATCACTCCAGTAAATGTAACTGGTTGCTCCGTAAGCCCACCTCGTTCCATCCTGAGCGCTGCAGTTGACGTCGGCTCCGTGTTTCAGGAGGATCTGGACGATCTGAGTCCAACCTCGTGAGGACGCCTCATGAAGAGCGGTGTAGCCTGCGTTGTCCCGCCGATTCACCTCCCTGATGTCCTTGTCCAGACAGTACTGGACCACGTCCTGCCCAGCAGAGGACGGACATACTTTCAGATCGTCTCTGGTTTTGGAGTAACAAACCGATCGGATCACAGCGACGGCGGTTTACCTGGTAGCCGAGGCGTGCGGCGCGCTGCAGCAGAGTTTCTCCAGCGTTTTTATTCACAATGAGTCGGCGGACCTCAGGAGGAACCGGCCTCTTGGGAGACGAGTCGGAACCGCTGCTTCTTCCTGAGGAGCTTTTCTTGACGGTCGGAGAAGATGGCAAACTTTTTGGAGTTGGCAGAGGCGTGGGTTGTGGTTTTGCATCAGCGCCGTTGTCGTCCAGCGGGAGGGAGGAGCCGCGTTTCCCTGAGCTGCTGCGCTTGGTCTTACTCTAAAGAAGAGAGTTGGGCGTTTATCATTCATGCGGCTGCCTACTGTCCCAGCTGATCCCATATCTGTGGAGAACAGCGTGTCATCTGGCCACAGGGGGGCAGTGTAATCTTACATATTTACAGAGCTGTACATGATTAGAAATGTGCTGCAACCTGGGGTGAAGGATCAGGAGCGTACCTTGGGCTCATCACCGTCACTGAGGTGTTTGCTTTTGAACTTCCTTTTTCCAGAAGGCTTGTTGCTGCACTCGGACTCCTCGCTCTCCTGGTAGCGGACGGATCCGGAGCGAGTGTATGAGGGTTTGGGTGGGGGAGGGGGCTGTGGGCTGGGGGCAGCCGGACTCGGACACCGATCCCTCTGCACATCTGCAGACAGGATTGATTAAAAGTTATGCAGAGCGGCACCAAGCTACAGCCAAATGTGAGATGCCCTGCGAAGGTGTTCATATTTCATCCCTCTATTAATTCCCTTTCAGGTCTTTATTTAAGATTGTTAGAAATTCATGAACACTTTCCTGCTGCAATCCTTTGTTTTCCCACATTACATAAAATCTCATTGGTTTAATGGGGCAAGAAAAAAAGGCAAAGAAATATCTGCAAACTATTGACTCCTTAATCCCATCGTTGAATTATAAAATAATCTATTCCACAAACAGCTGATGTGATCAAAGCTCAGCAGGAAAATGGAGGAGCAGAGACAGCGACACTCCAAAATCAAGTCATAACCAATAATCCACCTAACAGGGTAACCACAGAAAACTCCATCTGGGACGTGACCTTTAGCCCCCCTCCTGCTAAAGGTCACATCTTTAACTCCCAGAGCACCTTTACATTTTGTCAGATGGACCTCAGCATGTTCACCCAGCGACTCGACTTGGAAACCTTCAACATTTATTCAACCATTTCTTCTGGGTTAGACCAGCAGCAAGCCTCTCAATCTGACAACATGGACTGTCTGTGCTTGTTGTTCTTTTTTTTGTTGTTTGTTTATTTAGTCTTTTTTTTGTGTGTTAAAAGGAACATGAATTGTCTTAACTTGTTTTTGTTTTTTTGTTATTTTTGCGTGTTAACAGCGTAAAGTTCAAACTGGGTATTGATGGCAATACATTTGAGCTCAAAGGCGACTGATTTAGGCTGATTTATTAAGTCAATTTGATTGTTTCCATTATGCCAAGAAAAAATAAAATTTTAATACTCATGTAAATTATAATCTATTAGATTTGATAAAGTTTATTGTTAACATTATTTTCTTGTTTTGAACGCTGTGCAGCTCTAAGGATTTTTGCTCTTACTTTTATTTTACTTGAGGACAGTTGTTGCTATGCGTAACCGTAGCAACAACGTATTGTTTTTGGAACTGGGAGCAGCTGATTAGCATCTCAAAAGCTCAAATAATGAACTATGACATAAAATCCCAGAGGAGCTGAAAGGGATGCAGAGCAGAGAGAGGTGAGGAAGTTCAAGCCTTAATCATAACGGCTCATGTCCCCTACTCCAACATCTCTCTGCTTTATAACAAAACAGTCAGACGGAGATTTAAAGAGGAGAAGCAAAAGCAAAGGAGGTGGATTAGCAGTGCTTGCTTACACTGGTGATGTCAACAGGACACAATGCTGTGAAATATGGTCTCTGGTAAATGAGCCGTTAGCATAACATGACTGTCAACAGTCTTCAGTCAGAGGTCTACTCAGACCGTTGGAAGACTGTCTGCTACTGGAGAGCCATCCTGCCCACAGCATGACCATCCACAAAGACTCTTTGAAGATATCCGGATGACATGAGTTACAACATTTAACTTCCCTTTGGGACTAATTAAATATTTTTGAACTGAACTGAATCATCTCCGTTTCAGTTTATTAAAGGCTCCCTGAAACTAAAAAAATAAAAAACTAAAAAATATCTAAGTAAATCATCCCTGTATTATTTCCTCTGGTAAGTATGATGCTGTTCTTTGTAAAGTTTGTGCAATAGTCTGCTCAGCTTCCTATGTGGTCTGCTGGTGCTGCACTGAAAACGCCCCCCTGCTGTGAGAAGCAGCCTGTCTGCAGGAATCACTGACAAAACGGTCTAATAGGCAAAACAACACAGATATACCTGCTATTTATTCAACTTCTGCAAGTCCATCTGTCTGACTGATTTGGGTTATTGGTATAGAGCTAATCAATCAGGACATTGATCAATCAGGAGAGAAGAGGAAGTGAAAGACGACTGCCTCCTCCTCTTCCTCCTGCTTCATCTGTGGACTCAAGTTGCTGAAGGAAATTCTCAGGTGAACTAGCTGTTCTAGTTCTCTGCTTCTTAAATGTTTTATTTGTCTAGACATAATTTATAAAACAAGCAGCCATTTTCACAGCATATCCTTAAGAAGATAAAGATGTTACGGTGCTGCTGCCACCAAATTTATTCTGATCGTTTTTGTTTTGTTTTGGTCACAGTAAAATCTTCAGATCGTTAAACAAATTTTAATATCAGACAACAGAGTTTGCCCCAAAAAACTTGCTAAGCCTGGTGGTCCAGGTGGTCTCTATCTTAGAAGAAAAACAACCTAAAATAAACAAACAAACAAAGCTCAGCCTGGTGGTAAAGCCTGGTGGCCTGCCAGGCTTATAATACACCTAGATAAAGTAAATATAAAATGCATTTTCCAAGTTATGAGTTTGCGCCTTACAGTAACTAACCCAAGATTCATCAACTAAATAGAACCTGCCTGACAACATGAAGCAGGCTAAAATATTTCATAAAGGGGCATCATCTATAGAAACTTAACAAACGACAAACAAGGTCTCTCTTCCCAGAACTGCATATAAGTTAAGGGATTCATTTGTTAGAGAAGAAGTGACAACAATCGAAACTCCAACTAAACCGGAGATAAAAAGAAAAAAAAATGTTTTTGGATAAAAGCAGAAGCAGGAATTGTGTAAAAAATCAGAATGACTAAAATGAGCACTAGCGTCATGTTCTAAAAATAGTTTCTTTCTGCTGCTTTTAAAGGAGCGATTTCATTTTTCTCTCTGTCAATAGATTTACAATCTTTACACAATTATTCATAAGTTTTTCAGCAGTGATTCACCCAGATACACAATGTTTTTTTTTTATGAATAATCACTTAACCTATGAAACGTCAGACAATGACAAATACTTGCCACAAGCAAACAAGTTGAAATGATTTAAATAACTCCCTACTCCCAAAGAAAAGGATGAATGCACAACAACGGTTTTAAAACGAGGCTCTTACAGGCTAAACTATGACGTGTCAAGCTGAGTATTTTGTTGCCATTGTTTAATATGCCAATAACATTACACACTACTCTGTGACTACCTTCGTACTTCAGATTTACCTGAAGTTGTACCAATCATAATTTTGGAGTTCTTTTTATTTTAGTTTATTTGTTAAAGTCTTCAATAGATATTTCTATCTATTGAGCACCAAAGTATTCATTTCGGTGCTCTGGTCTGAACTAGCCTCTTTTTTGGAGGGTAATTTTGTTTACAGAGACTTCAGTATCCATTTTATTTGTTGTTTCTTTTTATTTATTTTGGATATTTAAAATGTCTTCCAGTTCCAGTGTTAAATATTTGAAATTAACGCTTATTGGTCTTTGGGAGGGCGTGCTTGCATTCATTCATTCATTTTTTAAGTTTTGGGGACTTAAGGTGGAAATTAGCCTTAATAGCAATAACCTGGAACAGTAAATCTCTCCTGCATTGTCCCATTTTGAATAACATCATTCATTCAGTATTATGTCATAATCTTTATATTACTTTAAAACTGAAGATGAATGTCGAAGCTGATAGTTGTCCGGCCAACAGGCGATAAAATTACACTTTACTCATGATAGATGCATAAAAGCTAGCTAGCTAACCCTTAGTAGCTAGTTAGCGTTAGCCACAACCGCCTCGAGTCAGAGGACGTAATGATAATGTTTGCAGGTGACTCAAACGTTTGCCTGACAGAAAAGTCCCACAAGAAAAATAAAGCACATGTAGTCCTGCCACGTCAAAATTTAAGACCTGTCATTCACGCATTTAAGGCTAACTCACATTTTTAAATAAATTTAAGACATTTTAATGCTTTAACTTTATATACATACATTTAAGACTTTTTAAGGATGAATCACAGCCGGCTAAATGGCTAAAAAATGCCAAACAGGTGGATGGATAAGAGACAAATAGGTGAGTAGACAGATGAATCTACCTTTAAACTCTGAAACCAAACTGGAGCTGTTCCGTGTTACCTGCTGGCGTTTCGGAGTCCGGCCTCAGAGCGTCCCCCAGCTGCTCGCCCTCCTCCAGCTTGTCCTTCTCAGTGATGTATTCCCCAGTCTCATACTTCTTACTGGAACATCGCCGACGTTTCTTGTGTGGGGGTGTGTCAGCCTCAGCGCCGGCCGTTTTGACCTTCCCCTCAATCGCTCGTTCAGGCAACGCGTTCGATCGGGGCCTGCCTCTCGGACGGCGAGCCGGCTGGCAGGGCGTTGAAGGCGGCGATGGAGACACGTCTTTGGGCAGCGGGGGCGGAGGGGACGGCGTTGCAAATCCCCAGAGGTCAAGTCGAGCATCGTCGGCCCGTCGCTGTCCTCTCCTCAGTCGTGGGAAGGAGGATTCTGCCGCTTCTGGTTCTTTGTTGGACACGGTGGAGTTGTTGGGGGACACGAAGACGTCTACACCGACAGGACTGCTTTTATCTGTAATGGACGAAATAAAATCTGAGTGGTACGTTCAGATTTTATGCATGTAAATGTGAAGGAAATGAATTGAAACAAACAAGAAGCATCTGATCTCTGCACACAAACTGCTTAAAGTGACTGCACTAACACTACAATGGAAAGCATAATTAAATCTATGATAAATGCCACAAACGCACATAAGCTGGGAGCGCTTTAAAGGCAGTAAATGCTTCACAAAACAGGGTTCGTATATTTTTCCCCACAGTAAAATTCAAGCACTTCTCAAGCATTTTCAAGGTAAGTTTTCAAACTTTTCCAGCACCACACTTTGGAAATAAAACCAATACAAATGAACTCAGAAAAGTCAGTTTCAGTTCCAGATTATATGATACCATTTGTTACTGTTATTAATGGCTTTGTGATAGTATTCTAGGAAAACTAAAATATAAGAATAAAGATTTTTTTGTTTTGTAATGTCTCTAACAAACCTCATACACCTGACTGGTCTGAGAACAAAACACTAACTAAACAAAAAAATTACCAATTTCAATAATGTTGTTTAGCATATAAAAGACAACTTTATTTCAATTACACAGATCAATAAGCCATTGAGAAATTTGTAATAATTAATCTTCATTACATTTAAACAACCAAATTGTGACCTTTTTACTCAAATTAATTGCTTAAACAAAGTAAACAAACAAAGGTCTTCAACTCTAAAATCTAAAAAACGTTCAGACTAAGTTTTCTGGCATTTAACCAATAGAAATAAGTTTGGTAATTCCAACAGACCAAAAGTCTGATTTTTTTCAGGTAGTGAAAAATAAATGTGTCTGTGTCTTTGTATGAAAACATCTGGTTTCAACTGTACATAAAGTTTTTCAAATTTCGGTTTTTAATCAAGCGCTAGGCTACATTTTATTACAAAACTGTGGTGTTTTGTAGTGCAGTTTTCAAACCTTGAAAACACTGAAAAGATTTAGGCATTTTCAAGGATTTCAAGCACCCGTACGAGACGTGAAAAAAGGCCGTACCTGTTCTGCTCCGCGCGGCGTGCTTAGCCTCGTTGAAACTGTTCTTGTCCTTTGGATTCGGCTCTTTACTCTGAGGGGAAAGCCCTCCTTTCGACAGATTCTGCTCCAGTGCAGGTGCAGATTGTTTCTTCTGCTGAAATTCACAGGGGACACAGAGAGCACATTAAACAGGATGCTATTGATCACAAACTTTCTTGGTAAAGTAAAGAAAGCAAACTCAAAATAAAACCCTAGAAGTAATCAATCACAGACTGGGTTCATGAAATCGAGCTCTGACCACCTGATCAGCTCATGAGAACCTTCATACGTGTTATTTTCTCACTCCAAAATGGATATTAAACTAAAGATCTGCAAGGCATCAACAAAATGTACCTTTTTATTCACAGGAACCTTCACTGGTGTCTTCTCTTTGTCTTGCTTTTTCTTCCCCGCAGCCTTCTTCGCTGGGTCTGCTGCTGGCTTCTCCTTCGCTGGTTTCTTAGGACTGCTCTTCTTTTGTTTGATAGCAGCTGCTTTTGCTTTGGTCGGCGATTCCTCTTTGGTACCGTTTGCCGTTTTCTCCAACGCGTCACTCCCACCTCTAAGCTGGCCTGTAAGGATGGATGCAACCATGCCCTCCAATTTTTCACCCGCAGCACCGTTTGATGTCCCACTTTCATTCCCTGATATCTCCCCTTCTAACACCTGGGCCAGTTTGCTCTCCATCCTGCCCCCATTTGTTGATGCATTGCTCCCAAACAGATGAGTCTGACCAGTGGGGTTGGAGGAGCCGTGCTTTGTGCCGTGAACGGCGGAGTTATTTTCTGAAAGTTCAGCAGCATTCAACAGCTCGTGCCTTTTTGTAACTTGAGTGGATTCTCCTTGAGACGGCCATTTCTCCACAGGCCAGTAAGGGGGGTATTCGAAAGTAGTACCATGCTTAGGTTGGACGTCTTTGCTCTCACCGAGTGGATTCAGAACATCAGATTTTCTCGATGCGCCAGGTGATGCTTGAGTGCTCCCCTCATTTGTGTGCGCTGTTGTTTCAAGACCTTGTTGCTTCACAATGGAAGCAAGGTTGGACAGCGGAGACTTCATTCTCTCCCACTTGTTCTCCTCAGGTTTGGACGGGCTCTTGAACTTGGACCCCTCTGCAACGGCGGAGCCTTTTGTTTTTGTTGATCCTTGGGGGTTTTTTCTCTGAAGACTGGCGGGTTGCTGAGGAAGAAGGGACGGCGGCTGCCAGGTCGGACTGACGGCAGCAGCAGAGTACGGCCCGGCTGCTTTGTTGGGGCCACATTTCTTTTGACTTCCAGTGTTG
Organism: Poecilia reticulata; assembly: GCF_904066995.2. NCBI lineage: Eukaryota > Metazoa > Chordata > Actinopteri > Cyprinodontiformes > Poeciliidae > Poecilia > Poecilia reticulata. The sequence continues at coordinate 25,196,111 of NC_088839.1, forward strand.
GTGGAGCTCAACAGGGCGGCCGACAGAGCTCCTTTAGTGGGACAGTTCTTGGATAAGGCCGTGCTGGTGTTTTTAACGTGCTTCCCGCTTTGAGCGTGTTGGTTCCCCTTCACCAGACAGGATGGCTTCTTCCCTCCTGATGCCAGATGTTCTCCTTGGTCAATGATAGATATAAACTCTTGCTTTGCAAAGCTCTGTAATTCATCAGCAAAGGTCCCCTTTCCATCTTTGCCTCTTAGGGTGGAAGCCAGTATGGGGCTCGCCACGCCTACATATGTACCAGGGATACTTTTAATGGACTCCTGTGCAGATCCCTTCCCCCACGTCGGTTTGGACTCTGTAATCTGGTGATTCTGAGTCCGACTCAACTGCTTTTGATGCGATCCGTTCCTGTGGGAGTTCGGTAAAACTGGATACTGTGTGTTTGAGCAGAAAGCTGTAGAATGAGTCCTCTTTGCGTTCAGAAAGTCTCTCGGACTGGACTCGCCATGAGGCTCGACAGCAGAAACCGGTGCGTCGCCTACGCATTTCGGACGTTTTGATTTAGCGGACAAATCGAGAGGTACGTCTCTTTGTTCGTTGGAGCAAGCAGAGTGGTTTTCTGCAGCAGAGGGGGGCATTGTGTTAAGAGCACCCATGCCCGTCTTGTCTATGCTGTTGGCTTTTTCCAGATGGTTCAGGAGCCGACTTTGGGAGGTGATGCCGGCCAGTGCAGAGCCGCAGCAAATGGCAGCGGTCGGAGACAAGGTGTAGTGGGTGGGTGCTGCTGAAGTTAATGACGGATGCTGCAATGGTAGTGTAATAGCTGGTGAGCATACCACAGAGGCTAAAGATTTATGCTCTCCTAAAGATTTGGTAGTCTTGTTTGACGAGTGGTTGGGTTTGAGCTTTAGGTTTGATCCAGCTGCTTTCTTGTCTGGAGCTCGGCCCACGGACAACGAGTAGGGGTAAGTCCGCAGGAGAGATTTGCCTCCGACACCTGAGCCCTGAGGCTGAATTTCTTTCTGAAACTGACTGCTTGTGGCATCTCTCAACGCTGCGATTTGACCCAACGCTGGTGGAAGAGTGATTTTACAAAGCTGAGGGGAGAAATTAGAAGAGGGGATAAAGGCAACGGGCTGGGCTGGTTTGAACATGGCAGAGCACTGAAACCCTGGAGCGAGACTTTGCAGAGACTGCGTTTGTGAGTGTGATTTTTTACTAGATGTCACATTGCTGTGACACGGGTTGAGAGCGTCCTCCCGGCCGGCCTTTACACCACTTGACCACTGAGGAGCGGGGAAGACCCCAGACCCATCAGCTCTGACTTTCGGGGTGTCTGTCCGTTTGTCTGTTCCCTTCTCTGAGCTGGTCAGAACCGGGCTGGACATTGGTGCATTATTAGGCTGTTGAGGCAGCGGATTTTCCGAAATATGGTTGCAGTTGCTAGAGTCCAGGCAGGCTTTTAAGGCCTTACAGTCTTTCGTTGGAGTGGTCTTATTTTGCTGACTGAGGTTCGCATCTCCTCTAAACTCAGGGGTTAGCGTCTGCGGGGGATTTCCCACCATACTAGTGGATGCTTTAGTCAGAGCACTGATCTCTCTGCTCACCGGGCCTCCATCCCCTACATTCATTAGTGTAGATTCCACCTGGGTAATGACAGAGGTTAATGAGACCAGGGTTAAGAGGATAAGAGGACAAATTGCTCTAATCATGTGATCCAACTTCAACAGAAGGAAAACAAGTACCTGCATAGGTGTTTCTCTAGCAAAACATGCCTCAGGTGGGAGCTCAGCCAGTCAATATGATCTTCTTTAAAACAAAGCAATATGCTGCAGAACACACAGGAAAGAACAAGTTATGATTCTGACATTGCGCTGTTCTGTTTTTACTTAATTCTAAGAAAGCCAGAAGCAAACAGGCTGATCTGATCCTAAGTGTAAACTACGAAATACAGGGCTCCCTTATAGCTCTGGCACTAATATCCACCTGACTGCACTCAAACCAGTGGAGTCAAAAGTGCGGCTCCGGGGCCATTCGCGTACCCTGGAAAGATCAGGCAAATCTAAGCACTAAAGGGACAATACAACAACACTCCTTAGTACAGATGCTGTTACTGAGTGAAGTAGGAATTAGCATCAATGGAGACCTTAATATAAAGTCAGAAGAAACACAAAGATGCAAGAAGTTTTCAACTGCATATTGAAATATGTCTCCAGTTCATTCAGGCTGTGAGAAAGCGAGAGAAAGCAAGACTTCAAGGGAAACAGTAAGAATGAATGTACAGCAGAAAGCAGCTCATATGTAATAATGTGGTAATGACTTGAATGGATCCGTAGGGACACTAAAAAAACTACACTCTGACTTGACAATAAAATTATCACCACAATCTCACCACAATAATCAATAATGTTGTCAGTAGTTCATAGAATAAAAGAACAATGTTCATTTTACTAAAACATAAACCTATAAAGAGTAAAATCAGAGAAACTGATCATTTTGTAGTGGTCTCATAATTTTTTCCAGAGCTGCCTTAGAGTGCAAAACCCATTTTCATTCAATTTATCACAAGACTATTTGAAATGTCATGTATAAGGACTTTAGCACAGCTGAGTTAAGAAAAACATAATAATTTAAGGGTGTCAAACCTAAACGTGTGTGTCTTGCATCAGCAATGAACTCTGTATAATTGCTACTTCTATAGACTAATTTTCTTATCTCACATTGCATCTGGTGGAAAGCAGCTGAGTGTTTCAGTGTTCATGTCTGAATAACGGTTTAGTTCAGGTGGCTAAATGCGTTTGTGGTTTAGGAGTAACATCAGGAGATGAGCTGATGTCATGTTGGTTGAACAGCTGATCACAAATTGTCACCAGGTCAGGAGACTTGGGTCTGGGACAGATTTTAAACGCAGGTATGAACTCACATAGCGGACCGTTTGCAGTCGGATCACACAGCATTCACAGCAAAATCAAAAAGGCCCAGAGAGCGTTTTGGGTGAGGTTTTCCTTTGTCTTAGTCCGACTATCAATTTCGAAAGGGAACTACTCTTTTTAGGAAAATATTTGAAGTTAGAGCTAATGCACTTGTTGCAACATGAGGAGACTATGAGTCACGCAAATAGCCAACAACAACCACATCACCTCTTTGCCATCATGCTGAGGCTTTTCTGCCTAACTTTGCTGACTAGCTTTACCGCTAATGATCTGTTTGTGTTGAAAATCAAAAGAGATATTTAAATCAGTCCAACAGCCCTCCTTTCAGCAGCAGAGTAACAAATATAAATTGACTAGAACATTAGACAACATAAAAAAGGAACAAGATTTCCACAGGAAGAAAAAAAACCCACAGAGGGTTGAATTTCCTAAGTATTTGTCCACAGCAGATTGCTTCTGTCTTTCCTTTTTTAATCACTTTTCAGATAAAACAATATCAAAGCAAAGGAAATATTTCCACGTTTACACAGCGGGTCTTCAGGCGCTACTATGATTTTTTGCTTCACTTCTATGTGAACAGTTTACGACCCCAAAGCGATTCGCATTTGCAGAAGAAGAACGTTGACATCACACAGCAGCGCGTTGTTTACGATCTATGGATCAGTTTTACAGTTTATTCAGCAAAGGGAGCCGACAGGATTGTCACATCATAACAACACACAAAACAAAGCTAACAAAAAGAAAGCACAGCTAAATGCAACGGCGTTTTGTGGAACATTAACTTCTGCAGAGAAGTCTGTTTGGATGCGTAGTCGGTGCCAAGAGTGGTGGGATTGTGATGTGATGCGTTTCCCTGACACAGACTTCTTTCATAATTTCATAATTATAATTTTCAGCCGTTGTTTGTGTCTGGATTTACAGCGTCTGGCTTCTTCTGGTGCAAAATTACAATGCATGTCTCTCATTAGTGACGTAAAAGTTGAATTAAATGCAATATGACAGTTCCGACTGCAGACGCAACCTGATGCATATCCAACTTAGTATCACATGAAAGTAGCACAAATCGGGGAAAAAAGTCGGGTGTGGGTCACACGTGGGCTAAAAATTTGCATTTTGGTCGCATTCAGCTGCTGTGTGAACATAGTCTCGTTAGCTTTCAAATTATGACTGATTCAGCCAAATCGGAAGGTTTTCAAGCATGAGAGACTTCAGCATCTAAATCAAATTTAAGTCCAGACTTTAACTAGGCCTTCCTTTTGTTTTATGGGCCATTGTCTTGCTGCATAACCCAGGTGTTCACGACCTGAACATCACAGACTGATGGCTTTTACCTTCATTTTCTAAGAGAAAGGGAGAGAAAAAAATCATGGTTTAATCAATTACAGCAACTCTTCCAGAACCTGGAGCAGTAAAGGTCCTGACACTTCCACCATATTTCGCTGAAGATTAAACGTTGCTTTTTGGAAATACCACTTTTTGCCAAATTCTTCAAAAAAGTTTCCCTTTGTCTCATTAGTCATGAGTTTTTGGGGTTCAATGAGATATTTTTAAGTCAAATGTATGGCGGATCTTTATGTTTTTATTGCTTTCATAAACAGAAGCTGTTTTTGCCCGGTCTCTTTCTTGCTGTTGATTCATAAACACCGACTGTACCTGATGCAAGTGAGGCCTGCAGCACTTTGGATGTTATTCTGGGTTCTTTTGTGAAGAGGTTGCGAAGGGTTAATCAGAGTTAATTCACGATTTAACAAGTAGGCAATTACTTTATTTACAGGTGAATGAATGGGTTGGATAACTTTTCCCACCTTAATTAATAAAATCGTTTGAAATCTGCATTTTGTGTTTACTCTGCTTGTCTTTATCTGATATTAAAGTTTGAACACGTCTGCCAAAAAAATAAAAACAGAAGAAAACAGAAACTGCATGTCAGCAATGTATTTAGAAATGTACTACCGGCACATAAACACACATTTATCTGGCAAATGTTGCCAAATAACTCAATATTCCTTAATCCTTATTTTAAAGATATGTATATAGAAAAAACGCATTTAACCTAAATTAAAAAGTCAATTTGAATTGTACATGTGTTACATTATTTTGGTTTAAACACCATATTTGTTAGAGCCACCAGCTGGACTAGTGAGTAATGTCTAACCTGTCATTACTCTGGGCAAGCAACAATTGCTTTTCCAGAGTAATAGACTAATTATATCTTACATCACCTATGACACATAACATAATTAAAAGATTTTTACAATTTCAAGGAAATGTCAGCAAACAGTTGTCACGGAGATGTGATTTGGAAAATCAATCGAATTTAAAATAAATGCATTAAATCATTTTTTGGACAATAAAGTCTGTAGGTTAAAACACAGTAGCATTTTGCAGAATATCGCATCCCAAAATAAATCAATGATACTGACAGATCACTGCTGTAAAATACACAGGTAGCTCACACACCGCTGAAGACATCAGCAAGACAAATCTAAAGAAATCTACTGAAATGCAAACCCGCTGCACAATGTCTTAGAAAGTTATACAATGCCTTTAAAGAATTATTCACACCCTTCAAACTTTTTTTAAAATTTCCACAAACTTTAGTAACTTGTATGTGTTAAAACAACACAGAACACTGAGTATTGTGAAGCAGAAAAAAAACAATATTTTCTAAATGTTTGCAAATCAAAAGCTGAAAAGTGCCGCATGCATTTGTATTCAGAAGCCCAGAATTATTAATTTTTTATGGAAAACTCCTTTCACTGCCTTTTAGGGTATTTTTCTACCAGCTTGCACATGTAGAGACTGACCTTTCTGCCTTTGTTCTTGAACAAAATAGCTCTAGCTCATTCAGACTGGATGAAATCTGTGAACACCCATTTTAAAGTCCGGCTGCAGATTTTCAGACTGGCCGGTTCTAAGACATGAAATCATTCCATCGTTGCTCTGGCTGAACCTCTACCCCAGCCTCAAGTCTTTTACAGCCTACAACAGGTTTCCCTCCGGTACCGCTGTGTATTTAACTCCATCCACTGACCCTTTTCCACTAGCACCTAGCAGCAAAACTCGACTCCACACAGTTCTGGTGGTTTTCCATTACAATTGAGTAAGCGCTCTAGCGGGTGGGGTTGACGTGTATTTTGACAGCCTTGGAGTCCAAAACGTAGTGCAATACAACATTGGAGGAGAAGGAAGCCATGTTGAACACTCTTCTCAGTCTGTGGTTCTGAGTGAGTTTTCACAAATGTTGGGTCAGATTATTGCAACAAGCCAATCAGTGATGGTTTTTTGTGTTTTCAGTCTGAAACCCAGCGAAGTGGCTCCAAAACGAGGCTGGTACCACAGAACTGTTGCTGGTGGAAAACCAAGTTGAGAAGGTGCCACTAGAAAAGAGCCACATCTTCCCATCAATCCTGACCCGATTTCTGTCCCTGCTGAGGAAAAGCATGATGCCGTCACCACCATGTTTCACCCAGGGAATGTCCTGCTCCGTGTCAGTTCTCTCCACATGTAACATTTTGCATAAAAGGAATAAAAGTTTAACTTTGATCTCATCTGACTGAATCTTTATTTCTTCTGTTTTTCATTGTCTCTTTAAATGGGATGTTTCCAGGCTTTCTTTCAGCAATCCCTTTCTTCTTGCACCTCTTCCATAAAAGCCAGATTTGTGGGGTGATCGACCAACAGATTGTTCCATCTGAGCTGTGGATTTCTGCAGTTCCTCAGGAGTTACCATGGGACTCTAAGCTGTTCTCTGTTTGATGCCGCTCTTGCTCAGCCTGATGGATGGATGTACTGCTCTCTCAAAGCTGCTCTCTGTGAAATGTTCAAAGCTTGGGGTATGACTCAAAACTTAACCCTTTAAACTTATCCACAACTTTCTCCCTGGCCTGTCTTCATGTTTGCTCATAGATGTTATCAAAAAAATAAAAAATAAAAAATCTTGCACTGATTTTCAAGTGGGAACCAAAATTGCAACATTTGTTACATTTTTAGCTGGTACTATTCGCTCTGTGTCAAATGATCCAAACCCTTTGAAAAACCTGTTCCCCTCCTCACCTGTGGGGGAGCTGCACCAAGAACCACTTAAGAAAACGACACAAAAACCTCTGAAGAAGACGCTAAACACAACTTCTTTCTGTATGAAATGTAGATAAATGGGAGTGCCGTTGGATTTTAGCAGTTGTCTGATTTCTGTTTTGGCTTTGACAGAAGACCATGAGCCATTTCTCTGTTTGGTTGTATTTACCCAGAATGCCCTGCGTTATTGTCTGCTTCCTGCTTCTGGAGCGTAGCTCAATTAAAGTGGATCAAACAGGGCAATTAAAGCCAACTAAATAGCTCTCCCAAATAAAATCACAGAAAATTCATTAAAATTTGTGGCTGTAATCTGGAAAAATGCGTCAAAGTTTAAAGGATAAGAACAACACTGAACGGTATTGTGTACGTCACGCTCCTACCTTTTCTGCAACATGCATCTTATTCAAGTTTGAATAAATGTTTGAGGTCCTGCCTTGGTGACATTTTCAGGTCAACAAGGGCTTTAAATGATCATCCTCATTGCATTATATCCCTATTAATGAACCCTAATGCATGTCAAAGAATAAATGCATGTAAGCGTACGCAGCAGAGTATCAAACATTTCAGAGAAAAACACGCTGCCTTCAACAGATAGGTGTGAAAATGGTCGTCTATGGACATAATTCAAACGCCCAAATCAATATCAAACAGTTGCTGACAATAACCTACACACTAATTATTCATGATGCTCAGGGCAGAGTAATGTTAACAAAAGAAGACATCGCAAAATGACTTTGGTTCTCACTGAGCTTCCAGATCTTGGTCACTGGACTTATATCCATCTGGGGTGGGCACAGGTAAGTGGGCCGAATAAATTGAACGATGCCAAATATTACATAGAAAAAAATTGAATGGTGAAATCTGCTACGCAGTACATGATGCAGATCTAATTTCCAGTAATAGCCCAGTTCTAATGCAGCCTGTCCATGCATTACTTACCCTGTTGTATCAAAATAACCTCAAATCAACAACTATAGCCATTCAATCAGCCCAGAGCTAAAGGACAGAATATATTTTCAACACCACTAAATAATTTCTTACTGACACTTGCTTTTATCTGTCACTTCAAACAGGAGCTAGTGTTAAAGTGGCCTCTGACCCCTGGTCTCCGTGGTCTGTCCTCCGTATGACCATACATTAATCCATATATGAGGCAACCACTAAACTAACCTTTATCTGCTGCAGCGTTTTGCTTTACATAAAGTCCAAGAGAGCAGAAAGTGATAGACTTAAATGAGAAAAAGTTTTGATTGTTATCTTACAGAGATAACAATCAAAACTGTAATAACATAGATAACTATATCACACATTTAATCATGAAGCATCCGTGTGCACAGGAGGAGCATCCTGGATGAAGGTGGAGGTGAGCGCACCAAAAAGGCTCTACAAATCTGAGGTGAAAGCTTTGAATGCTATGGAAATGTTTCACCTTTGAGTCACTGGAGCCACAGCGAAGATGATGCACATATACTGACAGACAGACACGTAAAATCTCTGCGTGTAATCTGCGTGTTCAGATGAGAGAGAGGGGGAGAGAGGGAGAGGGGAAAGCAGCGATGCAGATGCCGCTCCGCTCCGTGGAAAGGAGGGTCTGCATACATTACCGTACAACAGTTGCTTACAGCTAGTTTGTCTTTGTGCTCCGATCGCGGTCTGCTCCGCAACATCTGAATCCATTCGCTCGGATGTAGGCCAGCGAATGCATGCAGAGGTCCGCGCACACGCCGTGGGCAGCAGACGAAAACAAAAAAGTGGAGGCTGGGAATACCTCTGAGAGAGAGAAAGAGAGGGAGAGAGGGATGAAAAAGGGGAGGAAAAACAGCCACATTATTCTGTTGTGGCCCCCCTACTTCCATCCGGTCAGCCCCATGTCCTGATCAGCGGTTCCCAATGTCACAGCTGAAAAAAAAAAAAAAAAGAAAGAAAAAAGAAAAAGTGCACAAAAAGCCCACATGCACGCTGTGCTGGGGCAGTCGGCATAAATATCAGCACGGACAAACTCTGGAGAGCTCCGCGTTGCTCCCTTTCTCCAGCATAATGGGAGGACCGGGCTCTCAGGTGACCGGTCCATCCGCAAGCAAACATGGACTCTAACCGGGCAGGCGGCTCGCTGACAAAACCAGCGAAGTGACGGGAGAGCCCTGCCAGAAGACCCCCACAATCTGCCACATCTGCGCCCGATAAGGTCAGTCAACATCCGAGCAAAGTCAAAACAAGAGACCGAAACGAGACGCGAACTAAACAACAACAACAACAACAACAACAAAGTAACACATGACAAACTAACGATTATTTCCATTGGCCAAAAAAGCACACAAACTGGACCAACTGGTAGGTAGGTGAGAAAAAGTAGTCCACTACAGAGGGGCAGCAGAGGGGTGACAACTTATTACCGGGTCCGGCTCGCTGCGTGTTTATCCCCGGCCGCCCTAATGCTGAAGTGCTCCAGCCTCTCTTATCGGCCCTTCACCGGACCGACTCACGGAGCCACTCCGGCGTTGAAAGGCATTCACCGAGCCTCTCCTCTCCGGGCCCCCCCCCTTGTTTCTTCTTTCACTCTCTACCTCCAAAACTGAACCAATCCGGCGCTAATCAGCGAGCGAGCGAAAAGATGTCTAATGACACAAACAGTTACGAACCCGCTCGTCCAGATGGCAAGTGAAGCGACGTGCAGGCACGACTGTGGTGGATAGATACGGCCGTGTCCAGCCTTTCGCCCCGGCCGTCCGCGGCTGCTCACTGATCTCGACGGTTTTCGGCTCTAAAAGTCCGGGGTGGGGGGGCGGGAGTAAGGGAGGAGAAGAAGGGGAGGGTAGAGAGGGGGGGTCGTCAAGACAGTCCGTTCCGTATCTCCAGCCTCCAGTCTGGTGGGAGAGAGCGGAGGGAGGGAGAGGGGCAGGAGGGTGCGCGGCGACAGCATGGGAGATGTAGTGCTCGGCTCTCCACGCCCAGCGTTGGACGCTGGAGAGGCCGGGAGCGCTCGGAACTGCAGGTACCGGCATGCAACGCGCGCTCCAGCCGCTCAGGGGAATGGGGGATCGCGACCAAAGAGTGTAACGGTGCGCTAAACTGAAAAGGCTTATCGGGGCAACGAAGTAATGAAATGCGTGTGTGTGTGTGTGTGTGTGCGCGTGTGTGTTTCTTTCCTTCTTTCTTTCTTTCTTTTTTTTTTTTTTTTTAAATAAACAACGCGGGGTTGCGATTATCACGGAGCGTCTGACTGAGTCAGCCCACGACAGGTCAATTAGCAGTCAGCTGGTGAAACGGGCTTTAATAAAACCCAGAGTGGCAGAGGTTTGGGTCTGCTGCTGGAGGACTAACATGAGGGAGCGGGAGGCCCTCCAGCTGCAGCCTGACGGACAGAGGGGGATTTTGAAACATGTTTTCTTCAAAGAACCTTTGGTCTTTTGTGGCCATGCCATCTAACTTCACCAGTCTCTTTATGAGCTTTAGTTTCACATACATGGCCAACACCAGGTGGGAAACACAAGCAAATTTTTAAATAATTTCTACTATATTTACCTTGTGGATGCCAAATCAGTAAAGTGATATAATGAGGACCAGAATTAGCCTTTTCCTTTTACCTTGTTCTTATTAAAATAGTTTTTTTTTCCTAATAAAAATATACAGCACGGAACTGATCAAAAGTATCAAAAACATAAAATGCTTAGTTGCAAATTCACAAATTTGCATTGTTCCACAGAGATTCAGCTCAATTAAAATTAGATTTTCATTTTACTGAATCGAGCAGCTGACTTTGAGCCAATACAAAGACACTCAAAATAAGGCTGGGCATTATTTTGAATAAGATTTTTAAGTTTAATTAGAGAGAAAACACTGCTTCTTACATTTTAACTCACCCACATGGGAAAACCCATCTTACTGGCTCCATTTTTTAAAAGCTGATCTTAAATTGACTTCTTGACAACTTAATTTTTGCTGAAACCTCATGTAGTTTACATCATCACTGAAAATAGTCCAAATAGACCGTAAAGATGATCCAAAGCACAACACTGATGAGAAATAACAAAAACATCTCAACCTTCAGTCACAAATACAACAAACATGAAAAAAAGCTAAGCTGATGTTGATTTTCTGAGAACTTTTGACTTTTAACTCGACATTATGTTAATCTCACTTCTTTATATCTACACAATGTGTTTCTGATTAAAACAAATCTATCCTTATAATCTCATCTCCTTCATAAAACCCAGAGATGAGCTTTCTGTGCTTATGTAAATCTCCATTGTTCTCAAATCAAAATATACCAATCTGAGACCTTGTCAATCAGAAACAAAGACCGTTTCACATTTATGGTGATAGCAACTGCTAACAACTATTTATAATGACGACGAAGATGGTAATTAAACAGATTTTAAACTAGACATGGGTCGATCACAGATGTCAAGGTATACCAAGGCTTTTTCATTCAAAACCAATGAGCACAGAGTGAGAAATCGCTGCCCCTCCCCCACTAGTTGCTGCACTACTTATTGAATGGCAGAAAGAGAGCTGCTACATTTTTTTCCCTTTCAGGAAAGTAAATTCAGCTGTTTGTAAGTATTTTTGGTTACAAAAAAGTACAGCTAGTCAATAAATGTTACAGATGTGGTTATCACAGCTACGATAGTTAAAATGTCAGATTATTTTAGCATCAGAGGAAATAATTGTTGATTTTGTGTTTGAAATGCTATATAATTCTGTTAAAATGTTACGTTTATACAGAGCAATCGTGGTATTTTTACTTGAGAATCACATTCTGGCCCAAACGCTTTGAATTAGAAAACCTAATGAGTGAACCCTATTGAAGCAAATATTTAATAATGATGATAAAGACAGCGCCTCTCTCCCTCTCTCTGTATTGTGCATCTTCAGCGCCGACATTGCAGAGCAGTATGTCAAAATCACATTTCCTGTTACCGTAAGGGTAGTTTAGGTTCTGGATTCAGTTAGGTGGCTTTAACTCCAGTTTGCACAGTCAGATTAATCCTAGTTTACATTCTCATTTTTCTGTGCTCACATCATGACAGGTAAGTCAATGGAAAACGACAAGATTCCCCCACCCCCCCTAAAGATAAACAGCCACAGGTCATTCAGCTCTCTTACTCCATAATCACATTTTGGCACAGTAGTTAAGCGGTGCAGGGGACTGCGCTGTAATTAGGCCACTCGGTCTTACCTGAATCCAGAGAGCAGAGCAGGCCTGCTGCTTTGCACGGGGGATCCACTCCTTTAGTAACAACAAATATCTGACTTTTCTGAACTCCAGCCTGGTGCCTGGTGGGGAAATAACCGCCCAAAACGGCCGGGCTGAAGCCGCCGTGTGGTGGGAGGAATTAGTGTGGCTGCTGCCGCCGTGCAGGACAACGACCCTGTCCACAAACTACTTCGCTGCTCCGCCGTGCTGGAGACTCCAGCATGCCCTTCGCCATTCGCCCAGCAATGGCTGCGTGTAATCGGACAAATCGCTGACAGGCGGCCAGATGAGAAATCGGCAAAACAAATACAAGCGGCCGATCAGTGAGGAGGGAAACGCCGTAGAGAGCCGTAACAGTCACACAAAGTGGGCAGCTGACACATCGCATTGTGTCTGAGCCTGGGGCAGCGGGCTGGGGAGGGGGGCAACCCGGAGACCCGAACCTCCGCGCAGGAGCTCCGGATGAAATCCCCCGGCTGCGACCGGCTGCTTTCTTTCACGGACTCCACACCGGATGTGTGAAGCTGGGAGTTTCTTTTTTTTTTTTTTTTTTAATTTCAAAACTTGTTATCCACGCCATTATTATAAATCAGGGATGTGGTATTCCGCACAAGCGACGATGGCAGCTGCGATGCCACGGATGAATGCACTTTGTTTATGTTCAAAGGCCTGTTTTTATTTTGTTCAAAGTGTGTCGTCTTCAAAGTGGGCTCACATGCTCATCTAAGTGTTAGTCATATCGGAGATTATCGACCCTATTTAGGCCGCCATGCTTCACGGCGAGGAGGATGTCCCGTCTAAGTTGGTGCTTCACCTGGTCAATAATGTCGAGGCTGCGGGGAAGTCAGGACACGCAAACCCACAACAATGCCCTTCCATCTTGGTATAAGTGATCAATTATTCCACAGTAAGCTACAGGAAGGACATCAGCCGCTCACAGAAACAGTCCAGAGTGATGTTATCCTCCAGGTTAATGGATGGCCCTGTGTGCTATGTTGTGTTAAATCTATCTCCGAAATGTTCAAATCGCATCCACGGGGGGCTAAACTGTGTCAGGATCTGGATTTTACCCCGCACCCGGCACGCATGGACGGCACTTCCACGGATGTCATCCCCACAACTTGGCTGTCCGTATACATGTGACACGATCCCGCATTTAATGCCGCGGGATAACAGCGAAACATCACGCCAACTACTGTGGCTCCTTCGAGACACAAACCGGGAGGGGAAACGCAAATATCCAGGTCAAAGTTTGGCAGAGTTTTACTCGCCCTCGGCAGCGTTGTGCAATGCCCCCTTTAATGCCCCCTGCTCGCCCGTAACGCCTTTGTTATTAGTAATCGCATGGTATTGCACCGTCTTACCTTGCGCTCCGAGCCGTCGACAGCCTCAAAGCCCGCACACAGCGCAACAAGCGGCCGCTGCCGTCGCCCGGGCTTCGGTGAGGGGCCACGGGTGGGATTTTTGAAGCAGAATGAATACAGTAAGCAATTTTGGCTTGTCCTCGCGATCTTCCCTTATTGCCAGTTTTCGGTCTGCAGCAGCTGGAGATGAAAATCGCGCACCCTGGGTCCTAGCGCCGGGATAAGCCCTACAGGTGAATAACAGGCAGACATGCTGCTCGTTGTGTCTCAGCCTTTCATTTTGGAGTCTTCAGCTGCTGTCCCCCGCATTATCTGACTGATATATAACCCCAAAACAACCGAAATAAAGCGAGATGTTATTCTGAATAAGCAAGTATTTGATTTGAATCACACAGGCCAAATGTAACTTTCGCAATAGTGAGGGTTGGAAACGCTGCTTCTGCCATTTTAACTCACAAACAGGTGTGAACACAGCACACTAACTTCCCCTTATTGACTCCAGCTAAAACACAGAGCTTATTTAAGGAGGAAAGTTCTTGTTTAAGAAAGTACTCACATTTGATCTCATTACAACCACAAAACACAACATGTTTGATTGTGATTTTATGACAGATAACACACAGAAGTACAAAAATGGGATGGGGAGTCAGAAGTCAGATCATACATTGTTGTCACTTTTATAAGAAACAGAAATCTGGAAAGTGCGGTGTGCTTATGTATTCACCTAGCCTGGTGAAACTCAGCTCTTATTTGCTTCAACAGAGGATCTCAACCTTCGGCCACTGAGAAAAATGATTGCTTACTCGAGGTGTGGATTCTGTTGAAGTTTTACATTTTATTCAGTGGCTAACATTTGGCCATGACGTATGTAATGCACCAGTTCGACTGGAAACAACCATACTTTGCTGCCTTCAACTGCTTTCTCACACATTATCTGACTGGAATGTAATGCAAAAACAACCGAAATTCTGGTTATTCTTAACCATCCTTTGCTGGTAGTCTTCATGCTTTGCTGGTTCCATCCTTCGAGGACAGAGGTGCCAAGCTGAACAAGCCGACTGTTGATGTTAATTCAGTATTTTGGAAGCATGGCCAACATGGCTTCATTCACTTCCTCCACTGCATTTGCTAAACTACAGGCAGACTACAATTCTAAAACAGGGCAGAAAATAAATGTCATCATTCACAACCTTTCTTTCTGTTCGCTGATTGGTTGCAAGTCTACCACAGAAATCAAGTTCAATAGGAGAAATACCAAAAGGACATGATAACTGAGCAGAGCTGAACATAGGAAGTTAATGGCCAGGCTAATATTGACCCTTTTTAATAAATAAAAACCTTTAAATAAAGTCCAGTGGAAGTAAATGCCTTTAGAAGTCACCTATTTAATATAATCTTGGCGGCTCTGTGAAACCTTCAGCGAACAAAGATTATGAAGACCAAGGGACACACAGGTCAGAGATAAAGTTGTAGAGAAATATAGCTTGTCATAAAATTGCACTGTATGCCAGATATGGGGCCAACAAACTTTAATCTTTGATTTCAGTTTGTTTTTTCCCCTGTGTATCCCAGATTCACAGATTTAGATTAAATTCAAACCACCAGAAGAAGGCATGGTGCTGTTTTAAATGAGCATGATTTTATGTTTAATTACAGACTTCATCTTGACTTTCATATTAATAATGACTAAAAACATTGCTTCTGACACTTCAACTGTCTTCACCTGAAATGTTTAACATTTTCAACTGAAGTGAAAATGTTTTATTTTCACTTCAGGTGAAAATAAAACATAATTTAACCTCCAGTTAAAACAAAAAGCTGATGTGAAATCATCAAGTTTAAGACGGATGGATGGATGGATGGATGGATGGATGGATGGATGGATGGATGGATGGATGGATGGATGGATGGATGGATGGATGGATGGATGGATGGATGGATGGATGGATGGATGGATGGATGGATGGATGGATGGATGGATGGATGGATGGATGGATGGATGGATGGACTTTGCTTTGGGCAGTAGTAAGTAGTGTTGGAACAGAAAGACATAATCTCCAAACTGTTCTTTCAAAGTAATCATTAAATTGTAAGAAATATCTTGGTGTGCTGCACCATTATGGCGTCTTTAAAAAGAGCCACATTATTCATAAACCCTTCAGCACCAAACTTTCTACTTGGTACACTGCAGCCACCTTTTTCCTGACTAAAGCCAAACGCTGAGCTGCAGACTGGATTTAGTGAAGTGAGGCTGCAATGCAGCTGCTCAGAAACAGAAACTTACTCCATGAAGCTTTCTATGCTTCATTGTTCAGGTACTATGAAGGCCACATAAAGACTGGAGCTCTGCAGCTCTGCACACTGTGTCATGACTCTGGGTTTTTTGTGTTAAATAATTTTTTGTGATTTATGTTCACTAGGTCTTGGCAGGTTCTGTTCAGCTCTCTGTATTCATTATAGTTCTGTAGTGTTGCCATATTAGTTCATTCCTTTCTGTTTAGTTTCTTAGTACTTGTGTTTTGCTGCTTATACATTCCAATTTATTTTCTCATATTACTTTTAGGTCTTCCTCCTTTGGTTTGTAGACTCATTGGTTGTTAGTTCTGCTCCCTCTGTGTTAATTAGTCTTCTTCCCACAGCTGCGTCCCGTTTTCCCTGATCATCTCATCTGGTTCTCATCATTTTCCACCCGTCTCAGTATTTTACCTCCTGGTTTTTCAATGCTCGTTGTTGGATTCTTACGTTTCTCTACTGCTATTTTATGACCTGTTCTCATTGTACTTCTGTTGTAAGTTTTGCCATTTTATTATGAAAGTGTCCACAATGGTCCTCAAAGGCTCTAGTCTGCGTTTTGGTCCAGCTTCAATGACACAGAACATGACAATGTGTGCCTCAGCATCCGCTGACCTGACTCTGTGGATGCCACTTTGTGGCTGAGTTGCTGTCATTCTCAAACGCTTTCACTTTGGAATATTTAGTAGCGAAGAAATATCCTGGCAGGACCTTTTGCCCAGTTAACATATTATCAGGATACTTTTTCTGAAAGTGACTCATT
Source organism: Poecilia reticulata (assembly GCF_904066995.2). Taxonomy (NCBI): domain Eukaryota; kingdom Metazoa; phylum Chordata; class Actinopteri; order Cyprinodontiformes; family Poeciliidae; genus Poecilia; species Poecilia reticulata. Next base: position 25,212,719 of record NC_088839.1, read on the forward strand.
CTTTTACAAAATGTTTGTAAAAGCAGCTTGTAAGCCCAGGTGCTGGAGTTTATACGACTGTGGCCATGGAAGTGATTTGAATGCCTCTAGAAGTCACCTGAATTAAATGATTTGGATGGGTGAGCAAATACATTTGCCAATATAGTGCAATTTCTGTGTAAGTCTACTTTTTTTTTACTGTGAGTTTTGTGGGATAAAATCTTAGCTTTACTTCTCAAATTTCTGTGCAAACTTCACAAGTTAACTCAATCCTACGGGATAATATTTTTTCCCCTAAGGATAAACAGCCAAAGGTTATTTATGGTAGATATACGACTCCATAGTCACATTTTGGGATAGTAGTTAAAAGTATTCTCACCAAGCTGAAACTACAACAAACATCAGCTTATTTTTTACTGTTGTTCTCTTATGTAAAATTTTACGTTTCTAGCTATTTTTGACATCTAACAATAAAGATTTACTGTAAATTAAACACCTGTATGATTCAAACACGAAACACATTTGTCACCTGAGGCAGAGCCACTCATGGTGCATATAAAGTCAGGTGAACATGGCTGTCAATGTCGGTTCCTGGGCATTAAAACACCACTGAGATAGTGATAGGAGAAACAAGCAGCTGGCAGCTTTTAAATGTCTGGACAGTATTCACTTTTTCCACATTTTGTTGTTAGATCCTTATTCCAAATTTTATCAAAATAATCTCTTTTCTTAAAATGATATACACAAATACTCAATTATGACAAAAATGTTTGATTTATTTTTTTGTAAATTTATAAAAAACTAGAAACCAAAAAAAAATCAGATGTACATTGTCAGCCTTTGCCATGAAGCTCTAAACTGAGCTGTGTCCACTGGTCTAACTTGGGATGTTTCTACTGCTTAAATGGAGTCCACCTGAGTCGACTGGACTTGATTTGGAAAAGCTCACACCTTTTTCTACGAGGTCCTACAGTTGAAAGTGCAGGTCAGAGGTCAAACACTAAGCATGAACTCAAAGGGATTGTCTGTAATGAGCTCTGAGACAGGATTGTCTTGAGGCTCAAATCTGGGGAAACGTTTCTGCTGCTTTGAAGGTCCCAGTGAGCTCACTGGCCTCTGTTATCGGTAAATGGAAGAAGTTTGGAACCAGCAGGACTCTTTCTGAAGCTGGCTGGCTGTCTAAACTGAGCGATTAGAGGAGAAAGGTCTTAGGGAGGTGACCAAGAACCTGATGGTCACTCTGTCTGAGCTCCAGAAAGGACAACCTTCCAGAAGGACAATTATCATCTGGCCTGTAAGGCAGAGTGGTCAGATGAAAACCAATCCTTAATAAACATGGCAGCCCATCTGGAGTTTACCAAAAAGCTCCTGGAGGTCTCTCATACCAAGAGAAACTAAATTTTCTGATTTGTTGAGACAAAGATTGAACTTTCTGGTGTGAATGCCAGGCATCATATTTGGAGGAAACCAGGTACGCCTCATCACCGTCTCTACAGTGAAGCATGGTGGTGTGAGCATCATACTATGGGGATGTTTGCAGCAGCAGGAACTGGCAGACTGACATTGTGACATCATATTCAAACCCTGCACTTAGGTGCCAAATAAAATCTTTTGCTTTCTAGTTCAATTTAAACATTAAAAAAAAACCTTTATGCTTTTGCTGTGTGATGCCTTATTTGCTTTGAAAAAACTTGTCAAATGATCCTGATTTAATTGTTAATTTTATTTGTTTCTTCATCTGTTTACCAATGAAATGTGCTTTACCAAATGTGCTTTACCAATGTGCTTATGAAATGTGCTTTACCAACAAACCTGACTTGTCTAATTAATCACAGGTTCTTTTTTGGATTTTTTTTTCTTCTTTAATAATAATAATAATAATAATAATAATAATAATAATAATAATAATGTGTCTTCACTTAAAAACTGCAATTTGTGTTTACGTTTGTCATCTTTGACTGCTATCTTAATTGATTTAATGTTCTGAAACACTTAAGTGTGACACATAATAGAAACCAGAAAGGGTGCAAACACTTTTTCACTCCACTTTATCTGAGTGTTTTTTCTGTGGAGGGGATTTCTGTTGTCTGAACACAGTGAGTAAACAGTACATGTGCACTGATATCTGTGGGACATCTCTAGATATTATACATCCTGTATTCATCAAGGGAATATATTCTAAATATTCCTATACAATATTTTTAATAATACACTAGAAGAGACGTGTGAGTGTGGGTTTACTATTAAGGAGGCTGTGGACATGAGCGAGATAGTCTCTGTATTTCCTGTGTGGATAAAATATTGATGTTTAGGGTTCAGTTTTCAAACAGCTGCTGAATTTTGAGAGTTCTGGTTAGTCTGCAGCGAGCTAAGGCATCTGGTGGCAAACCTAATAAATATAAGAATTTTATAACCTGATATCGCTGTCAATCTGAGATAAAAAGAAATATTTAGCACAGACAACTCAAACAGCATTAGTTCATTTGTGTCTATAATAAGTCTGCATTGAGACTGGTGTAAATATAGTTCTCTTCAAGTGACACAGAAGGCCGAAAAGAAAAATAAATAAATAAAGTACAAAATGGATTTTTCTACCAGACATCATTGTCCATCTAAACTGACATGCTGGACAAGGAGAACATTCATCAGAGCAGCAACAAAGAGGCAATTCAGGTGGGAAAATCTGTTGACAAGACAACCATTAGCTGTAGACTAAATAAATTCAGCCTTTATGGAAGAATGGAAAGAAGAAAGCCACTGATGAAAGAAAGTCATGACTTTTAACTTGCAGCTGTTATGAAGGGGCCGCAGCAAATATACGTGGAACTTGTCAAATTCAAACTTTCCAGACTTGATTCAAAACTAACTGAACATCATCGTGAACACAGCATCTCCAAGGTGAAACATGCCGGTGTCAGCAGCATCATGTGATGCTTTTCCTCCAACAGGGACAGGAGAAGCGAATGGATCTAAACTCAGAACTATCCAGGAGGGAAACCTGGTAGAGAGAGCTTCACCGTTCAGAAGAACAAAATGCCCTAAACATGAACCCAGAACTACAATGAAGGTCAAAACTTTTATGGAGTTTGAGATATTTTTCAAAAATAAATGGGCAGAAAATTCAGTCTAAATGTGTAAAGCTGCTGAAGACATTTCTAAAAGCACTTTGGTTGTGTCAAGTGGTGTCCAAAGTATTGACTAAAGAAGAATGAATACTGGGCTGCACCAAATTTTTGGTCAGCTGGTTTATCAGGGTAGATTTCCTTAATTTTAGGAGATTGGTGATCGGCTAATACTTCCATGTGACGCCGATCTTATTTAGCTCAGCCAAGGTCTTAAAATCAACTGCTGTCCTTTATTTCTCTGCAGAAAGAGGCTTGACTGATGGACCGGTCCACCAGGTCATGTCTGTATGTTGGCAGTTAATAATAGTCATCCCACTGTTACCAAGGCAGACATTTTCTTGCTATATTTAGCAACATTTCAAACAAAAACAAAATCGGTATTGGCCAAAATCAGAATGTTAGGTTTCTCTTTAAGCGGCTCTAGTGGCCTTTATTTGATAGTGAATTGACAGGAAAGTGGGTAATAAGAGACACATGGGGCAAAGGTCACCAGGCCAGGAATTGAACCTGCAACAGCCACACGAGGACTAAAGGCTCCTTATGAGGGTTGTGCTGAACCCCTGCACCACCCTGATGTCAGGCTTCTTAAAGATTGGTAATCAGCCAGAAAACTGCAATCAGTGCACTCCTATACTAACTTGAGGTCTCATAACTGTTTTGCAAAACATCTCTAAAACTGTGTTTTCCTTAGATGAATGTGTTGGTCTCAGTGAATATAAATACAATATACTCAACTTTATTGAGGCAACGTATAAAATGTGAAACGTTGGAAAGACAAGGTAGTGTATTTAAAATTTCACAGTCCTGTGTGTGTATTATAGATTTTAGTCTGTTAAACTGGCCAATAGGGTTTTTATTATTATTTTTGTAATTACTGTATTGGACATTGCGAAACTGCACCCACTGACAGGGGAAAACATCTACAACTACACTTGCTGAAAGGTATTGCAACTTTACTGCAATGATTACAATGTTAGATCAAATGGATAACAAAGTCGGCACACTGCTGACCCTGGATCAGTGATCCAGATTACAAGCAGCCGCTTAGTGAGGAATGAAGTCATGCAGCCATTTTATCCTCTTCTGCTCACAGACTTGCTGCAGAAGAAGATGTTGAGGACTGCTGGAACTGACTTTTGTCTAATTCAGTTGGCTTTAATTAGCTTTTATTAGCTAGATATTGTTTTTATTAATATAGTCGTTTAGTTTTAGTATTTTCACACTATGGTTAACTTTGTTAGGATCAGAATTAAGAAACTATGTTATTGTGATTATCATGTGGTTAATGAATCCTCAGCAGATAGTATTTTCAGAAAATTTATTCAGTTATTGTTGAACAACCGAACCAAATCTGGCGTTTTCTCCCAACTTTTGCTGTTATTTTGCGGACTAGTGTAAGTGCTGCCAGTAGGAGAATAGAGAATTTTCCAACAGCTGACGTAAACGTCTTGTGTGGTGAGTAATGAGAGACGGAAGTATTGAATGAAGCAACTGCAGTTGTTTTTCCAAGTTATTTTTGCCAGTGTAGTAGGTTTGCACCGATTGCAGGTTTCTGGCCGATCGCTGATTACTGATGTTTAAAAAGCCTGAACAGCAGACTCCTATTTTGGCCTATACCAATTTTTTTGTCTGAAATGTTGCTAAATATAGGAAGAAAGTCGCTGAGCTGTCAATAGTGGGGTGACTGTTGTTAACTGTAAACCTGCAGAAATGACCTGGTGAGCTGGTCTGTCAGTCAAACCTCTCTCACAGCAGAGCAGAAGGGGACAGTGGTTTGATGAGGTAGATAAGATTGGCTTCAGTATCAGCCGATCTCTGAAGTCCCAAAGTTAAGGAAATCGACTGGCTGATAAATCTGTGCACCCCTACAGTATAGCCATGGTTTCTACTTGTTCAAGTCAAGCTAATTTGTCTGTAGAAGTAACACATCTAGTTGGGACTCATAGACAGCGGCCTTTCCAAAAGTTGGAAACAGCTAGCTTAGAAACCGACCCAAACCTCCTCCCTCCTGACGTGTTCATTGATCTGATGAAATTGCCGACTTTGCCTGAATTTACATCAGATTATTCATATCTCTATGTCATGACTGGCGTTCCCCTTACACCGGAACAGACTTAAAAGTGTACAGAAGTCTAGATGCTAGCCAGTTTTTTCCGTACATGGCAGGTTAGATGATAGTTACTACCAACAATCAGGGTCCTCTAATCACCGCAGCAGTTACCTGAAGTCTTGCTTTATGACTCCCTATGCCAGAGGTCTGAGGATAGCTTCATGAAGATAATCCAGGATCTGGAACTAGCATTTGTTTACAAAGGGATTTACCTCACAGGAACATACAGGATGGTCCATACAGGGATGTTATTCTCCTGGAAGAAGTCTTTAATCATATGTATGTATCTGGTGAGACATCTTTTACTTGGTGCCTTGGTGATGTGGTTGTAGATGAGGGTCCTCAGTCAAAAGGAAAGCTCGCTGTAAGATCTCCAGCCTTGAGCTCCATTGTTCCACTGAAGGAAAACGCTCCCATGCCACGATAAATCCTCCTACATGCAGAGAACATCTTCAGCGCTCTTTTGCAAAGCAGAATAGGCACGTTTATGCCATGGAAGAAAATGTAGAAATATTATGTTCTCTAAGTTGCGCTCTTATGGTTGTTGAGCTGCAGTCAGCCTTCACTTGGGTCGGATATCTGCCTTGTTAGATCCTGAAGCTCACCACAGCTGAAATAATTTGGGTTCTACCCCTTGACCTTCTCCTGAAAGCGTCAAACCCGCTGTCTTCCTACATTCAACCTCTGCAGGGATGAATTGTTGCAAGAAGCCTTTTCCTTGTGCAGCTTACACGGCCACATTCAAAGACAGAAAGCCGTGTCTCCTTGGATATCAGAGGAGGGCATGACAGTGTGAATTCCTGACAGAAAATTACTTTAAAATCCAGATTTTTGTGAAGATTTTAACTATTCAAGGCTGATCAGCCTGATCAGCAGCGAGTTGGAGTTTATAATTTTTCTTCTCCAGTTTCTTCCTGCTGCAGAAAATGTGATCACTTGAAATTTTTTGTCCAGCGTTAACATTTTGGTCAGGACTGTAAAACTACCCGGTTCCAGTGTGTCTGTGAGGTATCCTTTGTGTTTAGAGCCTGTACTCCCTGTTTCGACTGACTGTTGGGACAATTTGGCCACGGCCTGACAACAATGGCGCTCCACTGGGGAAGCCATTAAGTAGTATTCTGGTGTCTGTTTCTGACATGCACCGGGGGTCTGAATCTGCACCAAATGACACCAAAATCACACCATTCCTTCTGGTTCCTAATGTGTTTTTGTCAGCGAGTCAATGAAGGGAACAGTAGTACAATAATTTCCTGATGTTTTATGAATGAAATTAAGAAATCAAGCCGTTCTCGGGATCAAAACAATATACCAATGCAGCAATGCAGCTGATCCAAACTCAAAAATGTGAATTTATAAAGATGCATTCACCTGCTGAAGGCTTTTAGATAATCTAGCACTAAAGCAGCAGCTGATGAAATTATATCTTCAGTAAGGAGCACTTTTCCTGTCTTCTCATTCCAGAATTTGGTCCAAAGGCTTGTAAATTTACTTCTAAACAACAAAAAATAGAATTTAAATTTGAAAAAATGTGACCTAAGCATCATCCACAAATCTTAAAATGTAAAGGAGGCATGCATTGCTGCAGGCCTCATGAATCTCACAAAGCTGGAGGTATTTTGTTGGAACAATGGAATAAAAAAGCTTGCTTAACCTGTTCTACAAGTTGACTCCGCATTTTGTTTGATAATCGGTTCCTTTTGTTGTCATTTGAAATACCAAAAACAAGAAGGTTCTAATTATATGATGTTTTAACTTTTCAGAGTAGCAAGAACTTAAGATGTGTTCAATATTTTCTTTTTGCATTTTGCATCGCTGTATTTATTGACTAATTTGAACATTTTCAGAAAGTAATGAGCACATGATGAATTCTGACTCTCCCCACATACGATTTTATCTAATAATCCTGCCTGCAGTGCCGGAGCCTGGATCAGTGAAAATCTGTCCGGCTCTCAAGGTCTGCTATTGTACGCCATATGATAAATAGATGAAGCTGTCATCCCCATATTCTTGAACAAAGCCTTTCTGCCCTTCACTGCAGTGAACATGGCTAAAAATGAGAGAATTAGACTCAGAAGTGGATGAAAGAAAATAGTTTGATGTTAAATTAGTTTGATAGTCCAGCTACACTAGAATTATCATTTAAGTTTGATCTGCAACAAGAAAACAAAGACCGACAGAACTTCTTGTAAGATTGGGACCGTTGCTTGATTGAAATATTTTTGATGTGCACATTAATCAATGACAAAAACACTCAATTTCCAAAATGTCCATACATTCACATGTAAAAGCACAAATAAATCTATTAACTCTAAGAATCAGAAATGTCAAGTAAGAAGATCTTCTTTTAGACTTTCATACAGTTTGGAGTCCTTTTGAAAAGGTCCTAGTCAAAGTCCTGGAGTCACAATAGTTTATTGAACATCACAAATAACGTGCCACCTCTTCCACACGTGTGCACTGCCTATCAGCTGGCTAGAAGAGGGACAATACATTTCATTTTTGCTTTCAACAAAGACAAATTTGACTATTTGGAAAAGATTCCAGTCACAAAATACTTGGCGTTTAACCTAAATTAGTACCATCTCATAATCCTATTACCAGAAACAGAGCACTGCACTTAACCCCAAACTATAAATATGCACTAAAAGAAAGAAAAACACATAAATATGACTGAAGAACAATTAAATGCAAGGAAAGGAATTAAAACAAACAAGGTCAAATTTAGCCTTATTGACACTGAAAAAATTAAATAGAAATGCATTTGAAGATTATTTTAGATTAGGCAGTGAGGAGCACTAGAAATGTTTTCAGTTTTTAACAGTTCAAAAATGTGCAGCAGCGTTTTGAACCAGCTGCAAATACAAGAGGAAAAACTGACTCACGCCAACATCAAGTTCACAACAGTCCATTTAAGATGGATCTCTGTCTCAAAGATATAAGTTGGTATATCACAAGTTATACATCCTTCTAAATAATTAATAGAAAAACCTTTATTTACCACACAGATCCCTCTATTCTGCCGTCTTTATTTTAAGCAGTACTAATGACCTTGCATTAAAAGAGGTGTGACAAGGTTTGACAAAGAAGCTTCAGGGACACATTGAGATTGAATAGTGAACTCAGTCATGCTGCTTCTCTCTATAGTCTTAGTTTGTTGTTGTAAATGTTACACTCAGTTTCTCATGTTTTAACCCTTTTATGTTTGCCATGTATCTGTTGTGAAATATTAGAAATAAACAATCCATACTTTGACTAAATAGTATCATCGTGTGTTTTAATGTGTTGCTGCTGTCAGACATCCATGTACAGCTATGGTTGACCTGGATATCATATTAATTTTAGGGATTTAATTATGAATTTGTACTTAGACAATAGATAAAATGTAAAATATGTGTCAAAAATGTACATACAAACTCAAATATATGCATTCACACTCACCAGTACTTGGTTAAATGTCCTTAGTAAGTACCACAGAGAAACTACACACTTCCATCAATGCATATCTGGTATAATTCTTTCTCAATAATTAACCAGAGGTGGGTACTAACTAACTAACTAGTTACATTTACTATAGTACATTTGGAAAAAATGCACTTTTAGTTGTACTTTTACTGCACCATAGGTGAGATATATATTTTAATCCATGGCTACCTTACTATATCTAGAAAATGAACCACACATATTTGAAATGCATGTTAAAGTGAGACTTATAGTATGTAAACAAGTTTGTTCTAAAGTTATTTTCTATCTGCTGAGCCTTTTGCAGGTCAAGTGAATGTACAGTAAACAGTGCATATTGTCACTACAACTACTTTGCACTTTTTTAGCACATGTACATCACCTACTTCAAGTACTTAAAAAGCTTTATGATGTAAAACTAATCTCTTATGCCTACATCTTATTTTGTAATGATGCTACTTATTTGAAGTATTTTACTCTTTAAAACATCAGAATTACATAACTCTATATAATTTTGTCCATCTGTTTACATATTTTTTTCTAAATAGATGCTATGATCTGTTACTCAGTACTTTAACTTGTGATCAACTGAAAGGACATAGAAACTGGTATTGAAGTGAATCTACCAATATTACCACCCGATCAAACCTCAGGAGGCCACAACTACTGCTGTAGCCTGTAGCCACTAAGATGTGGCTTTCTGCTGCTTCACTCTATTGAGTTTATCTGTGATTGTACTGTTTGCTGTTAGCTGATGTGATGGCAGTGATGTATGTTTGTGCTTGCATGTTCTGCAAAGCAGGAACCTGCTGAAAAACTGTATTTGTTCCGAGTCAGGCCAGATTACTTTTTAATCTTTTCTTGTTTTATTTTTTTAAATAAAACAAATAAATAAAAATGAGCTCTGCCATTTCTGATAAGGGTGCTTGTTTATCTTGTCAGAGTTATAGCAGAAGCTTGTTTGTGGCAGCAAAAAAGCATACGGGATCTAGTTTACACATGTTTGTACGTACCCAGGGCCGGACATAGAAGGATGTGGGCCCCTGGGGTGGGGCCAGTTTTGGTGCCCTATCCACTAAAGAAAAAATATTCTATCAATGGAAATTACTGTAAATTAATACATATTTTTCATGTGACATCACACTTTCAGGAACTTTATAGCTGGAAGCCATCTTTGTTCATGACAATTGCTATGGAGTTGCTATGACAACAATAAACAAGCCACAATCTTAGAGCTAGCCCTCGCCTAGTTTCTATCTAATTTATAAACAATATAAGTACATTACAATTATTGCTCGATTACTCAATTTTTGAGCACTCTTCTTTCATTTTGTTGGTCTCAAAGCCATGGTTCATCTGTACTTTGCGCTATGCTTGCCTACCAAGCATAGCGCAGAGCAGAAAAATAAGGGGAAAAAAATCCTTGGGGCCCTCTCAAAAATCGGAGCCCTCTGCTACTGCCCCTTTAAGCCTTTTCTCAAGTCTGGCCCAGCAACTCCACAATATAGATGGCTGTAACTTCCCACATGGGGATCAGAAATAATATAATATAAATCTAAACTCTAAACCTAATTGGGTTTTTTCTAGTATCTTAAGTAGATTGTTATATAATCATTCCACCCTGAGAAAGATCAGCTGATTAACAGCTCCAAATTAACATGACATCCATGGTGATGATGGGTGGATGTACATTTCTTTACTACGGATAAGGCTTTCTGTCAAACTTGATCACTGTAAATGTTCCTGCTAAATATACGATCTTTATCTCCGCGACATGTCCGTATTTTTCAACACATCAGTGTCCCACATTCACATGACATCATAAGCTGGCGAGGTGCAGCAGCAGCAGCGAGCCATTTCCTTCAGTTTAACCGTCCACACACTAATCACGCACCATACCAGCAGGACACGCAAAATCAGCTTTGTTCCGGACGCTAATCTCGACTAGCTGCCCGTGCGAGTCGGCGTAAAACGAGAAAAGAAATAGGGACAAGTTACGAGGATTCGCTCCACTCCGTGTTTATAGTTCACAAGCTGCAGCTCAGGGTGATCAGAGACAAAAGCTAACCGTCCCAACAGGAATCGACCCTCAACTGGACGTAAACAGGAGCAGCCGAAAGTAAGCAGGCGAGCGAGCTGGGACTGAGACAGCGCAGCGTGGAGGACACCGTGACTTTCCGCGCTGCCATTCCCATACGTTGTCACAAACAACCGCGCTCTGCAATGCACGCGGAACTGCGCATTCCTCTGGTGTCGCGTTATATGCCGAGTCCAGGCGCTCGCGAAAACAGTTGGTTCCATAGTGTAGCGGTTATCACGTCTGCTTTACACGCAGAAGGTCCTGGGTTCGAGCCCCAGTGGAACCAAGCGAACATTTTTCACTCCGTCATTAAAAAACGAAGTGAAAATTCATAATTTCCGGCTTTCGGCCGAAAATGTGTGCCATAAATTTTCTTCATGTTTCTCTGGATCTGGCTGATTTTCAGAGCAGTTAATGTGGTTATTTTTTTATTTTAGTGCTTCTGTTTCTAGTCTTTTCCCCCTCTTGTTGTCCCTGGTCGCAGCAGATGGCTGCCCTGCCTGAGTCTGGTTCTGCCAGACATTCCTACCTGTTAAAACAGCGTTAATTCTCCCTTGTTGCCAAGGGATAGCTCAGAGGATATTGCTGAATTTCTTTGCATAAAAATGTCCTGGGGATACTTCTTGCTATATATTAATGCAATATAAAGACACTTTTACTTGAATTTCCTCACTGGAAGATATTTATACTATTTTTTCTGCTCTATTAACTAAGGGTATCTGAATTTGTGAGACAACAGAAACACAAACTTCTTGGCTCAACAGGACCTGCTAGTTTTTGCTTTCTTTATTCATTAATGTAGAAACTATTTCTGGTGTGTTTGAAAGAAAAAGGCAAAAAAAGACCAATTGTTTTGGGAACTAGTGTCTGGAAAATATGCTATTTCCATAAACATTTTGAAACTGACTCAGGTTAACTATATATATTTGTTTGACTTCTCAAGAGAGTAATAAATTGAAAAGCTTTCCAAATGTATTATTTACTGGTGTACAACTTCCTGATAACAGTCAATGTCTCCAGAACTAATGTACAAACCCATTATAACTATAATGTAATTCTTTCTTTATGCAGAAGTCCTGAGTCATAAATCTTTTTAATAAATATAAGTACACTTTACTGCAATTTGTAAAACTCCCCTTGAGCAAAAGCTTTTCAGAATCCAGAATGGTTTTTTATTCATAAATTTATGTATCAGGACATACTTTTAAAAATTTGCTGGACTTTGCAGAGTTTAAAAATCATTAAAGTACTTCCCTGGTTTCTCACTGCATTTAGGTGGGGGAAGTATCAGGTGTTGCTATTTAAATTACTGATCATCAGCAAGGGATGCCACCTCTGTTGCCAGGTGTCTGTTAACACGATGCAGTGAGGAAAACACCAGCGATGACTGTAGAAAAGCACTAGTTGCTGACCATCATTCTGGCCAAAAAAAAATTTAATGTAGGTGCCACAGGAAAGAAACAGGAAGTAACAGCAAAGGTAAAGCCAGCAAAGATTGCAAACAACCAATAACCTCAAAATCCTCAATTAGTATGTCAAATGTCAAATGACAGAACAACACAATTAAGATAAGACTGTCTATCTGCCTAGGGTTTGGAAATATTAATCCCTGCAATATTCTTTGAACAAATGAGACAAAGTAAAGCTTTTTGGCAATAATACAGAATGCCATACTTAAAGGAAACTAATCATACCATGTAATCAATTTGTCAACTATCAATCCTTCTGTATACCAATAAATTCAAAATATGATGTCATCTGTCTGACTTTTGAATTTTCTCACAAACTGAGTCATGACATAGAACAATAGTCCAAAACACAGCCACAAATTGAAATAAATCAACAAATTGCAATGGACCAGTCAAAGTCCAGACCTCCACAGGATGGGAATGCTGTGGTAAGACATGCCTGTAAACCTCATATCTGAGAAGCGATGTTGTAAGAACACCCCGAAGGTGCGAGAAACTCATAGTCAAAAATATTCATACCTCCACCCCTCCTTTTTTTTTTTTTTTTTTTTTTTTTACAATGTTAAACCTCAATGTACTTTATTGAGATTGTTTGTGATGTCAGAAAAGTATCAAACATTTTTCACAAATAAAACTTCGAAAAGTGTGGCATGCATTTATTGATTCATCTGTCAAACTCAATCAGATTGGTCGGGAACTTTATTTTGTAGCCCATATCATCCTATTACCAGTTTTATTTTGTAGTTGCTTTGATTTAAAACCTGCATTGTGTCTATGCATTGGTGTGTTTTTAGTTGTGTTAAATAGAAATAGAACTACAAACCACACTTTGATATTTTTATTTGTAAAGAAAATCTAAACAAAATGTATCCTTGTATCTTTTCTGTCACTTCACAACCATAAAATCCAAGGTTGTAGTAATAATGTGCTGGAATGTTAAAAAGTTAAAGCGGTATAAATATTTTGTAGTGTATTTCAATATAAACTGATGTGAAATTAATGTGTTTTTTCTACAAATTTAATGTACATGTCTTGGTCTCTTTTATCAGCCTCCACAGGTGTTAACTGTTAACTAACTGCAACACCCTCCTGATATTTTAACGGCTTCTATTTACTAGCTAACCGGCACATAAAAAGTATTAAAAATAAAACATTCACTGACCTAATCTTCTGCTCTGTTGCGGAACAGCTGCATCTCCATCGCTCAGTTCACCTGGTTGACTTTTTAGGAAGGAAAACGTGACTTTGTAACCGTCCATCTCTCTGTTTCTATGCTGGGGGAAAAAAGAAGGCAGCAACGGTTACCGTAGCAACAGCGCCATCTGTGTTCTAATGGAAAGTGACGACCGGTTGTCTTCGGCGTTGTTCGACGTTAATAACGGAATAAATTAAAACACTCGGGGATCGGTTTGTGAAATTTTTCAAGAGGTCGAGAGAGGTCGCGCTGCTGGTGTTTGAGCGCGGCGCCTCTTCTAACAACCGGATGTTGTCGCCTTCTGATATCCTCCGGTGCTACGTTCATTGTGGTCCCCAAAATGGCGAACGTTGCTGCAGCTACCGTGGCCGCTGCGGCCGCAGCTGCCGCCGCGAACAGAGACCCAGCGGTGGATAGGTCACTACGATCGGTTTTCGGTGAGTTCAGCTTTAATAGAAGCGGTCAAAGCATGAAACAGTAAAATAAATCAGCTAATGAATGGAGACGTCCTAGCTTACACATATGGCCATGTAGCGGAGGAACAAAACTCGACGCTAATAAGCAAATAGCTTGGTAATTTGAAATGTGAGCTTCTTTTTTGTTTTTATTCAATATTCTGTCATTTTGAATTCTTATTTTAGTTGGAAACATTCCATATGAAGCCACAGAAGAGCAGTTGAAAGACATATTCTCCGAAGTCGGACTTGTTGTCAGCTTCAGGTAAGTAAAGGAGAAACATTACAAGGATAAAAGTGCACATAATTGTGTCCATCCATTGTTTTTGTTTAATACAAGTGCCTCTAAGTAGATAAGGCAGCTGATTTCTGTAAATCAATTAAATTAAAACGTAAATTTGGAATATTGCATACAAAAATGTCATAATACACAATCCTGGAGAACATTGTTGACCTAGCAGGACGTCGGATGCACGAAACGGGCACAGCCGCATCCTTAAGATGGTAGTGAAGCATATGCTAATCAGTATTTACTTTTGGGAGAGATTCAACAGGTGTGGAGTCAAACCTGAACATGGGTTACAACTCCTGCATTCCTTGGATTAAAACTATCCTGAAAAAGAAGCAGATCACTCTGTATATCACATGTGTCAAACTCAAGGCCCAGGGGCCAAATCTGGCCTGTTGTAACTTTCTCCGTGGCCCTCTACACTCCAAATTAGAGTCTAGAGTTTTTTACAAATCCACAAAATCAACAGATTCCCATATTTTTTTCTGATTTTACTCAAAAGTGTTCCAGACACATTTGGTTTAAGTGACTGCTTCCTCAGCTTTACTTGATGTCAAGTTATATCTGTGACAGATACAGTGATTAATAAAAAAGTCACATTTAACATCATACATTAGCTCAAATATCGGAAAATTCCTTACAAATATTTCTAAATTAGCATGAGAAAACCTGTGATTTTGATTGCAGAAAAACCATAAAAACAATCACAAAATCCAGGATGGACTGGTCAGTGTGAAAAGATGTTCAATATTATTTAATTTTAAGAACCACTTATTGAATGCTAAAACAGCTATTTATTGATAATTTAACAATTTAATGGGTTTTATAAGTACAATCTGGCACTACTGGCCCTTTAAGAACATTCAG
Source organism: Poecilia reticulata (assembly GCF_904066995.2). NCBI lineage: Eukaryota > Metazoa > Chordata > Actinopteri > Cyprinodontiformes > Poeciliidae > Poecilia > Poecilia reticulata. Next base: position 25,227,747 of record NC_088839.1, read on the forward strand.
ATATATGTATACCCCTGCTGTATGTAATGAATCTAAATGAGGTTTAGTTTTTTAATTAAATTATTTAAACAAAAAAAAAACTTCTCTATGATGCCCTATTTTATTGATATGTGTCATCCGTTGCTTCTTTTTATGGTGTAGATGCTATTGTATGTTACTGTGAGTGTATGTCCCTTGTTTTTCTCAGGTTAGTGTATGACAGAGAGACAGGAAAGCCAAAGGGATATGGCTTCTGTGAATACCAGGACCAGGAAACGGCCCTCAGCGCCATGAGGAACCTGAACGGGAGAGAGTTCAGTGGTCGGGCTCTCAGAGTCGACAATGCAGCTAGCGAAAAAAATAAAGAAGAGCTCAAAAGTAAGTTATTGCATTAGTTAAAGCAAAGGAGATGTGGTTATAATTTCTGTCTTTGTGTGAAGAAGTCGTTCTTCCTTTTCCGCACAGGTTTGGGGACCGGAGCCCCCATCATCGAGTCTCCTTTTGGAGACAGTGTGTCGCCAGAGGAGGCTCCAGAGTCCATCAGCAGAGCTGTGGCGAGTCTTCCACCTGAGCAGATGTTTGAGTTGATGAAACAGATGAAGGTAAGTTGGTTTGCTGGATCTGTGTGACTGACTGTCAAAAATGTAACAGTTAATACATATAAAACTGAGCTTAAATGTAGCAAGAACTCTACTGATGTAAGTCTGTAATTGTATGAAAGTTTGACTTGGAACCTGCATCTTTGTTTATTTCCTGTTGTGTATTTTGAAGCTTCACTTTTTAACCTGATGTTTTATTTGTCTGATTTGTGAAATTTGATTTTTCTCCCCAGCTGTGTGTACAAAACAGCCCCCAGGAGGCGAGGAACATGCTGCTGCAGAACCCGCAGCTGGCCTACGCTCTGCTGCAGGCGCAGGTCGTGATGCGGATCGTTGACCCGGAGATCGCCTTGGTGAGAATTAGGCCTGTCGATAAGCAATAAATCAATTAATCGCATGATAAATTAAGATGAGCTCAATAATTTCCATTTGCATGATTTGTCATTTTTCTCTTTTCTCTCTTTCTACCAAAAACTGAAAGTCTTCAGTCTGGTGCTTTGGTCTCAGCTAGCCCCCTTTTTTTTCTGAAGGACAATTTTGTTTACATAGACTTCATAATTAAATGTATTTGTTGATTATGTTGTTTTGTTTATTTACTTTGGTTATTTCAAATGTCTCCAGTGTTAAATTAGAATTTAAAGTTTATTGATCTTTGGGGATGTGTTCTTGCATTATTATGGCATTCCAATTATAATGCCTGAAAATGGTCTCAAAACAACAATATTACCATTTATCGCGAAGAAAGACGGATAAATAGCTTGTTCTTCATGGCAACATTTGGAATTAGATTTGGGCATTAAGAATTTAAACGCTTTTCATTTTTGTACAGAAAATGTTGCATCGTCAAACAGCTGTTCAGCCGCTGGTGTCCAGCAGTCAGGGTGGAGGAGCACCGCCTGTCAATCCTCCGGTTCAGCCCAACGTGCAGGTGTCTCAGCCACAGCCTGTGGTAAGATGAACCCCAACCCTCTCTCCAACTCCAGTCCTCATGAGCGACTATCCTGCACCTTTTAAGGGCGCCCCGGCCCAAACACACCTGAATCTAATAAATGGCTCGTTGCCAGAGCTTTGCAGAGCTAAATGAGGAAATCCAGCCGTTTGGTTGAGGTGTGTTAGAAAAAAGATGCTTCCAAAGGTTGCAGGATAGGTTGCTCTCAAGGACTGAAGTTAGAGACTCTGCTCAGATTTCTGGGATTCACATAAAGTAAAAACATACAGCAAGCTTCCACTGTCCTCAGGTGATTAAATAAATCACATATAATCACTATAAACTCTGCAATTGTGTTTAATGAAAGCTGAAAATTAATTAAAAGACTGAAAGCAGGCAAACGCTTTACAGGGTCAGTGAGGACTGGGCATTTATTGTATTATTCATAATTATCATGAAAATGATCTCATAAGATATTATTTTTACAGTTTTTTCCCACCAGTTTGTTCCACAAGAGCATCCATGTATTTAAGCAAATTTGAAAATGTGACTAAATGCAGTTACTATGTGCAGTTTAAGTCTCACTCTGTTGTCCTGAAGAAGCACATTTCAAATGGGAATGTTTATCAAGAGCAGCATCTGTGTGTCTGTTGCTATGATTGCTGCACCATGCATTCACAACCACACAGTTCCCTAAAATAGAAGTAATAAAAAAAATTTAATTGTAATTTTTATTGTTCTCACAGCACTACAACAAAACACAGCAGTAAAATCCTAACTGCACATCGCCCACCATTTTAATCTGAGCTTTGTCTCATTATCAGCCGGTCATGCATGTGAATGGAGCCCCTCAGATGATGCAGCCCACCAACATGGGCGTTGTCCCCAACATGCCTGTACCGGGCCCTGTACAAGGACCCGGACCAATCGGACCTCCAGGTAATCGCTACTCGTTTCTTATTCTACTCACTCGTGGCTTCCCATAGTAAGGATTGCATTGCATTGTGGGATGTGGTTGAGTAAATATGCTAATAAACGAAGGCCATGCATAATTTTTGAAGCATAAAATTCAACTTTCCAGACATAATCTCAAAAGTATTTTCTGTCCTTCTCAGATTAGAATGTTGATAAAACCCAGAAACTTGCTGGTGATGAGATTACATTCTTCCCACTTTCTGCTGCGTTAGAAAACAGAATCTGCTTCCTGTATTTACATTTGGCTCCCCCCGACCCGACACATCTGACCAGCAAACACACCGAACGTTCTGGTTTCTAGTGACCGGTTCTGGTTCGCCTGGAGTTTTCTCTGTTTGAAAAGAAAACTGCAAGAGAACCACAGAAAAAAAGAAAGTTCAGTTAAAAGTTGACAAACTCGACAGCTGATTTAGGCCAAAGTAAACAAACTAGGGATCACCCAAATCATCTTAAGAATGTGCGAGGCTTCCTTTTCAAAACTGACAAGTCTAAAAATGTAACATTTTAGCATCAAAGTGTTGCACAAATGCAGGTCAGTTATCATAAATTCAAAGTATTCAGGCTTTAAAGAAAGTATGTAACATTGTCTACATTAAATCGGTTATTTTCCTGTTTTTGGTCAGTGAGGAGTACCACTGCTAAATACCAAAATAATGCATATTTTACATTGATATTTTTTTATTCTCTCTTCAGATTTGTAAGTTTACATGAATTTCTTATGCTTGGGGTCCTTCATCTGGAAGTTCCTCTGTTGATGTTTGGAGATTTTGCCTCACGTCTGTTTTGAGGAGTCTCTCTGCAGACGAACCTTCAGGTTTTATAAAATTGCACCCAAAGTTAAATCTGAGTTGTGAAGGCCCACATTTTAACATATTTAGATGTAGATGTTGTACATAGAGCAGGTGCTGCACTGAAGTACAGCCACAAGTGTGTCTATTTTTAACTTATCAGAAGCTTAGGAAGTGGTGACATCATCACCATCTGTCTCATTATTCTGCTGTTCATCCAATAAATGTAGTTTGGTTTCTAACTGACCACAAACAGGAAAGGTTATGTCTGATTTCTGAGGCTTCTCTGAGTTTCTGCGACGAGCGTTGAAATCCCTCCTGGGTTATGAAGCTCAGGCGTCACATTTGGAGTTGATTTGAAATGCAGCGTGGATCTGTGCTGAGCGCGGTGACAGCAGCGCCGGACGCCCTGGAAGACGGCAGAAATAAATCATCTGGGGACGTTTGCATTAAATTATCTGTATACGCAAAGCTAGAGTCATGCTCTTTTAAGTTTCCAAAGCATCGCCATACACACCTATGAGAAAGTGGTTGGGATTAAGACCCAGTTTTGAAGGTTGGATTCGTGAAACAATTAAAAATAAGTTACAGACTGTAGCCCTCTGAGATGAGCTCCTCAACGTGAATAAACGTTTTTTTTTTTTAGTTTTTTTTTAGAAGCGATAAATGATCCTGCAACCTCAGGAAGGTTAAAACTGATTTGATTGAATTTCCTCAATTTGGAAATTTGTTCCCACACAGAGGCTTTACTGTGGAGGTGACCGATTACTCCTCAGTACTTGGAGTTCAGCCCAAAACGTTACATTTTTTATCTAGAAGACTCAGGGAAGGATTTTTTTCATTTTAAAGAGCCACGGTGCATTTTGTTTCTGGAAAACCGATGCAGGGAACAAACTTCCAGAGAAGTCCTGAAATATGAATCTGTAAACATTTTAAATGCGAATTTAATTCTGCAACGAAAAGTTTCCTTTTTTCTGACGGCACATATTTCTGAATTAGGCTGAAACGATTGGATTAATAACGATGAATCAATTTTTGAAGTAATCGTCAACTAATTTAGTAATTGATTGTTCATCAGCTGGAGTATAGAGACTCTGAAACATGCCATTAGCTGAAAGAAAAACAATATTCAGAGCAGGAATTAAACCAAAACGATACAAAATAAAAACACTTGGATTTAACATAAAAGAAAAATAAAATCTTCATCTGTGAAGATGTTCTACCCAGAACTCTTCTAGTTTTATAATTTTAGCTCAAATTTTGTATGAATAAAAAAGTAATCTCTTTTTAGGAAACATTTTTCCGATTAAATTATTGTTTAATTGAAAAAATAAACAACTGTTCAACTCTGCACCGCATTGATGTCAAGTCGAGCAGAAAGGACTGAGATGTCAAGTCGAGCAGAAAGGACTGAGCTTTTCACATTTTGATGTTGGAAGTATTTTTTTAGTTATTGATCTTTTGCTATAAATGATCAAATGTTCACTAAAACAATGCCCTTATTGCATTTTAGGTTTATTTTCTAATGTAAAAAATTTATTTAGTAATTTATTAGCATCTTTTAATATTTTTTCTAATATCTAAAAAGGGTTAAGTTGTTAAATGAAAAATCTGCAGAATGTGTAATTTTTTTTAACTGGTTAATCGAATAATCAATAGAATAATCATTAGTTGCAGCTCCAGTTTGAATATTTTCTAAAGCCGACTTTTGCACCCGTCATGACTCACTACGACCACTAGGTGTCACCAGAGCCTCTGCTAACGTTCTCAGCTGGGTCAGTTTCGTTTCCTTTTTGTTGTGTCGCTAAATGTCAGATATGAAAATTGATTCTTTCTTTTCTGCACGTTTGACACGTTTTCATTTAAAAGTGAAGCCTCGCTGTGTCTTTCTGTGTGCATGCGACGATGTGATTAGCCCCTCATTGCCGCTTCGCTGTCTTGAGTCCTGTGTCTCCTGTTCTTTTCACTTTAATGCTGGCTCAGGAAACCTACAGAATTCCCCCACAGGATCAGCCGGACCCGCCGCTATCGAGCGGCCTCAAGGTATCACTGTCACCCCTCAGCCCCCCTGACAGCTCAGTAGACTCCGCAGGGCAGACGCTGTCCGCATGCAGGGCAATCTGTGGATTCCACTGTTTGATTTCCACTGTTTCTGCTTGCATACCTGCTTCTTCCTAATGCCTTTCGCTGTTTCACTCTGCACCCTGAGAGCGATTATCAGGCCTGTTCATGAGCTGAGAGCGAGACTGCGATGATAACTGGTGCTTAAATGCTGTGTCATGAAGGAGAGGCTGGGTATGAAAAGATACCGGGTCAGAAACTCAAGGGCTTTTGGATCAGTTTCACAATCATCCTCAAATATTTGTCTATAACAGCAATATTATGTCGCGAAAACAAATTTTGCTGGGCGATAAATTGTCCCAGAAGTTATTGTAATAAGTGATAATGTTGTTTTCCAGCAATAAATGATCAGAGATCAATAAACTTTGAATTCTAACGAACATTTAACACTGGAACTGGAAGGCGTCTTAAATATCCAAAATAAATAAATAAAACACCAGAAACGACAAATAAAATGAATTATGAAGTTTGTTTTCAAAGAAAGGTCTAATTGAGACCAAAACGCCCGACTGAAGACGTTTGTCATCCAGGTTTTGGTAGGAATAGAGAAAAGACAAAAACAATAAATCATGCAAACGGAAATTATTGAGCTCATTCAAATTATCATACGATTAATTGATTTATTGCTTATAAAGGCCTACTTACAATCGGGTCTCAAATGTAAAGTTTCTGTTTGCAGAAAAGATGAATCAGAGAAAACCGACTTGTAGCTAAATTATATGGACACATGGCAAAAACACAAAATCAGAGTATATTTGGTCTAGTGCAAATAGAAATAGAGTTGATTTGTCCTAATTATATTAAATTTCCTTATTGTTTTTAAAATGTACACTGCACAATGAGCTGCTCTGATCGGGTAGAGAAATGTGTGGAAAAGCAGCCGACGTCTATAGAAAGACGGTCAGGAAGCTTCGATAACTACTGATGTGCAGTTTTCACACTTGCTGTTTCTCTGGGTGATATTTGTGTTTGTCTTTTATGTCTTTTGTTTTTCTTTCTGTAAAATCAGACAAATGTGATTTAGTGAACAAATTGATGAGATTTTCTCGTCATGAAATTCTCTTATGTGTAGGAATCAGAGATTTTTTGGCTCATTTCATTTTTCCACTTCTTGTAAAGATCTGACCTGCTGATGTCAACTGAGCTGATTTCTCTCACCTCTTTCTCGCTCGTTCACTTGATCTCTTGCTCCATTTTTTTCCCCTCACACCTCTCATCTATCTCTCTCTCTCTCACTGTATGTCTATCACTCTCTATCTCTCTCTGTGTTTTTGTCTCTTTTTGTCTCTATCTTTGCCTCTATCTTTCTTTTTCTCTTTCTTGTCTCTATTTCTCTCTCTCTCTCTCTCTCTCTCTCTCTCTCTCTCTCTGTCTATCCTCAGGTAACCGTGTGTTAAGGAGGCCATGCAGCTCTGCAGTTAAACATGATTCTATTATTTATAAATAAATGCAGCCCAGCTGTCGGTACCACCTTATATTTGTGCAGTTAGCATTGCTAGCTAAACATTAGCCTGCCTGTACAACTGGACTCTTCTAAAGGATAAAACCGAGCCGCTTTGTTGGAAACTGTTCAGCTTCCTGTTATTTGCTGAAACTGTTTTAAGGAGAGGTTTCTAGAAGCTTCCTGCTCCTTTTTTAGCTTATAAAGCTGCAGCTTCTCCTCTCAGTTACAACTTCCACACTGAAGAGTTTAATCAGCATGACCTGCTCCAGCTTATGCATGATGTTTAATTTAATTTTTTTAATTTCTGCCTCTTTGTCGACAGATCTTGGCCAATCAGTTTCCATGTTTGTGGTTTTTGAGACTCGCTTTGTTGTTTGTCTATAAGAAAAACTTTTCCTTTTGTTGAGCATTTTAATTAAAAATGGATCATTTTGAAAAACCAGAGCAGGGATGTTGCAGAATTAAAGGGCATTACAAATAAATATAATAATAGCTATTATTATTAATGATCAAGTCATAGCGGTGGTTGGCACATAATGTGAACAGAGTTGGGTAGTAACTAGTTACATTTACTTGAGTGACTTTTTTGAAAAAAAAATAATTTTACGAGTGTTTTTATTACGGTTTATTTTTACTTGATTTTTATTATGAAGTATTTCTACTCTTGAGTAAAATTTCTGGATTTTCTACCCACTGAATGAAAAACAAACATATTTTAACCTAAAATGCATCAGACACAGACACACACCTGCAGTTTCTGTTAAAGTTTCATCAGTTTTTTATTCAAAGAAACTGATTTGGAGACATTTTCTGTTGCCTGATTTCGTTATTTTTGTTACTAATTTAAATTATTGTCATTTTGGTTCTTAAAATTCCCAAATTTCCACTGAGCCGTATATTTTGGTCCATTTGATGATGTAATCTTTTAGATATTAAATGACGGATGTTTTGATCAGTTACTCAGTATATGAGTAGACTTTTACCAAACACTTTATTTTTCTTGAGTAATTTCTTGGATGGCTATTTTTTACTTTTTACTTGAGTAAATCTATGTAGTGCTACTCATACTTGAGTACGTTACGTTTACACCGGAGCTCCTTTAGTCTTTTGTTTCCGTCTAAATGCTTCTCTCTTTGAGAGCAACAGTTCCAGACCAAAGCAAAGATCTTTTTCTTTTCCTGCACAGTTAATATTTTCCAGGATCTTGCAGACGTGGTGGAGCATTTAAACATTAATCACTGTGAAAGGGGAAAACTACCGGCTGCTGTCGAACAGAAACACTCAGCCTGATTACATTTTATTTATAGGGCGGCATTCGTTACATTTTTGTGTGTTTGAGTTGGTCAGAGTGAAATCGGTTCAGATGACTCGCTGTGGGACGTTTTGCTTTAGACTGGAGAATCCTGCAGGTTTTTCTGCCCGTCGCTGGTTTAACTTGACCCAAAACGGCTCGGTTCTGACATTAAAGCCAACACCTTTTATAGGTGTCTGTGTGTCTGCCAGGAAATTCAGCCCCCTCAGCGTTGCCAAAGAAAACTCATGAGGTGTTTCTTGGCTTTTGGTTTATGTTTTTGTTGTTGTTGTTGTTGTAGGGCCGGGCGGTATCCCACCCAGAGGCCTGTTGGGCGACGGACCCAATGATCCCAGAGGAGGAACTCTGCTGTCTGTCACCGGAGAGGTCATCGACCCCAAGTAAGAAACATCAGCAGCTGTTAGCAGGATTAACGCCGCAGTACTTTTTGTTCTGTACATCTGGTTCTTCTGAGTCGGTCCAGCTTGTCTGGCTGGTTGAAAGCAAAATGGAGTAGAGACGTGAATCTTTCTGTGTCAAACGATTCGACTTTTAGGGTTCGATTCAGAAACGATTTTCAGATTCTGTTTAAATTATGGCTACGTTCATGACTTTTGTGAATGCAGCCATACTTTTCTTTTTTTTTTTCTCGTGGTCATTGAGATTTCCAAATATATGCGACTTGTATGTAATCTCCTGTGTGAACCGCAAACGACCTGAAAGCGTCCCACAGGCGCAGCAGTACTGGCCAGAATCGTAATCGGCTTTTTAAAGATCGGAGCACCGATCGCTTGTTAAAGCCATGAATCTGTAAAGCGGTGATCAATCCTAAAACTGTAAACCTGGTTGAACTGTTTGTGTCTAGCCGGGCCTACATGGCCGCTCCGCCGCCCCACCAGGCTCCGCCCGTACATATACCTCAGATGGGAGGCGGGCCACAGATGGGAGGCGGGCCTCAGATGGGAGGCGGACCTCAGATGGGAGGCGGACCACAGATGGGAGGCGGACCACAGATGGGAGGCGGACCACAAATGGGAGGCGGACCACAGATGGGAGGCGGACCTCAGATGGGAGGCGGACCACAAATGGGAGGCGGGCCGCCCGAAATGAGAGGCCCTCCGATGCCTGAGCCGCGGACCATGATGGTGGACCCGCGAGGGCCGCCGATGATGGAGCCGCGGGGACCGCCGATGGAACCCAGAGGTACGAGTCGGAGAAAAACGCGTTGTTGAAGATTAAATTTATCAGATTTATGTTTGTTACAGAGCTAACATCAACTCCAGCTGGCAATGAATTTACAAAACTAAATAAAAACAAATCAGAATTTATAGCTGTAGACTGAGCTACACGTTCCTTAAAAAGTCTTGAAATGTCTTAAATTAATTTTGAAAATAAGTTGACCTCAAACGTGTAATTCACAGGTCTTAAATTTTGTTGTGGCAGGATTATTTAACCTCATATTTTATGTAGTTTTCATTTTTTTCTCGCGGGACTCCACTGCAAGCTTTTTGCTGTGTTCTGCGACTTGAGGCGGCTACAGCTACCGCTAAATAGCTGCTAATATACTGTTTTGTTGCTAAGGGTAAAGCTAGCATATTTGACTTCCATCATGGCTAAGTGTAAATTTATCGCCAGCTGGCTGGACGATGTTCATCTTCATCATTGCCAAGCGATACAATTTGTTTATTATTGATTTTCTTTTGCGTTTCTGTTTCAGGTCTTAAATTTCATTCACACGGCTCTTAAAAAGTCTTAGATTTGAGTTTCAGCATCACATTCTCCTAAGCTTGTTACCTGTTTCCTTCAGGCCGTGACCCAAGGGCGATGGACGCTCGCGGGCCGGTGGCGAGTCAGAGGGTTCCCATGGTCCCCGGGATGCAGGGCCCGGTCCCCCACGCCATGGGTCCAAACGTTCCTCCGTCTGCAAGACCGGTAACTGGGCAAAGCCTTAAATCCGTCTGCTGTTTGGTTGAATGCATCTTTCAGCTGCTGAGACTTTCTGCATGTTTTACCCTCCAACTCTGGGTTGTCCAAAGTGTGGCCTGGGGGCCATTTGCTGTATTGTTAAGTAATATATTGCATACGTTTATTTTTAGCACAATAATAAAAATCACAATTAGTTGTATTATTTTCTTAGTTTTCAAACATTTCTTGCATTTCTGACTTGTCCGTTGTGACCCACGTAACAAAAAGCCTTTGAGTGATTCCCAATTGGTTCGACTCTTTAATATCTTTTTGTTTTTGTAAAATCCCATTTGTTAGTTTCTGACTGAATGTTGTTGTTTCCCATCTAAAGCTGATTACATCACCCACAACAATCCACATTTTACAAACAAATTCTTACTTTCCTCTCGCTCTTTATTTTTTTCCTTAATTAAAACTTTTTCCTGACCTTGCCATCTTGTCGTTGTGTATCAAAGCTCTGTGTTTTGTTTATATGTCAGGCGTTTATTTAAGATTTACCGTGTTATGTTGACACATTAACAGCTAAACCAATGCTGGCCATCGTCACTGAGCATCTGTACCAGCAGCGTCAAACTCAGTTTCATTTTGGACCAGATGAAAAATCGTGATGTTCTTAAAGGGCCGGTTTGCCAGAATGCATCGATAAAACCCACCAAACTGTTAACATGTTAATAAACAGCTGTGACTGGATTTTCTGATTGTTTTTGTGGTTTTTGTAATCAGAAACCGCAAAAAAATCACAGATTTTCTGAAGCCAAATTAGAAATATTTGTAAGAAAATTTTGTATGTGTACTAATGTCTGATGTTAAATGTGTGACATTTTATTACTAGTCGTATTGATCACCGACTATAACTTGGCATCCAGTAAGCCTGAGGCAGCAGTCAATTAAGTCCAACGTTTTTGACCAATTTTGATAAAAATTTGTAATAAAACCAGAAAAATGTGGGGATTTGTTTATTTCATGTGAATTTTGAGGAGTTGTGAAAACATTGAGGAAGTCATAGATGTAATTTGGAGTCTAGAGGGCCACATAAAAAGCTGCGGCGGGCCAGATTCGGCCCCCGGGCCTCGAGTTTGATGCACGTGATCTATAAGGTGAAGGAAAATGCAGAAGAAGTGAGTGAACCAAGCTGAGGCTGTGTTGTCCTGCAGGGTCCGGGTATTTCTGGCGTCCCGCCCTCAGGAGGAGGCTTCAGTCCCGGCCAGAGTCAGGTCTCCACTCAGGATCAGGAGAAGGTGGGTCCATCAACGTCGCCACCGTTGATGTTTCCTGCCAGCGCCGCTTAACGCCGCCCCGTCTCTTCCAGGCCGCCCTCATCATGCAGGTCCTGCAGCTGACCCCGGAGCAGATCGCCATGCTGCCGCCGGAGCAGCGGCAGAGCATCCTCATCCTCAAGGAGCAGATTCAGAAAACCGCCTCCGGCGCTCCGTGATTCTCCAAGGCGGAGTTCCTCCGCAGCTTCCCGCCTGGAGCAGGAAGGAGTTTTCTGATTTCAACAATGTTTTCACTCGTTCCTGCTGCAGGAGCTGCCGTCTCCTCCTGAAACCGGCCGCTCTGCAAAAACACAAAATATTACCAAGTATTTATTTCTAGCTGCTAGTGAAAATGTCTTGAAATAAAGAATATTTCACATTTTTCCCATAAGTAAATGATCTGCCAGTAAACTCACTACTTTTTGATTAATATTAAGGAATTATTTGGTAAAACGTTACTTGTCAGTTTGATCTTATTTCAAGAATGCTCTAGAAACTAGATAACGGTAGTTGGTAATATTTTGTGTTTTTGCAGTGTAGATCATAGCTTTGTTTCCTCTTTTTGTATGAAGAGTAGCTTTGATCCGAATGACTTCAGAAGATGGACACTTTTTTTTTCCTTTAAACCAAACTGTTGTAAAATCTCAAAACTGTTTTGTCAATAAAACTAAAGAAGTCACAAAATGCCTCCCTATTTTTAATCCAAAATACTTTAAACAAAGAATAAACTCTTGCAGGAAGACATACCACTCTCTGCCACAGCTTTAATTTGCTACCTGGTTCCTTGTTTACCTGCTTTTGTTTCTAGTCAGGAAGAAAGAAGCCATTCAGGAAACGCTGGAAAGCTTTTATTATTTTTCTGTTCCAGTAAACCATTTTCCTCAACCAGTAAGAGGCGACAACAAGGATGTACATCGTGTATACAGATATGTAAACTTTATGTTCATATTTACAGCTTTAAAAAGGCTAAATGTACAAAAGCTTCAGCAGTCAGTAGAAAATGTAATTTTAAAAAAGGAAAAGCTGCAAAGTTTTAAACATTTCTACATTTGTGTTTGGATTTGAATAGTTCAACACTAAATCAGCACATTATTATCCCAAATTAGCACAACCAGCTGCGTTTTTAAATATACAGATCAAGTTTGTTTAGCTTCACACTTTGTGGTAACAATAAAACTTTTACTGGAAATGACTTCATGATTCAAGATGACAAACCCTGAGCTTAATGCCCAAGCAGCTCCTTTCTTTCCAGTGAATTTAAAAGTCAAACCCACCCGGCCGGTTCTGCAGCCAGCTGTGAGTCTTTACAGTCACTAGCGATCTGTGAGTTTCCTCCCCAACCAGAACCAGCCCTCAGTCACAGCTGCTCAACAACAGTCGTTTTGTTCTTGGCTCAGAAGTTCTCCTTGTTGAAGTAAAATTTGGTTTTGCGAGGATCCACGTCCGAGTATTTCCCGCATTTCTTCTCCAGAACTTTCCCGAGCGCCTCGGGTCCGCACAGGAACGTTCCCACCACGGACCTGCAGACGACCAAAACAAAACCAAAACTATAAACGTCTGCAAATCTGTTAATTTCAGTCATAAATGGCTTCAGCAACCAATGAAATTCACCTGCGGAACAAGTTCAGGTCATAATTTCATGGCTCATCTTGACATGAGAAAAACCGATCACATTTTATTCTGTAGGTCCCCTAAATTACTTAGTAGTGTTATTTTTAATACTCAAAAGTAATTTATTCCTTGTTATTTTTGGAGTGGAAGTCCAATGTTAAACTTATTTAGTATGACAACGCATTTAAAAAGAGTAAATTTCTGCCAAAAAAAATCAGAAATTTTCCTGATAAAACAAGAAAATTTAACTGCAGAATTTGGCAGGAAAAGCAGATTTCCTTGGATTAATTTCAGAAATTCTCTAGAAAGAGTTTGAAAATCTTTGATTTCCAAAAGTTGAGAATTTGCAAGAAAAAACTAAAATCTTAAGATTAATCTCAGAAATTTTCTAGAAAAATCCATAAGATTCCTGAGTGCCACAAGTCAAAAAATAAATGAGAGAAAAATCTGAAATTTCAAGAGTAATCTTGGAAATTTTCTATAAAAAACTTGAAACAGGCATTTTATGATTAAATTTTCTCCAAAAAAACAAGCAGATTTTTGAATTTTGAAACTCAAATGTTCTTATTTTTTAGAGAAAATTCCCGATATTTAATCTTAAAAAGTTAGTTGGTTTCAGAGCTAATTTTTAATCTTTCAAGCGCAGAAATTTTTCAAGTTTTTCTAGAGCATTTCTGGGATAAATCTCAGCATTTCTGAATTTTTTGGCAGAAATTCATCCCTGTTTTCCTCATCTAAAACAGCCCTAATGCGCTCAGCAATAAGAAAATTTTGTTTTTCCAAAAAGAGGACATGAAATAAAACGCCTGCCTTACGTTGGGTTCTCTTTGCGGACTTGTTCGAACTCCTTGTCCCAGTTGGGTCGGCCGTAGTGAGTTTTCTGCTTGAGCCCAGTGACCACATCCGTTTCCCGATCCATGTTCACCATGACGTAATTCACCTGATGGCAGTAAAAGGAAAAAGGTTTACGGCGACGTTCATGAGGAAATCATGATGGGTAATCTGGACTTTGGACTCGTACATGGCTCTGGTCCCATCCGGTCAGAAACAGCTTGTAGGTGAGGAAATCCCCCATGCCTCTCTCCTCCATCTCCTTCTCCTGCGCCTTCAGGAGGTCGGCGAACCACTCGAAGGCGTGGGTTTCCCGGCACAACCAGTAGAAATAGATCTGAGACCAGTAAATACAACAAGGTGTGTCAGAACAATGGCACCGCTCCCACTTACACAGGAGTATAATTATTAATATGTTGTTAAAGCTTGTGCCTGGATAAATTGGTAAAAAAAAAACATTAACAAATTGTTAAAATGAAGAAATATCTGTTTTTAATTTGTCTCTAAAGCTGCATTATGTCACTTTTATTAAAAATGATTTTTTTTTTACATATTTGTTAAAACTGTCACCATGTTGTGAGACAGATGATGTAAAAAAAAAAATCAATCTCCTCCACCTACTCCCTGATCTACTACTGCCATCTTAAGAAATGCCAAAAACAACCAATCAGAGCCAGGAGAAGCGCTGTTAATCAACTTCATGAACACGATGCTAAATGAGTTACTGGTGGAGAAACGACTTACTGTTACAGGAAAACCGTTTATTCGCTATTATTGGCGGCTATGCTAACTAGCCTTAGCATTCAAAACAGACTCTGTGGGTCAAAGCGCTGATTGACAGCGCTAAGACCCGCCTCCTGGCTCTGATTGGTTGTTTCTGGGAGAAGGCAGAGAGCTCGACTTATTCACAGTTTATCAGTTTTATTCCATACTATCACAACATGGTGGCAGCAGCTTTAAATTAAATAATGTATTTTTATTTTTTTGCAACCAAAATCACAGATTTTGTGGAGCTACTTTAGAGATATTAGCAAGAAATGTTTGTGCTTAAAACAGACAGTAAGTGTGATTTTGCTTTGTTACTCCCCATATCGATTACAGATCATAATAAAAGTAGGAAATACTGCCACCTGCAGGTGGAAGTTAGCGTCACGTAAACTTGATGTTTTTGACCATTATTATGCATTAGCATGAAGCAGTGTGAGGATCTTTTGATTTTGCGAGAATTTTTCCAAAAAACTAGACTGACTGATTAATATGATTTGATTTGATTGATAAAATAATATGTAAGCTCAGAGCTTTTATCTTGAAGGGCCACATAGAAGGCTGTGGCGGGCCAGATTTGGCCCCCGGGCCTTGAGTTTGTCACCGTGACAAAACGTGAGCAGGCTCACCTTTCTGGTTTTCAGATTGGGGTCGTTGTCTTTGAACTTGTACCAGATGGACTTGAGGATGGAGGCGAAGGGAGTGACGCCGATGCCGGCGCCGACCAGCATGCTGACCTCGTAGTCGAAGACGTCCTCACTGGCCGTCCCGAAAGGCCCGTCCACGCCCATCCTGAAGACGGACAGCAGGTCAGTTGAGGACAAACAGACGTCACAACTTACAGTGAGTTTGTGTTGGATTTCAGGAGAAACAAAAACACAAAGCAGAGAAGGAGAAATGTTGCATATTCAGCCCTCTTTACTCTGATGCGTCGAAATGAAAGCAGGAGCAATTATTTGTTCAGACTTCAATCTCAGTAGTTGAACATTAACAACAGGCAGGTCAGAAAGTCCTGTTTATTCTTGTATTATTATGACTTTTTTCCAGTAATACGATTTTCCTCTTAATCTGACATTCTTATTTTGACTTTATTCTTGTACAATTTTATTAGCGTTATAAAACTTTAAGGTCGGATTATTCTCAATATACTGTGACGTTTTTATTATTTGGACTTTATTGTCGTAATTAAAAAAGACTTGCTGTAATACTCCGTCATACCGTTATGTTTCCTAAAAGCTGCTAAGAGTTATAGTATTATTGTAACTTTATTCTCCTAATATTACGACTTTATTCTGAAATTATGATTGTTGTGTTTTTACAACTTTATTGCCGTCTTGTAAAATGACTTCTTGTAATATTATGAGTTATTTTAACTTTATCTTCAAAAATGTTGACTTTATTGTTGTATGACTATTGTCGTGTTATTACAACATTATTATTACTTTTGACTTTAGTCACGTAATATTCTAACTTTATCCTCATAATTATATAAAACTGATTAGTTTTACCCTAATATTCTGCCGTACTTTTATGTTTCGTAAAAGCCTCTAAAAGTGTAAAAAACAAAAGGAAAAAAAAAGTACATATTTATTTTATTTTTCTAATTTGATTTTAGGTAACATGTTTACTGACACTTTAGGCAGTTAAGAGGGAAACTAATAAATGTTTGGTGTGAAAATAAAATCAAACATGCCTCATATCGGATTGGAGTAAAAATCCCATCATTATTCACTTTCAATGTTTCTGCAGCTTAAACTATTAACAACCAAAACCAAATAAATAATTTCCCTCTAAATTCAACCTGTTAGATATTTGCTGGAAAACCTGACTGTTGTTCGTAATGCGAACACCTACTTGGGCCCCTGCGCTCCCTCCGGCAGCTTCTCCATGATGTCGATGAGTCTGTCCGTCCAGTCGCCGGCCGAGCGGATGTGGACGCTGAAGAAGTCCTCCTCGGGGGCAGAGGTCATGGTGAACGGGTGCCACTCCAGCTGCGAGATGGACGGGCAGTTGAGGAAGACGTACTGGCCCACGTCCATTTTGAAGCCCTTCTTCACCAGCTGCAGCTCCAGCACTTTGGACGGCCGCATCACAATCTGCAAAAAAAAAACCCTCTCAGTCAGAGTCGGCCCAAGGAATATGGGAGTTAAGCAGCTGCTTAGGGCCTCCACACCAGCAGGGGGGCCCAAGAGCAGCACCACGCTAAGCTAGTGTGATAAAATATATTTAAAATAACATTGAATAATCCAAACTACAATGCTATTACACATCGATTAACTATTTCCGTTTTATTTTTATAGTTGTTACACAAATAATACACTGCAAAAACTCAAAATCTTACCAAGAATATTTGCCTAGTTTGTAGTGCAAATATTTTAGTACACATGAAATAAGACAAGAAAATTTACAAGTAACTTTTCAGCAAGAAACGTGAGCTTATTTTAAGCCAATAATTCATTAACATTGATTTAAAATAGCGCCAGCTCTATGGCAGATTATCTCACTTAAAGCAAAATATTTTCCTCATGTTATTTGTAAAATTATCTGTCAATAGAACAAGTACTTTTTAATCAATATTATGTAAGTCAGTTTAATCTTACTTCAAACGTACTGAGATATTTTCAATAGAAACTAGACAAAAATACTTTTGTGTTTTTGCAGTGTTGGTTAATAAGTTCCTGCTGTTGACTGTGGCCACTGTTGGGGAAAGATAAGATATTAATTTGTCGCCTTGTTTACTGTAAATCTAGTGTTTAATTATACTTTCAAATAGTTAAAATCATAAACATACTTAAATACCATTCTGCATTTCAAAATCCCCCCCCCAATTTTTTTTTTTTTTTTACTCCTGGAAGGTCAAAATCAATTGCAACAATAACACTGGTGTGATGTAAGCTAATTACAAATTATGCTAATAAATGTAGGAAAGATGAAGCATCTGGTGGTGACATGTTGGTTGGGAGTGGCCCCAAATGAAAATCTGCTCAGGGCCCCAAAAAGGCTTTGGTCGGCCCTGCTCTCACATCAGTCAGCAGCAAGAAAACACATAAAAATAATAATAAAACTGATGTTTTACCTTTCTGTACTGGACATTCTGCATGTAGCGAACAAAGCGCAGCAAACGCTCGAATAGATAAATAACCATTGGGCCGATCACGTACCGCCAGGTCTACAGAGAAAAAGGAAGAAACTATGACGTTCTTCATACTGGGAGGAGAATCAGACGGAGGAACTGAAGAGAGAAAACACAAACCTGAGCCGGCCCTCCTTCAAACTGAGGGATGGGACACTCAGGAATCTTCCCCCAATCCTCTGTGCGGTTGTGACAAAACAAGGGGTCGTGTTCTTCATACGACTCTTCATCCTGCCTCCTGACGATGTACCTGAAGATGAGACAGGCGGGTAAATGACGAGACAAACAACAACGCTGCAGGAGAAGGAGAACGTCAGAGCTAACAAATTCTCTCGTACCCGATTCCATGAATGACGAGACCGGCGAAGAAGATGATGAAGAGGTGGTGTGTGTACCAGAAGACCTCGAAGTAGTTGCGCCTGATGACCTCCATGGAGGACGTGATGATGAGGATGAGCGCCAGAGTGATGATGACGCCGGTGAGGCCGGCGATGGACGTGAAGACGAAGTAGGTGGGGATTTGCTGCGGATCCTGAGGCAGAGCGAGAAAACAAGAGGAAACATCTTTAATCCTATTTGAGAATATTTCACCAACCTGATGCTTTTTGCTGAATTGAAAGCAAAACTACAGTTTATTATGTATGACAGCATATTAGGGTTAAGAAAGTAATGGAGTACATTTTTGTCACAAAACTCAGAAATTTCTATAAAAGAAACAAGGACATTACTAAAAAAAATATAGAAACATCTGAGTTTGGAAAGCTGACAATTTTCTAGAAGAAATTCAGAAATTTTGAGATTAATCTCAGAAATTAAAAAAAAAGAAAAGAAAAAAGTTTCTGATTTTAAACATTTTGTAGAAGGAACTTTGAAATTTTGAGATTAATCTCAGAAATGTTTGAAAAAAAGAAGAATGGAAATTTCTAAGTTTCAGATTTTTAACCTTTGAAACTCAGCAATGTTCATGTCATTTCAAGAAAATTTCTGAGATCTATTTCAAAATTTCTGAAATTTTGGAGCAAATTTTCAAACTCAGAAATGTAGATGTTTTTTTCTAGAAAATGTCTGAGATATGAAAAAACAAAGACATTCTCCTTTGTGATGGCAGAATCTGGTCTATTTGCTGTGGTCCATAATCAAAAACATTATTTAATTTGTTTCATTTAAGTTGGCGTTTCCTGTGGGAAAAGTGATTTTTCTTTGATCCTGACCGCCACATTGAATGCATAATTAATTTAATTTATGGGGAAATGTGGCAGAATATTATTTATTTGCATCGGAAACGTAAACATGGCGGGCTTCGGTGCAGGACTTACGATGTCGTTTTTGCGGATCGGGTTCAGGTAGGTGGTTCTGTGGTCTGAATCGTCTGTGTCTTCCTCCAGGTTGGACAGAGCGGTGCTGAGGTTGTCGTAAACTCCCTGTCTGCTGTTGTTCAGCCACTCCACGTTCAACAAGTGGGCGACCATGTGAACGGCTGCGAGAGCAAACAGGAGAGAGGTCACCGCTTTGTTTCTGGCTCTGGTTCTGCTGTCTCCAGAACCGCCTGCACTCAGGAAGGATCCTAACGCCGACAAACTGCAGGTTTAACATGTTTGAATCAACAAAAACCCAGAGGTATTTAAAATATCCTGTCCTTTTGACAAGGGCCAACAAATCACTACAGGATTTTAAGCCTTTTTTATCTGTAATATTGTAAAATTGTAAATGAATTATCCAGAAATGAAGACATTATTACTGGTCCAAGGATTTTACATTGTCATTAGGCTATCTGTGTTTTCTTTAACTTTATTTTAACTGTATTCTTTCCTCTTTTGTCTGAAATCCGAAAATAGAAAAACAAGCAACTTTGTATAGCAACTTCAATTTTGAAGCATCAAGTTTAGGTTCAAAATTTAGTTAGCATAAAGCTAATCTCTGAACAAAACTGACAATTATCAGGAAACATGTTTTAAAAACAACCACAAAGAACCATTGTTTCCACTTCTATTTCCTCATATGCTTACAAGGGAAAATAAGACAGATAAGCATCTCGTTGCATAATTGCTCCAACATAAACACATTAAGGAATTGTATTGTTAGAGCAGATTTTAAATGTCAAACTAATTGTCAAAGAGCTAAATAAATGTAATAATCCTGTCAAAGTTGTGGGATTGGTTTAGAAATGGGTGCATGAGTTCACCTGTCATCAAGGCGATCATGTAAGCCACCAGCTTGTGGAAAGTCAAGTTTTTGTCCAGTTGTTTCCTCATTGTTCTGCTGCAGCGCTGAAAGAGTTACATGGACGGAAGCCAGGGTTAGAAACATCTAAGGTCATAACTCTCCACAAAACCACAAAGTTGCTCAACATCGGCCTCTTAATGCCACTGTAAGGAGTGGTTTTACAGTTTATTGTCCCATTTAAACCTTATCAATAGTCCCTTTGTTAGTACTATGCGTGGAGCTGTGTTGAAGTGGCCTACTTTGTCTACTTAATGTGGAGAAGCCATATCTCGGAGAGCTCTTCGTGAACAATGTTGCTAATAATATCCGACGTTTGGACCATTTTCTCTCGTCATTTATCGATTCATCTGCATTTAATGTTTACGGGTCGTTAACACGCATCTCATTAACTATTGTGGCTAATTTGGTAGAATAACTAATTTCATCACGTTGTGTTAGACGTACGCTAACTGACGACTTGCTAGCTAAAACAGCCAGATAAATGCGGGTAACCATGGTAACCAGTGAGCGTTTAACGGCCGCCCGGCTCTTCTGCAGTTGAGTTGCGCGCGAGTCCGCTGTTTCCATAATCCCTTCATAGAAAAGCGCCCCACTCAGGCGCGGAGCTATAGGGAGGACTGGGGGGGGCGGCTGCTCCTCCTTTAAACACAACCTGAAGCGTTACAGGGACCCGGTGATTCGTTAAGGGCCCGGTAAGTGGCCCGCAACCCCCGGCCCGACGCTGACTTGTTCCGCTAGTGGCCCCACTCAGTGGCGCAAAAAGTGGGTATGCAGGGTATGCAACGCATAGGGGCGCAGCACCAGAGGGGGCGCCAAAACCCCGTCTGGAGGGGGCGGCGCGCCGATGATGTTTTCCCATACACTTCAGCGCGCCTTACGCTCCTTCACATTACGCACATAACGAGGCGATTTTAGCAGCTTTACCCTTCACTGTATCCTCGTCTCGGGGGGGGGAGGGGGGGTTAGAGAGAGCTTTTGTTTTCTACGTTCCTTCACCCTGACGTACCTTCCCTGGGTGGGGGGGGGGGGGGGGGCGCCGATTTATGTTTTCGCATCCACCTGAATAATGTGTAGTTGCGCCACTGGCCCCACTGTTATTATTATTTTGAGACCATTTTCAAGTGGTATAATGCAAGAACACATTCTCAAAGATTAATAAACTTTAAATTCTAATGAATATTTAACACTGGAACTGAAAGACATTATAAATATCGAAAATAAATAAACAACAATTAAAATGAATTATAAAGTCTCTGTAAACAAAACTGCCCTTCAAAAAAGGGCTAAGCAGCAGACTGAAGACTGTTATCATTCAGTTTTGGTAGAAATGGAGAAGAGAAAAAAAACAATAAATCATGCAAATAAAAATTATTGAGCTTGTTTTAATTTATTATGTGATTAATTGATTTATTGATTATTGCAACAGGTCTAATTGTCACCACAGATATCAGGTTTTAGGTTAAATAAAACTGTCAGAAACCTGGTTGATCAGAAGTTTCACTTTAATAAAACAAATGTTCTTTGTAGTCAAATCCAGCTTTCAAATCTTTTTAAATCCCACTTCCTACATTTTAAAAATAATGTTATAATTTTAAATCTCTTAATGGCCTTTCCCCACCTTATTTATCTGAACCTTTAAGTTCTTACTTTTGAAGTTTTAAGCTTTTCTGCACATTAAATCAACTTTTATAACATTTTCACATGGAGAAAGCTGAGATGTTCACCAGATTTAATCTACTAGAGTCTTTGTCAGTAAATATGGCTTGTGGTGTGAAATGAGGCGTGTAAACGTCGTCCTACCACGAAGGATCCTCGGAGCAGAGACAGCAGGTTCCTGCACACCGGCAGCAGGATCAGCATGCAGTTAAAGTTCAGGACGGCTGCAGGAGCTCTGGCCCAGGACAAGGCAGGCTGCAGGAGGGACAAACACACCTTACCTCAAATTATTACTCTGTTTAATGTTGATTATTGATGTTGAAAACACCAAATTCAGAGTCACAGACAGTTTGAGTATTCATTAATTCATTAAAATTGGTGAAATACAGGAAGTGTTTTCAAAGAGGGAGAGATCTAAATGATGTCTTTGTTACAATGAATTGACTTGTTTTATTTAAATTGTTTTTGTAATAAGTTTCAAAAGACTAAAAAACAAATGTCAATTTTTTTCTAGAATTTTTTTTACATTAATCTAAAAATACTTTTTTTTTCTTTTCTTTTTTTTTGCGAAAATGTTTTATTTCCAAAAAGTACAAGATAAAATGTTTTAGTCCTGCGAATCCTTCTGACTTGTGACAAAAAGTTTGTACACCCCTGGTCTGTCATAGCCAGGCTCTTTTTTATCATGCCTCCAAATCTCAGGTGTGTCCCCCTGATTCTGCTTCTTTTTTAATCAGAACTGGCTTCAAAAATCCGAAGTATGCGAGGAGTTTCTGCAGCGCTGAAAAGCTTCACGGTTTCGTTCGTGTTCACTACTTACCCCCAGCAAATGACGGGTGTAGTAAAACTCTTCTCCGTGCTCATACACGAAGTAAAACCAGACAAAGAGGAAGATATTCAGGCCCATCCAGACCGACTGCAAAAACAAAAAGTGCTCATTAGAAAGCGGATCTCTTTCAGAAAGGATGCAAACTGCACTTGTCAGTCATAATTACGCGCAAAACCAGTGCGCAAAACTCCGCTAAAAGCTCTAATAAATCCTCAAAGTTTGGATAAGGACTCACTATTATGATGGCTGAAAACCAATTGTTGACAAACCAGTTCCCCATGATGAAGGCTTCTTCTCGGCTCTCTGTGGCTGCTCATCCTCAGCCCGCTGGCTTTATAGCTCCCACCTGCAGGGACTCCTCCCTCCATCACTCCCAGATGCACATAGCAAATCCTCCTCCTCCTTCTCCTTGAGGAGACTTGAAGAATCACATTCCTGTCTGACTGCAGCGTTAGGCTGGATTAACCTTTACTGGACTGACCGAGGAATGAGGAAACAGACACCGACTCCATCCAGGAAACCTCTGCTGCGGTGACGCAACCTGAGTAACTTTTATTGTTGTGCGTCTTAATATGTTGAAACATAAGAAAGATTAAGTCATTCAGTTAAAACTGCGAAGCTTCTAAAGAAGCTGGAATGTAAACTTTCCAGCCATGGAAAGTTTAGTGGAAGGGAAAGGTATAAAAAAGAGAGGATTGTGTTGCAGGATGCGGTGCAATTTTCACATTCCTTCTAGTTATTTCCGAACGGTATATTAAGGTCATACATTTACGACAAAAACAAACAAACAAAAAAAAAAAAAGACTCTTTTTGAAATGTTGAGATTAAACTCAGAAAATGTCTAGAAAAAAACAAAGACATTTCTGAGCTCCAAAAGTCAAATATGTGCGTGAAAAAAATCCCATGGCGTCTTGATGTTAATCTCAGAAAATTTCCAGAAACAAGGAAATTTCTGAGCTCCAACTGTTGAATATTTGCTAGAAAAAAACTCAGAATTCTGAGATCTCAAAATTCCCCAAGTTTATTTTAGCGGAAATTTACCGCTCATTTATTTTTTTTTTTTATAAAGGAAAAAAGAAACAACTTCTGTTTCCAGATAATTTATTTTATTGCTCTAGAAATCAAAATCCCAGAATCTGAAGACGGAGGACAACAAAGTCCAGAATGTATCCAAGCTGTCTACCGGGAAATGCACGTCATGCTTCCCTCTGCTGATAAGCTTTATGGAGAGGCTGGTTTTATTCTCCAGCGGGTTTTCTACCTGCACCAAACACACCTGCTTCAGCAAACTTACCTACATAAACCCCAATTTATGAAAACATGGCGTGTGCAAAGACGACAAACGTCAGACCCATTTAAGACTTTTATCACGAAAGAATGTAAGAGTCTTAGCCCCATAGCACCGAGCTAATGTAGCATCGTTTGGGTTAGCAACAGAAGTGAGCCAGTGGCGGAGGCGAACGTTGTCAAGCCAGCTGGCGATAAATCTGCACTTAAACTATGATGGACGCAAAAAAAGCTAGCTAGCTAGCTAGTTTTACTCAGTCTGTTTCCACGGCAGCAACCAGAAACAATGGTTACTGGGGACTAGCTGCTAACGTACCGTTGTTAGCTAACTAGCTACTAATACACCTTCGCTAGTTAGCAACACAGATATGAATATTCATGTCTACGGCTAGCAAAGGTATATTAGCAGCTAGTTAGCAGTAGCCTCAACCGCCTGGAGTAGCAGAAAGCAATGCTGAAGCGATTCAAACGTTTGACAAAAAAAAAAGAGGAAAAAAGACGACAATCAAAATGTGGGTATTACATCTATAAGTGATGTTTTATATGATGTCAGTTCAGCATTTTGGTCAGTTTTGCAATTTTGAAAGTGCTTATAATTGGTTTGGCTAAATAGTCCTGTCATCTCAAAATTTAAGCCCTGTGATTAAATATATAAGGCCAACATACCTTTTTTAAGAAAAACGAATTTGAGACATAAGGATATAATTTTAGGTGCATGAATTTAAGACTTTTTAAGGATGTGTGGACGCCCTCATTAAAGAAACGTTAGCATTTAAAATGATGCTATTTTTATTACATTAATCCACTTGCAAATAAGAAAACTTTTTTATTTCACTTTATTCAATGTTCAAGTAGTACAGTAGTAGTCAAGGCACTGAATGACAAACTAGACAACTTAAAAAAATACAAACATGCACAGTATCAAAGCATAATTACAAGCTCATTTAGTGTCCATCTCTTATTTTTACACAATAATTAGGTTAATTCTGGATAACTTCTGTTACAGAGGCCACACACAAATATTCACAATCCTTTCAGTTTCTCAGCAGAACAACGTGTCCAACTTTGTTTTCTCCCCCATTTAAAGGCAGTGAGCTGTGAAGAACAACAGACAGCAGCTGAGAGGAAACCAGTCAAAGCTTTGTAACATTTTCTGCCATGCTGCGTTCAAGTCTGATCAGTGCAGATGCAAGACGTGTGCAAACAGGGGAGCTTTGAAACCCTGAGAGGAGGTAAACTGAAACTGTCCTGGGTCAGTGTTTTGGCCACTTCTCTCTCTCTCACACACACACACACACACACACACACACACACACACACACACACACACACACACACACACACACACACACACACACACACACACACACGTGGCTCAGCGCTGCGCTTTCATCACCTGCTTTTGAGCATCGCCGCATATCTCCAAGTGCGACATTCTTTGGTGGCGTTATCATGATCTGGGAAAGTTCATACACTGCAAAAACAGAAAATCTTACCAAATATTTTTGGTCCTTTTTCTACTGCAAATGTCTTATAACACATGAAATAAAATAAAACTAGATTACAATAAACTTTTCAGGAAGATTTAGTAGGTTGTTTTAAATATTTTTAAATATTGATGAAAAGCAGATTGTTTCACTGATAACATGATAAAATGTCTTAGTGAAATAATCTGACAGTGGAACCAGCTTTTTATCATCATTATTAAGGAATTACTTACTCAAACTTCTATTTCTTGCTGAAAAGTTACTTGTAAGTTAGTTTTGTTTTATTTCAAGTGTACTGCAGTGTATGCACTAGAAACTAGGTCAAATATACTCGGCATGATTTTGGTTTTGCAAGGCTGAACTTCAATATTATTCACTTATTTATAATTATCTCAAATCAATATCTTAAAACTTTGTCTTATAGAAGTTGAGTTCTTAAATGTTAAGTTTTGTCTTATTCCAAGTGAAGGAAGTTATTTTCACTAAAATTAAACCAAAATACTCTGTAAGATTTTGTGTTTTTGCAGTGCAGTGGCAGAAATAAGCCTTTTAGTTGCAGAAAAAATGTTTCATTATAAGTGAAATATTTTGCCATTGGAACCAGCATTTTTCCATCAATATTAAGGATTTATTTACTAAAGACAAACTCCTAAATCTTGCAGAAAACTTACAAGGAAGCCAGTTTTGTCTTATTTTTAGTGTACTAAGATATTCGCTCTAGAAATAGACCAAAGGTACTTGGTAAGATTTTGTGTTTCTGCAGTGTAGCTTCAAGTGCAAATATTTTAGTCAACTCAAAATAAGACGGCTAAATTTCAGTAAAAATTAGGAGCTTGTATTTTCATATATTGATGAAAAAGTTCTGGTTCCGCTGGCAGATTATTTCACTTATAAAACATGAAAAAAAAAAAAAAATCATAAGTGAAAATAATCTGCCAGTGGAACCAGGACTTTTTTCATCAATATTAAGGAATTATTTACTTAAAACAAGCTCCAGTATCTTGCTGGAAAGTTATTTTTCAGTTAGTTTTGTCTTTTTTCAGGTGTACTAAGATGTTTGCATTAGAAACTGGACCAAAAATACTTGGTGTGACTTTATTTTTGAAGTGAACAAACTTCAAAGAAGCGTGGCTGAACTTCAACAATAATCTTCAATTATTCAACATCTAAAAATTGCAATATAATTTTGAATTGGCGTTAGAAAACTATCAAATCCCTTTCAGAAGTTGATCTTTAACCTTATATGTTAGTAAGTTTTGTCTTATTTCAAGTGTAGAAAGTTATTTTCACTCGAAATTGACCAAAAATACTAGATTTTTTCCAGCGTGATTTGCCTAAGCGCCTGGTTTCTCCCAGCATTCCTCCCGTTTTTGGTGCGTTTCCTGTCAGGCTAAAGACTCCCGCTCGTCTGGAGGAAGGCAGTTCCGAGGGTCCAGCAGCTCCAGCGGCTCCTCCTTAAGCATGGTGGCGGCGGTGGAGTAGGAAGGCGGCATGCTGCCCCGCCGGCTCGCGGCCCGGCGCCGGCAGCAGACGCAGTGCAGGCAGTCGTGGACGTTGTACTTGAAGAGGCTCCTGCACGGGTGGCAGAACTGGTAGAAGAGCATCATGAATAGAACGGCCAGGCTGTAGCCGATCAGGAGCTGCACCACCACCAGCAGCGCGCACACGTACACAAAGAAGTCCGACTTGAAGAAGTACCAGAGCGTGATGAGGACGAGGTTCTCCAGGAAGCGGCCGGAGTAGTAGAGCACCAAGCGGCGCCAGCTCTGCTTCCGGTTGATGAGCTCCTGGTGGGCCAAGTCCAGCTCCACGGCCGACCAGCAGAACACGTTAATGCAGGCGTACAGCAGCGTGAACATGCACAGCACCACGGCCGTGCCCAGCTTGGAGAAGTTGTTCTCCACGCCCTCGGCCAGCGAGCCTTTCTGCGCCCAGAACTCCACCCACGGCAGGAAGAAGAAGAAGAGCAGGTTGAGCCCGCCCACCAGGATGACCCAGTGGGTCAGGGCGGTGCTGAACAGGACCAGGGTCGTGACCCGGGTGGTGATCTCCAGGGCCCGCCACAGCACCATGCACAGGTAGGCGGCGGGCCGCAGTCGCACCTTGATGGAGTCGTAGGTGATCTGGATGGCGAGGACGCTGCAGACCAGAGCGCCGTAGGTGATGGAGACGAGGGTGATGATCATCAACGCCACTGCAGAGAGGAGAGAGAGCTTAACACAACCGGAGCGGGATAACCTGGAGTATAACACACACACACACACACACGCACACACACACTTCTGATGTGAAATTACAGATTTTTTTTTTTTTATTTATCGGATTATAGCAAATATGAAACTAAATATGGAAACCAGAAGAGATGGATGGATGAATGGATGATTGGACAGATGGATGGATGAATGGATGATTGGACGGACGGACGGACGGACGGATGGATGGATGGATGGATGGATGGATGATTGGACAGATGGATGGATGGATGGATGGATGATTGGACAGATGGATGGATGGATGATTGGACAGATGGATGGATGGATGGATGGATGATTTGACAGATGGATGGATGGAGTAAAGAAAGAAGGACAAATGGAAGAGAGGAAGGACAGACGCTGGTCAATAGAGTCTGGAAGCAGAAACTTTTTCCCAAAGCGTTCAAGTTTGTCCAGACCTTCAAACGTTCCTGAACCAGGTGAGGTCCTCCAAGTGGAAACCTCTGTTGGGGCAGTGAGGTTTTCCAGCCTCACTGCCCAACAGAAACTCTGAGGTTAAATGTCTTTTGGTTGAAATTGACTCGTTTTCCCCCGACTTTCCACTGGAGCAGCGTCCAGCTCCAGCTGAACTGGGTCAGATCTCAACAGAATCTGGTCGACCTCAATCAGCCTCATATAAACACAGGTGTGTCTGGTTCCCAGCAGGGCATTAGTCACCAAGTACAGGAAACAAACCACCTGACCTCAGAAAACCAAAGACACAGTCCTGTTCTGACTGCAGGGTTGAACAAGGGTTGAATTAGGGTTGAATAGAGGCGTGGAAGTAGGATTTAAATGTGTTTATTGGTGTGAATGTTGGGTTGGTTCCAACCGTCCATCCAACCCTCCTGCATGCATTCACACTGATAACTACGTAATCAAATAATTCTCATGCGTTTCGTTATGATGGATGTCAACTCCTGCTCTGGTGCCACCTTCAGGCCAAAGCGAGGCCTCTCCCAAACGGCTGAGCTCGCTCTCAGTTTCAGGCAACAAAGTTTATGTTTACAAACTGTGAATGAATCAGAACATACACTAATACCAGCAAGTTCACAGTACTCGGTCTTACAGCCTAATGTAAATAAAAACAGACATGAACTTGAAGGGCTTCTGCAGGTTTCCCCAACACAAATTTAATACTTTTTGTATGACCATGTGGTCACAAATCGACACTTTCACCACACATCTGGCTAAAAAGCCTCATTAAAAAACAGTTTTCTGACTTAGGATTCTGTAAAATACAGCAACGTTTCCTTCAAAACCTTGTTTTTTACGCTGTTGTAAGACTACCTTCTGAATGGCAAAAATTACGGTGGTTATTCTAGTAATTGAACGCCACTTTGAATGAAGAGCAGGTTTCAATCATTTTTGTGTTTTCAATGTATTTTTGCAGTATTTTGGTGTCTTAAGTCATAAACTGACGTTTTTTTGTGTGACATTTTAGCTAGAAAGTTTGTTAAAAGTGGCGATTTATGGCCCATATGGCCTTCCATACAGTGGAAGTGTTTTACTTCCACCGCGAGAAAAACAAAAACTAGGTACAATATGAGATTAAAGTTAAGATTTGTGCTTAAAGTATTTAATACCAACTTATTTTTCTTAAATAAACGTAAAATTAAAAAAAATTAAAAAAATCAGAGACTCAAAATGTCCCAAAATCCACATTTACGACTCAAAATGTAATTTCTGCAAAAAAAGAAAGCGCTTAGGGAGGAAATAAACCAGCATTTCTTACGTCTGACAGACAGGGTGTACTTTTCCTGGATGTTGGCGTAGAGCTGGAGCGTCAGCTGAGGCGTGGAGCCCAGGAAGGCCTGGATGACGGCGGTGCGTTTGAAGGCGTTCCGGTGCGTGGCCAGCGTCCGCTCAGCCTGCCCGACTTCCAGCTCCATCTCTCGGCCCTTCTCCAGGTTGGTTTTCCTGGACAGGGTGACGTAAGGCTCCTCGTTTCGGCCTGCCTTGAAGTAGACCACCAGCGCCTCGAAACACCTGAACAATGAGAGGCATCGGGAGGTCAGGGTGCAGTACCGCCTGAGCACCAGCAGGGGGCGACATCATGTTAAAAGTTACAGGACGGTTTCTAAAGCCAAACTTAAGATTGCATCTAAAAACAAAGCTCAACTTCTTTAAGGTATGTGATAAAAATGCAGTTGGCCAATTCAAAACTGCAGATTTTTTGAGAAGTTGAGTTTTTAGAGAAAAATAATTGATATTTGATTTTGAAGTTCCATCCATCCATCCATTTTCTTACACCCTTGTCCCTCCGTGGGGTCGGGAGGGTTGCTGGTGCCCATCTCCAGCTGGCGTGATTTTGAAGTTCAGTTTAGCTTTTTGTAAAGTTTTTTCGTGGAAAAAATAAATAAATAAAAATCTCACCACTTATATTTGGTCTGGTTTCTAATGCAAATATCTTTGTACAGTTGAAATAAGAAAAGTTACTTTTCAGCAAATCTACAGGAGCTTGTTTAAGTAAGTAATTCCTTAATATTGGTGAAAAATTGCTGAATAAGGTATTTTTCCACAATAAAAGCGAAATAATCCTCAGTGAAATTAGTATTTTTTTAAAATAAAAAAATCAATATTAAGGAATTATTTATTTAAAACAAGCCCCTAAACCTTGCTGAAAATTAGCACACTCCTCTTATTTCGCACTAGAAACTAGACAAAAACACTTGAAGACTTTTAGTTTTTGCAGTGCTCGAGTGAACACCAGCTTTAGCTGTTGAAGCAGATCAGCTCAGTTCTGCTTTTGCTTTTTTGTTTCTGAAAATCTGCAACACTTTCACTGTGTTGTTCGGTTGCAGCTTCATCAAGCAGTTTACAGCTTATATGCAAATGTTTGGGATATAATTTGTCACCGTTATTAACAATATCTTGTTATAGTATCGGCATTTTACAGCAGGGACAAGATAAAATAAAATCTAACAAAATGATGTTTTGATACGTCTCTCCCACTAATTTCACAACAAATTTCAATAACCTATAAAACAAAAGCCAACCTTTAATTCAGCTACACAGATCAATAAATCTTTAAGTCACTTGGAATAATAAATATTCATTGCATTGAAACAGTCAAAACAAATCGTGTTAAATAAATAAATAACCTTCCTGCATAAATTAAATGATTAAACACAAAAAATCTCAAAATATTCCTGGCATTTAGTAAATATAAATAATTTTGGTAATTCTAGTTAACCTAAACCAATAAAAGTTTAGTCTGATTTAGCTACAAACAGGGAGAAAAAAAAGTAAAATATCTGCTTTCAACTTTAAATGTTTTCCAAATTTTTGTTTAATCAAACGTTGGATTGCACTTTATCACAAAACTGTCCAGTTTTAAGGATTTTACATAGAAATAAAAGACTTTCCAAACCTTGAAATCAAGGCATTTTCATTGATTTTAAGAACCCTGATGCATGTAAAAATATATTTGTTAAAAGAAAGTAGAATATCTGCCAACTAAAGGTTACCCTGTACTCAAACAGTGGCTACAGATTTTTCCGTACAGGAAATTAAGACACACATTTGTCATAACAAAGAGGCCTTTCATTGTAAATCTTGGCCAAACCAAACCAAACTTTTCCACTGAACGCTCCAGCAGAGGGCAGCCGGAGGATAAACTGAGAACGTCTGGGTGTGGCTGCCTGAACGTTTGCAAGGTAAATGCTCTCTGTTTGGTCTCCGGGGTGGGAGCTGCTCATAAAGGCAGAAAAACTGGTTTTACACAAATATGTGCTCCTGTGCAAGAGAAGGAAAAAGGTTCAATCAAAAGAGATAAAAGAAAATAAAAAAAACGTATTAAATCTCATATTGTGTCAGAAGCAGGTTTTCAGCCTGCAACAGTAAAACGACGTAAAACAGAAAGAAAAAGCGAGTTAAATAAACTTAAACTACTGAGAGTTGTGTTTTCAGCTCATGACCTCAGCCTCAGCTCTGCAGGACCTCCCTGCAGCACTAAATCTCACATCGCTGTGCAGGAATGCACCGCCAGACGCTGTTGCTTCAGCAGCGTCACACCAAGGATCTTTACACAGAGTTTACAGACGCTTAGAGCCGAAACTAAACCGGCTGTAAGCAGGAATATGGATCAAACTAAACCGGCTGCAAGCAGGAAGATGGATCAAACTAAACCGGCTGCAAGCAGGAAGATGGATCAAAAGTTTTACAGAATCGACAACCAAAAAAGGACAAAAAAAAACAGGCCAGGCAAACCAATTTCTCCAAACTATTTTACAGTGGAATGGTCTTCAATCAGCTCATAGACATATATACATGGACTGGTGGTCAGATTTAGCGCAAGCGTCTTGCTCAGGGGAACATTGACTCGCAGCAGAGGAAGAAACAAACTTTTCAACTGTAAGACGACTATTATTCACTGTGATTCTACAAAACCTAGCCATGAATTTATGTCAGATATTCCTACAGGGAGACAGTAGTGAGGTGTGCTGGAGGAGAGGCACAGGAAGACAGGAGTTCAAGAAAAGAGTGAAAAAAAGAGAGTAAAAAGAAAGGGCAGAGCAAAGAAGGAGCAAAAGAATGGAAAAAATTAGCAAAAAGAGTAAAAACAAGAGCAAAAGCACAAAAACGCAAAAAATGAGTGAATGAAACGAGCGAAAGAGTAAAAAAGAGCGAATGAAAGAAAGTGCAAAAGAGAGGAAAAAAGAGCAAGATAGTGGAAAAAATGAGTGAAAGAAAAAGGAAGAAAGAAAAAGAAATGGACTAAAGAGCAAAAGAGTGGAAGAAAAAAGAGCGAAAAAAGTAAAAAATACAAAAAAGAACAAATTAAAGAGAACAAGTGGAAAAAGAACAAAAAAAGCACAAAATAAATTATTTTTTACTTTAGCACATTTATATTTCAATTAATATGCAGAGTTTTACGTTCTAAGAAACTTTCACATTTAGAGTTAAAAACTAACGTCCATCAACCACAGAACAAAAAACATTTTTAAAACAGCAGGGAGAAAAACTCAGTCAGGTTATTTATCTTTTAAAAACTTTTACTCCATTTTTGACCATCAAAATGAAAATTGTGTCAACTTTTTTCTCTGCAACACTGTTTAATTTCTTCTACTAAATATAAATGGAAAATATTGCTGATCCTATCAAAAAATATAAATTTTTATTTAAAAGCTTTTTTTTGTAAAACATGTACAAAAAATAAAAACCACTTAAAAGCAACGAACTCCACATTTTTTATAAACGTATTCCAACAGCAAAAAAGAAAAACGGTGAAATTTGCTTACATTTGAGAAATGTATGAAAAGAATTTTCTATTTCCTAACAAAAAGAAATAATTCAGCTGTATCATTTTTAATGATAATCACTGCAACATGTTGCTCAATCCGGCAACAATGGCTGCTGGTTTCCAATAAACATCCTCCTGCAATCCCACCAGATATTTATGGATAAACTGTAATCTACAGCTGCAGTTCTGCTCTCCAGATTAACCAATCCGTGCTCGTCTTCCCAGAAATTATAATTTATTATGAAAGAAACAAAAGCAACAAGACAAAGAAAAAGCAAGAAAGTCAGAAAGAGTTTAAAAAAAAGAAGATAAAAACAAAGAGCAAAGGAAAGAAGGAAGGAAAAAAACAGATGAGACAGGAAGAATGAAAAGAATGCAAGAAAGAAAAGAAGGTACAGATAAAGAAGGACGTATGTAAGAAATGAAGGAAGGAAAAGAGAAAAATGAATGGAGGAAGGAAGGCAGGAAGAAAGGAACGACAACATGTGGAAATATTTTCCTTCCTTATTTGGTTTTCCAGACGTTTCCACTGGACTAGAACCAGAAACCCAGCAGGCCGTCCATTTTTATATTCTGAGAGCAGAAACCTGCAGGACTGACAGCAAAGGCAACGCGGGGAAGGCAACGCGGCAAAGGCAACGCAGCAATGGAAAAGTGGCGAAGGCAACGCAGCGAAGGCAACACAGCAACAGACGAGTGGATTAGTCAGAGTAAATGTGCTGATTTTTAAAGCGCCGCTGAATTGATTTATAAACAGAAACGTGGGCCGCTGCTCTTCATTTGCAACTTTTCACATGCAGTCTGTTCCCATCTGTGACTGAAACGGACCAGAGAAGAAGAAGCTCAAACACAACAAATGTCCTCTGATGTTAGAGGAAACAGCAGTTTTATTTCAGCAAACTGCAAAAACACAAAACATTACCAAGTATTTTTAGTCTCTGTTTAGTGCAAATATCTCAGTACATTTGAAATAAGACAAAACTAACTTACATGCAACTTTTCAGCAAAATATAGAATATTGTTATAAGTAAATAATTACTTAATATTAATTTTTTTAAAAGTAGTAGAATTAAGTGAAGTAGACTGGAACCAGACAACAGAGTTTACAACAGAATATTAAGGACGAGTTAAGAAAAAATAAAATAAAATTAGAATAATAAAGTCACGGAATGGGGAAAAAAATTGAAATAATGTGAGAACAGTCATAGCATTTTTACTTTATTCTCAAAATATAAATTTGATCTCATATTATGGCTTTTCTCATTTTATTTTCGTACAACTTTATTCTTGAAATTTGACTACTGGGATATTATTATGACTTTATCCTCTTAATATTATTATGGCTTTATCCTGGTATTAGTTTTTATTTATTCTCGTATGTCTTAATTCTGGTAATATGACTTTATTCTCCTGATACCATTTTATTTATGCAATTTTATTAGTTTTTTATTGTAGCATG
Organism: Poecilia reticulata; assembly: GCF_904066995.2. Taxonomy (NCBI): domain Eukaryota; kingdom Metazoa; phylum Chordata; class Actinopteri; order Cyprinodontiformes; family Poeciliidae; genus Poecilia; species Poecilia reticulata. Next base: position 25,261,871 of record NC_088839.1, read on the forward strand.
GTCTTAATGCTCGGGTTGTAAATGTTCACTTCCAATAGAAAGAAATGTCTTGTTCCATTATTTCACTTATAACTACATTTTCTTCAATATTAAGGAATTATTAACTTAAAATAAGCTCCTAATTCTTTCTGTAAAGTTAATTGTAAATTCATTTGTCTTATTTCAAGTGTGCTAAGATACTTGCAGTAGAAACTAGACCAAAAATACTTTTGGTGTTTTTGCAGTGCAGCGCGATCATCGTGTTTCTGTTCTCCTCAGATTTCACCATCAGGCTCACTGACACTCAGATGACAAACTGTGCATGCTGAGGCAAGCTTGAGCTCAGTGTGTAATTATGTCTCAAGATGTAATTTACTCAGAGAAAAAAAAAAAAAGAGAGAACAAGTCAGGGCAGGATCCACCCATCCACAAGCGCCGACTTCAGATCAACAGCAACAAAAAAAGTCGTACGCTTTTCATTTAGATTCCCACTGGACGCCATCTTGGTTCCCCCAAGGCTTATGCTGTATAATGTATAGCTGTGTCCGGTCATTATCTGTAAACGTTATGAGCTGAAACTCCTCGTTTGAGAGCAGATATGGCGTGTCTGTCTGCGCAGCCACAAGGAGTCAGGAGTTGCACCATCCCAGAGTCACACAGGAAGCCTCCCATCAGGGCCCCGACCGCAGCAGAGGCGATTTAATCGAGCAGAAGATCGCAGCGCACTGTTATCTTAACACGGGTTCCCTGAACTGAAAGCTGCGCTCACACGGAGCAGAGCAGCACAGACGGAAAGCACGCTGCTTCGTGTTGGAGCTGTTTTTAAATCGGACAAAGCGCTCATGAAAAGAGGGGAGAGGAGCGCAGGAAAGAGAGGAAGAGGGCACACCCAGCAGATGCACCTGCGCTGGATTTCAGACACGCACATTTTCCCTAACTCATATTTTCATTAGACGTTGACTTATCAAGAATGAATCATACAGAAATAATAAAGTCTGAATTTAAGAGTCATGGACTTTAAACATTTAAAAATGAAATACAAAAACAAATTGAAAGGATATGATTGGTTGGTTGGTTGGTCGGGCGGATGGATGGTTGGATGATAAAATGGATGGATGATTTGCTGGAAGGATGGATGGATGGGTCAGTGGTTGGATAATAAGATGGATAGAAGGCAATTGGATGGATGATAAAATGGATGGATGGATGACGGATCAACCATCAGCCTGATTTTATTCTGTTTGTATCAAGTTTCAATCTGATCAGTAATCAATAACCAGTGTAAACATGAAGAGGTTAATTTCTGCCAATCTGGTGCAGGAAGAACGAGTTGAATCCTGATAAATCTTGATCAGCTGCTCATGTGCAGCTCCAGATGTTTTAATAATCAATAAACATTCAGCTGCAGACGCTGCAGACGTGCATGCTAAAAGCCGCAGCCGTGCATGCTAAATGCGCAGCTGCAGCAGACGCAGCTGAAAGCTGCAGCCGTCAGGAGGTCCATGCAGCTTTATCTCCAACGTGTTAATGAATGACTGTGAACTTTGGGCCGAACCGTCTCTGGCCCGGCTCCAGTGGGAACCGTAAGTCTGCAGCCCACGTTTTCCCTCAAATGGATATTATCAATCAAAAAACACAGAGTCAGGAAATATTTCTGCTTGTTTTCACAAAGTCCAAACTCACATTTCTCCCTTTTTACAAGTTCAGAGGACTAACGGAGCAAAGCAAAGCTCTTTAAAAATAAAACAATGAAGCGTAAATTCAACTCGAGTTGAACTCTTTGCCTCGTAAAAACGACTACGCCCAACAGAACCGTAAATTCACTGTATCGATGTAAATGAATCTGTTTACAAACCAAAGTTCAGAAAGTGGAGCAGATTTGAATTGAGCTAAAGTCTCCACCTTCGTCTTCCTGCGCGAGTCATCCAGCCGCAGAAACAGGTAACGCCACTTCAATTACATGACTGTCTTCTGTCATGTAGCAAAACATAAACAGCTAAAAAAATAAAGCAGTTTTGCAGTATTCTAACCAAGCATGGAGAAAGATCAGATGCAGCTTGATAAACGAGCAAACAAAACATCCTAAGATGATCTAATCACTTCGATTTTGTGTTTAAAAGGCAGAAAATTCAGATTTCAGTCCTGTGTATTCTGACACAGCCAAATAAAGTCTTGTGAAATGTAATAAAAGAATCAGCCAAGAGGTTTGTGATCATTTTGGAGGAGCTCAGTTTGATTTGCTGCATGTTGACAAAATGCAACGCTAGCATATCCACACGGTTAAGTTCACACAGCAGGCGAATGTGACACCCAAATCACTTTATTTTGCCCATATACAATGAAATAAAAATAAAAAACACCCCAATGTGTGAATTATGGCTCTCACAAGTCTCTTTTCACAGTTTGTTAATAGTAAAGTTAATATCAATCAATAGACAATTACTGAGTCGTTTTTGTCTTAAATATCTGAAATACTGACAAACTAAAAGATCAGTGACCTGGACTGACCACGCTGTTTTTTTACTTTATTTTAAAGCAGTTGTAAGGCAAAGTGCTGGAACCGTAAACTGCTACTGTCAGTTACACAGCAGGTCGTTGCTAGGTAACCAAAGAGTGAGTGAGTTACTAGGTAACCAGAGAGTGAGAGAGTCAGTTGATTCACCAATCAACTGACAAGTTTAGCAGCTAAGCAAGCCAAACTTGTTTAGCCGTTTGTGAAAGTTTAAATCAGTCACTTTTATTGCCATCGCCAGTAAAGAAGTTTGTAGGATAAGAGATTGTTTTGATGCAATGACACAAAAATAAAGAAATAAAATATGAATGAGAAAAATCAGTATGCATGTCCGGAGTAGCAGGTGGATGAAGTGGCTGTGTTGAGCTACAAATAGTTGGTCTGGAAAATACAGTACTCAAGAGGGATGAATGCATGTTTTTTAGATTTTGTGTGAAATAATTTTTTTTATTTAACATTAATTTCACAAACAATTCTGTATTATGAAGAATTTCAAACATTTTGCTGTTTTGTTGCCATATGTGTCATTGGTTGAGCAGCTGAAGTTATTGGTTTATTGTGCGACTCTACAGAAAAGGCAGATTTTACAACGTTGTGCTTTCGTTTACCAGCTTTGTCTCGTTATGATTTCGTGACAATACTGTCGGCTCTGATTGGTGAATAAACATTAAAATCGATCCATAAATGGCTCCATTCATTATTACTTCTGGAAACAATGCGCCGCCGTGGCATCAATGTTCTTCTTCTGTGCATTTTGGAGTTGCTTTTGGGTCGAAAAACGACACAGACCTCTAATTGTGGTCACATCATTCAGTAGCATCAACAAACATCAAGAAAAAAAAATTGAGCATCACTTGCTGTGTGAACCTAGCTTAAGACATGGTGGTGGCAGCATCATGCTGTGGGGGATGCTGTCCATCAGTAAGAGACAAACACTTGAGAATGGGGTAGAAGTTCACCTTAGCAGACAACCATAGCTGCAATAGTATTCTATTGCAGCTATGGTTGCTGCAATAGAATGCAACCATAGCTGCATTCTATTGCAGCTATGCAATAGAATGCAGTATACTCAAACACTCATGTGTTTGAGTATACTCAAACACATGAGTATACTCATGTGTTTGAATGGCCTAGTCAAAGTCTGAAGCTAAATCAAATTGAGAATCTGTGGAAAATGTTCATATTTTCAGAGTAACTGAGGTATTTTGGGCTTAGAAAGTGCAATAAATTCAATCCAAAATACTTCCAGCTATACAGTGAAAGGTGGTTGTAGAAATAAATTTACCGTATTTTCTGGACTAAAAGTTGCTCCAGATTATGAGTCGCACCATAAAGAGGAAAAACACATAAAACAAGCCATGTTCATTTATAAATTATTAAACATGAGTGGGATCATGTTAATTATATGATCCGGTGACATGTCAAGCAGAACAATAAAAAAGTGTGAATATATTCTAGAAAATACGGTGCTTTTTTTAGATTTTATGTGGAAAAAAAGGTAAAAAAGTAACATTCATTTCACAAACGAGCACTGCATTATGCAGAATTTCAAACAGTTTTGAAGTAAAACAAGTCAATATTAGCTTGCTTTAGCTTCCACACCATCATCCCCTCTTTTCAAAAGACCAGATGTTTTTGTAACCGTGTTGCTGTGGCAGCACAGCAACACGTGTGGGAGGGGCACCTCTGTGTTGCTCTTTGCTCCACACAGGAGGACTTTTCGGACTTTAATCTGCAGGAACGGTTCGCCAGAAACCTTGATCTTGGTGACTAACTCATGCTAAATCATGACTCGGCATGAAAATCATGTGGACATTACTGTATCATGCCATTAGGCAAACACAACCTCAGACAAATGACAACCCATGATCTGATCCGCTCCAAACTGACAAAAACAGAAATAAAATGCAGAAGCTGCCAGGAAAAACTCTGCCCTTTACTACTACCATTTACACAGAAATTCAGCGTGTAAGCAGCTGCTACGTTTCTGAAATAAAAGCACCACGTTAGCTGATCGGCAGCAAGTGTAAACCCTGAAAAAGCAGAAGCTGTGGCAGTTTGCTGACCTGAAACTTTCATGCATGTGGGCATTCAGAGAAAGCAACGTGTTCTCATCGCGGAAGAGCGGCCGTTTCTGCAGTTTTGGTTTGGAACGGTTTAAAAAGGTTACCTTCAAAACATTTGGAGGCCACGGGAAAGACATTCCCCAAGTATGAGATCATTAATAACAGTTGTGGATGTTCCCAAAAGTGGATGAGCCGGAAAGTCCGGCCCAAGGTCGGAGCGCACGCAGCTCTGCAAAAACAACAAATCTTAAGTTTTTCTCTAGCTTCTAGTGCAAATGTCTTACTGCAACTAAAATAAAACAAAACTCATTTACAAGTAACTCTTCAGCAAACTATAGGAGCTTGTTTTAAGTAAATAATTCCTTAGTATTTATGAAAATATAATATTTCCACTGGCAGATCATGTATAACAAGAGGAGAATGTCTTGTTCGTCTTATTTTGAGTGTACAAACATCTTTGCACTAAAAACTAGACCAGAATACTTGGTAATATTTTCTGCTTTTGAAGTAGTTTCGAGTGAAAATATGTTAGTACACTTGAAATAAGACAAAACTAAGTTACACGTGACTTTTAGCAACATGTGGGGTTTTTTTTAAGTCAGTAATTTCTTAATATTGAATTTAAAAAGTACCAGATCCACTGGCATTTTATTCCACTTGTAACAAAGACATTTTTCCACGTATTAATTGCAACATCTTGACTCTTAACCAATATTAATGAATAATTACTTTAAAACAACCTCCAATAGTTAGATTTATCTTATTTCAAGATAATTGCACTAGAAACTAAAAGTGTAGAAAATGCAAAACATCCCACTTGTCACTCCTAGACGTTAAAGTTCAAGGAAGTAAAACAAGGAAAAGGAATGAACAAGTCTGGTTTGTTTAGACATATTGCAAAGAGGAAGAAATTACAAAACGGGTTTGGATTGCAAAATCCAATCTGAACAAACCATGAAATTTCAAGACGTTTGAGACTTTCAGTGCATCTACGTCACAAAATCCAAGCAAAGTACATCGAAGTTTGTAACTGTAATGTCACAAAATGTGAAAAATGGAAAGCTTTTCGTCTCATGACAGGCAGCATTCGAATGAAATATGAGGCCATGTGTGAAACAGCTGAGAATTCACTGAACTGGACCAAAACAAGCAAACGTAAAACAGACCGAAGAGAAGAAACGTTTTCCAGAACCAAATTCAGATCTGAAGCTCCCAGAAAACAAAACTATGAGCATAAAAGTCTCAAAAGACGATATGTTTAATGTAATGCATGTTTATATAAACTAAAGATGAGTGAACAGTTAAATGGTTACAGTGAAAAAATGTTTTATTTATGCAAACAGCTAACGATTATTTTAGTAATCGAGTATTCTGTAGATTATTCTGATGATTAATTGGACAAAAACATTGACACATTCACCAGGTTTTTCATTTCAAAACATATGCCTTTTTTTTTTTTTACAATATTAGAAATGCTAAATAAATTTCCTTTTTAACTAGGGAAAATAAACATTTTATTGACTGAAATGCAGTACGTTTAACCACTTGTAGCTAATGATGCATCTGCAGCTAAAGAAAATCTTTTACATCAACATGCGAAAAGCTCAGGCTTTTCTGCTCGATTTAACATCAACACCGAATAATAGCGGTTCGCTTAGCTGTCAAATTAGGACAGACTTAACTATTTTTTTACAGAATTTGAACCAGGTTAAGCTAAAACTTTGCCACTTGAGGAGTTCTAGGTGGAAAATATTTACAAACAAATTAGTTTTTTCATCTTAAATTCAAAATGTATATATATATTTTTAACAGTTTTGGGCTAATTACTGCTCCGAGTCAGTTGTTCTTTTAGCAAATGGCCCGTTTTAGAGTTTTTACACTCCAGTTTAGTAAATCTGCTGACGATTGTCAGGCCTGTCACAATAACAAATTTTTCTGGTTGATAAATTATCCCAGAAGTTTTTGTGATAAACAATTATAATGTTGTTTTGAAGCTACTGCCAAGTAATGTAATGGTAATGGCATAATAATGCACCTGCACCATCTCAAAGATCAATAAACTTAAATTTTTAACTAATATTTAAGACTGTAACTGGAAAACAGTTTAAATATTTAAAACAAATAAACAGAAACAACAAACAAAACGGACATTGAAGTCTCTGTAAACGAAATTATCCTTAAAAAAGTTGAGACGAATGAAGACTATTGTCATCCAGTTTTTGGTAGGAGACAGAGACACAAGAAAAGCAATCATGCAATTGGAAATTATTGATCTCACTTTAATTGACCATGCAGTTAATTGATTACTGCGACAGGCTTAACTATTATTTCAATAAACGATTAATCTTTTTGGCCTTATTTTTATTACTCCAGAGAACGTTGTTCAACAAAACCTTAAATCATGTAACTTTAGTATCGACATACAGCTGACCCTATCCAGACAGCTGTCTATATCAGGGATGTCTAAAGTGTGGCTCGGGGGCCATTTGAGGCCCTTTAGATTATTTTGTTTGGTCACTCGCCTCCACAAGCATGAAACAGATGAAAATAAATGTGTTGTTCTTATTGGCCCAGTTTTATTTATCAGCCGATGCCGATGTTGGTCCAAATATATTTTTCATCTCTAGTTTATTTATTATATTACTGAAGAAATAAAAAAGATAAATGTCTCAAGAAATGCATTTTTACAGTTTTAATGTAAAAATATTAAGCATCTGAATTCTCTCGATATGACAGTTTTGGCTCCAATTCCCAAACGCTTGGACAGAAATATGTGGGTCGTACACATGAAGGACAGCTTACTGGGACACAGAGGAGCTATGTAGGTTACTCTGACAAAAAAGAGGCTGCACTGCCTTTAATTCAGACTATGATGAACGGTTAACCCCATAATTTTCTTAATTCAGGATGCTCTGTGTTGTTGCAGGTTTGTTTTCAGAGCCGCCACAGCCCATCTGGTCTGTTATCTGCTGCAGGAACAATGGCTCAGAGGAAGTTATTATGATGATGGATCATTAAAAAACAAACAACTTTAGCAGCATCCTGTCAGGTCTTTAAGATGACCCTGCAGGGCCGTAATGTTCTCCACATCCACTCGTCTCCCATTAACCTCCATGATACGCTAATGGAAAGTGGAAGCTGTCCGGTGCGGACAACAGGACGCTCTCTCAAACTCTCAATTTACTGTAGGAAATGTAGCAATGCTGCTAAAATTACTAGCAGCAGTATCAGTAGTCTGAAGATTAACTAGCATGAGCTACATTTTGCCTCATTAAACCAATTTTTAAAGGTGATCCATTGTGCTTCCTTGAACAGAGCGGTACAAATCATGTTCTTTACATTTTTTTCACAAAATTATTCTTAGATTATGAGATTTCAGTCTGGTCAGCTCTGTTTTAAGGCCTGTGGTCACTTTAAATCCAGATTAGATGCTGCTGGCCACACCCCAAACTCAACGTTTACACTCACAAGAGAAAATGGCTGCAAACAGATGCACAATTATACAACCACACAGCTTTGAAAAGCATAATTAGAGGCTCCTGCACAACCAACAAGAAGTGGTTTCTGAATGGTAAGTCAACAACAAAACTTTTGGCTTTTCCAGCAGCCATTGTACAGCGAATACAGAGGTAAAACTAGCTGACCAAATGTGTTGAATCTCTGCTTGGGTCAGAGGCTTCTTCTGATTCGTTGCAAGCTTGATTGCTACTGGAGATCACAGAACCACCATCCACGACTCTTAAAGATGCGTGAATGTGTTACGACATTTAATTTAGATGAATAAAGTATTTTTAAGTGAACTGAATTTAGACCTGAGCTTTGACTAGGTCTTTTAACACATGGATATGCTTTAATATGGCACATTTTTCCACACATTTGCTGTATCCTCTACATGATCTATGGCAAACTGAAGATATTACTTTGTATGGGTTTCTTGTTGACATTTTCTTGGAGTGAATGACCAAAATGTGTCCTGTCAGCAAATTCAAGCTGTGGCTTTCTTTATTTTTACTTCATTTTTAGGCACTAATTTGTGTTTTTCTGTCACCTACATCTCAAAAAAAGAGAAAAAAAGCACATTGAGGTTTGTGCCATGTGTTGAAATGCAAATACTTTCACCAGACACTTTACATGGATCCTGGCAAATGCTTTGAGATTTTCTTTGCAAATATTTTTGGAAACATCCAATCATGATGAAAACTTCAAATCAACAGAACAAAAGAAAGCAAATCAAAAGCCCCCAGCTGCTCATCTAATCAGGAAACCAGCACAGATTTGGTTTGAGGTTAAACCATCCAGTGAACAGATCATTCCTGTTTTCTAGCTTATTTGATTCACGATGTGGTTATTCTGCTCTGTTCAAATCTGTTCAAATTATTTTTGAATCTTTTCCTGGTTGTTTTGAAAAAAACATATTTAACATTTTTAATAATTTATGAAATAATCGTTTTATGAAGCGATTAATTGAGTTAATCAAAATGAATTGATTGAAATAATCAACTAATTTAGTAGTTGATTGTTGGCTGGAGTATACAGACACAAAAAGGTCATTTGATTATATGTTCATTTGCATATTTAAATATATCTCTACCATTCCATAAAAAGGCTTGTGACAGTTTTCTTTATCCGATTAATTGATTAGTCAGAATCATTGATTACTAAAATAACTGTTAGTTGTAGCCCTACTCTCTATTTTTCTATACATGTTTTATTTTGGTTATTTTTACAAATTTCCTGAGCGATAGGAAGTTTGAAATATCATATAGTGATATAGAGATAAGATAAGTGACTCTTTGGGCGACTAATGCACATTTGTTGTTCAAAAAGTTAAAAAATTTACAGATTACCCAGCAGTTGCATGTTCAAAGTTTTGCATATTCTTGTATATGAAGGCTTTAGTGGTTAAATGAACAATTTGCACAACGTGCTTGTTTTTTAAAAATCCAATTAATTGATTAGTTGTCAGGAAAGTGTTAGTTGGAGTCCCACATTCATATACATTGTACACATACTTTAAGGGGGCTTTTGAAGAGTAAATTCCTGTTATTTTAAAATCTGGTTTGGTTGTTTTATGTTGTTTCTCAAACTTCCTGAGCTCAGATTAGTGACTCTCTGGGAGACAAATGCAAGCTTGTTGTTCAAAGTTTAAAGAGTCAGGATAACCAGCAGATACATGTTCAATGTTTGCATTATTCTAGAATTACGCCGTTCAGAGTGGCAGTACGTTGGAGTAGATCTATACTTTTTTTTTTTCTTTTTCAAAGTTTTCTGTTTTTCTGGGGAAAAATTTTACTTTTTGTTGGAAACCTTCATGTTTTGGATTCTGTGTAATTGGCCAGATTTTTGTCAACATTTTTCATACTTTGCTGTTTTGCTATGAAGTGTAACCATAGCAAAAGGGTGGTTTTATAACAGGAAGCAGCTGATTAACATCGGAAAAGTTGAGATACTTTTTTAAAATGTTATTTCACTTTGGGAATCAATACAATATTTTTTGAATTTTTTTAATGATTATTTGTTTATTTGCTTCAGTGATTAAACTGAAAATCTGCAGAATAAACCAATTTTCCATCCGATTAATCGATTATTGTCAGAATTAGTAACAGATTAGTGGGTCTTTGGGCTAAACACTAAAGTTTAAAACCCAGAACAACCAGCAGATGCATCATGTTCAGTGTTTTAATGAACCGCCCTGTTTCCCACCTGATGAGCGGTCCAAGCTGCAGCAGGTGCAGGAGCAGGACCAGCGGCCGGTCCCGACCCACGTCCCTGTGAATGAAGGTCAGGGTCAGCTGGATGAGCACAGCGGGAACCAGCATGAAGGTGATGGTTAAGCTCATCCAGAACACATCGTTGGTCTTGTGGTAACTTTTGCAGAGAATGCAGGCGGTGATGAACTCTGAGCAGTAGAGCATGGTTGTCCACACCACGCTGAGTGGGGGGTTCACCCGGCGGCGGGCGGTCTCCACCATGACCCCGTACTCCTCCCGGGAGGAGCACCGCTCCATGTCCGTGATCTCGCTGCCCTGCTCCTCCATGGCCACCTCACACATGTCAGTATCAGTATCAGCAGCAACAAATCACAGATAAATTGAACTCCGCTGCAAAAACATCACTTTTTGCGGCATATCCCTTTAATGCGCCGTCGCTCCCAACTTTCCACCAAGTTGATCGTGGCAGGTGTCTCATTATGTCCCACTCCACGGTTCGGCTGACTCACAAGCAGTCCGCCCTCAGCAGGGTTTGATTTACCGTCGAAGAAAGCGGGGAAAACGCCTCTTCTCCCGGATCAGATCTCTCTCCGTATAGGCAGCGTTTAGTAGTTCAAGAAAGTTCAGCTCACGACGCGCACAGTCGGGCTAAATCCACAGAAACTTCCACGCCGGTGACAGTGACCCACAGACACACAGAAAGAGCCCCAGCCCACCGGGTTGTGGGTGTTTCTCACACCGCATTGTTGCTGTTCAGCTGGGCTGCGTGTTGTTACTGTTGATTCATTGCTGCGTCAAGTCAACCGTAATGGCGGAGGCAGAACGGAAATACGACCTCCTTTCAAAATAAAACACAAATCGAGTCCAGACTCTGGGTAGGCATCATTTAAGACCGGCGTAACACATCCTTAGTTTCGAGAGTGGGGTCCATGATGTTTTGCCAAGTGCTACCGCCATTTTTTTGGTTGCCTCATTTTATTATTTTCCTTTTTTTTTATGTTTATTTGATAGGGACAGACACAAAAACATGGATCAAAAACACAGTTAATACCCAACATCCATTCTTAGGAGGACCTTTAACAGTTGATTAAATATCAACTGTATAATCTCTTTCCAGATTATACACTGCTCAAAAAAAATAAAGGGAACACTTAAACAACACAATATAACTCCAAGTAAATCAAACTTCTGTGAAATCAAACTGTCCACTTAGGAAGCAACACTGATTGAAAACGTGGACCCTCGTCGGGTCAATCAGTGTTGCTTCCTAAGTGGACAGTTTGATTTCACAGAAGTTTGATTTACTTGGAGTTATATTGTGTTGTTTAAGTGTTCCCTTTATTTTTTTGAGCAGTATATTTTTCAGATAGGTCGATCATTCATTCATCCATTGTCTATACCCGTCCAAAAGCACAAGCTTTGCAATCTATTTAAACGGGAAACTCCTCCCTCAGCGACCGTCATCGCTTTAACCCAAGTTGTTCACCGGCGAACTGTTAAGGAGCGGACACTTTTTGTTTTAAAGGTTTGAAACAGAATAAAAACTTCTACTAAATCTGATCTGAACACTTTAATTGAGCTGTAAATGTTTCTTGTTTCTTACTGGGCCTCTCTTTTCAGTAAATTTGCAATAATTTTAAAGCATAACGTTGGTGCATGCATGTAGATCCCGTTTCCGGTTTGAATTGATGGGCTATCCGCTCGTTTTGAGTTTCATTTTACACAGATGACGTGTTGACTCTAATGAAATCTGGTCTGAAATCAGACCTGTTCCTGTGAATGTCGGAAAACTGTTTCGTAAGCTGTGTGAAACGAGGCGTCCAGAGAGCGGAGCTACTTAAAATACGTTATTTTTATTTAGTCTAGCACCATCTAGTGGTCAAATTAAAACCTAAAGTGTAAATGACAAGCCAGATTTCCATAAACTGTTATGGAAATAAGTTTTTGGAAACGAATTAATTTTTGAACCACTTGACACATTTTAACAATCTATTTGCTAGTGGAGATCAAATCTTTGAAACTGAATTATTCCACCACCACCAAAAAAAGCAGGAAATAAAAGAATTAAATTGAAGATCATATTAACCTCCACTCCTTTCTGACCGCCAGGGTCTGTCCTGTTCAAATTAGTGTGAAGGACAGGCAAAGAGAGATCAGTTTCCCTTCCATTTTTAGTTCGTTGCAGCAGGGCGGGCTTGGCCTTGTTTTAGTGACGTACAGGCCTGAACAGGTGCAGACTTCAAACTGAGAACGATACGTCAAACATTACAGTCAAACAAAGACATCTAGTCATTATTTTTAAAGAATGAAATGAAAGGATCCTATTTGTGGAGGTACAAATTCAAATTTAGTTTACAGGCGCCGGATTTACTGAAACATTTCCAATGCAAATCCTTTTCCAACAGCTTAAATAGTAGTTAAAATAAACTTAAACTTTGATGAAAGCAGCTTAGAACAGGTTCAACTCAGCTTTAACTGAATACATCACACAGTTTAATCAGATCTTAGGAGAGATGATCCGACTTTGAGGGGGTTTGCACATTTTCGGAAGACTTGTCATTACACTGCAAAAACACAAAATTTTTACCAAGTATACTTGAAATAAGACAAAACTAGCCAACAAGTAACCTTTAAGCAAGATAAAGGAACTTGTTTTAATTAAATAATGCCTTAATATTGAGTACATTTTAATCAACATAATTAATTAACTTAAAAGAAGCTCCTATATCTTAACAAAAAGTTAATTAAGTTAGTTTTGTTTTATTTCAAGTGTACTAAGATAAAAGCTAGACCAAAAATAATTCCGTTTTGGTGTTTCTGCAGCATATAGACTAAAGGTACTTGGTAATATTTTCTATTTTTTTGGTCTAGTTTTTAGTGCAAATATCTTAGTACACTTGAAATAAAACAAAACCAAATCACAAGTAACTTTTCAGCAGGATAGATGAATTTGCTCTAAGTAAAAAAATTCCTTAATATTGATGAAAAAGTATTGGTTCCACTGGCAGATTATTTCACTTATAATATAGAAAAAATGCCTTAAATACTACTTCTGCCATGGGAAATAAAACTTTTTCATCAATATTAAGCAATTATTAACTTAAACAAGCTCCTATAACTTGTTGAAAAGTTGTTTATAAGTTTGTTTTATCTTATTTTAAGTGTACTAAGATGTTTGCACTAGAAACTAAACTAAAAATACTTCGGTTTTGGTGTTTTTGCAGTGCAGTAATGGATGTGTTTGCAGTGTGGTGTGAGTGACTGCAGTCAGTGAACCCAGCAGACAGGAAGTTCATCCTGCAGAACCAGAGCAAGCTGCTTGCATGTTTCCTGTGTTACCGTTCTTTCAGATTGTTTTGAAATGCTTCACAGGAAATCGAAATAAACGACACCGGAAGATTCAGCTTTTATATCCTTAAAAGATCAATCTCAGTTTAAAATCCTGAAACAAACTTTAATATCTTATACATGAGATTGATAAAAGTGCTGCTATTGATTCTTTACTGCACACTCTGCTTCTTTGAATAGATTATCCAGAATGGTGAGTCCTCTCTTACCCAGTAGCTTTTTAAGACCGTAGTTATGGGGTTTAATTGATTCATCCTAAAGCGTTACATTTATTAGATTTTATGAAAATGATGCTGCCACTCTTGTACTTTACAGTTGATGGAAAAAGTTCTGGTACTGATGAGCTTGATGATATTCAAGCTCTGATGCCAATTGTGGCCAAACACTTACATTTTACTTTAATCTGAATTATTCCAAAGTAAAATAAGTTGTTATTTGAACTTGATATTGTGAGTAAAATAACAGAGAAATGTGGCTCTTTAACTAGGTGAGAGCAGATTTTTTTCTTGCATATTGTGAAATAATTATTTGGTTTAAATTGCAGCACTAAGTTAAAACTCACAAGTCAAGATTAATTAACTTAAAAACAATGTTTAGACAACTTGCCTCTTGTTGTTAAATCAACTTCATGAACTTTAAAAATCAAAACAATTTTCTTGTTGACTTAAATTGCATTTTCAAGGCAGCAGATGGACTTTCATTTTCAAGTCAAACCACCTTCAGATGTTTTACAGTGTATCTGATTATTCTCAATCAGGAGGTGCTGACTGTAACAAACACTGCGACATCAGCAGAATAATGCAGAAAGCAGGAGAAAATAGATGCTTGTGCTTTTGCTGCATGAGTGTGAATGTGTGTGTGCGGCTGACGCAGGGATGAGTTTACTCAGCACCGCCTGATTGGACCGGGATTTAAATGACATAATGCGATAAAGCACGGAGAGAGGCCGCTGGTTCTGTCTCTGCAAGATGTAACTGGATATTGATTTTGAAGTCCAGCTGAAGCGCTGCCTCTTAAATCTTCTGGTAATGCTCGGCGGCGTTCTTTAAATAAACATGTAATCATATTTAATTGTCAGTATATGGGATACATTTGCTGCCCGAATAGGAAAAGATTTATTGTTCAAACGCAATGGCGTTTCAGGCACAACATTTTAATATGGCTCCATCTAGTGGCTGTTGTTGATACATACAGATTATTATTACTGTATTAATACCATTATGCAACTGTCTGTTGAGTTAATCCGCAGTAAACACAGAACTGAGTCATTTTTCCAACTCTGTATATCTGGGACTGAATTATTTAGACATATTTAGTTACTAGATTTTATCACAGGTGGATAGAAAAAAACAAAAATTGTAAAAGCTGAACTACTTCACCGTATTTTTACTCGAGTAAAAGTGAAAATAAACCATCCAAGAAACTATTCCAGTAAGAGTAAAAATACTAACTGATCAAAACACAAATGTTTAAAAACTACATCAATAGATGGACCGAAATGTAAAGTGAAGTGAAATTTTTTGTATTTTAAGGACGAAAGTAACAAAAAATAACAAAATTAGGCAAAAGAGCATTTTTCCAAATCAGTTCAAAACTTATAAAACTAACAAAAACTTTAAATGTGTGTGTATATCTAGTGAATTTTTTGGTGAAAATGTGTTTGTTATTCAGTGGGTAGAGAATCCAGACATTTTACTCAAATAAGAGTAGAAATACTCCATAATCAAATTACTCAATTAAAAGAAGTACAACGTTGAAAAAATACTTCTGAATTTACATCTTTCAAAAAAAACTCAAGTAAATCTAAATATAACCAATTACTCTGTTATAATTTCTATTATGGAGTCATTCATAATAGAATACATTAGCTATGCATGTAAAAGTGTCATAAGTCAATTCAATGATTAAGTATAGGACATTTCCACCTCATCCTAATGCAAAAACTTTTTTATAAAAAAAAGAAATACAGGTTCTTGAGTTTTTTCTTTATTTTAAATTGGTGTTTTTCCATTAAGTGAATTTATTTTTGTTATTACAATTTGTGGATGCAGCTGGGGAAGGGAGCAGGTAGAGGCAAACGAGGATTCAATAAACAGAGGGTGAGGCGAAACATAAACAAAAAAAGAATATAAAAAGAGCTGAAAGAGACTAGAACCTCATATAAACAAGAAACAGAAAGAAACAAATCCAAAGCATAAACAATTAGAATAAATGAACTAACTGCAGGGAAAACCAAAAGGAAATGAGAAATAATAAATGATAAACAGAAATTAGTCCAAACAACAGCATCTAGTATCTGGTTGGACCATTTTTGTTTTCAGAAAAGCTTTTATTTTTTGTTCTCAATATGTCCTTACTTATTACACGTGTTGGTTCATATTAACACCAAACAGTTTCCTCATATTCATTGACTTCTGATTAACTGTGGACATCTTTGTTGAAGCCAAGCAGAGTAATGCTAACCAATCACAAGGCAGACGTTGAAGCCTTAAGACTCCTCACTTGCATAATGAGCCAGAAATTCATAAATAAAAGTAAAAAGAGATGAGGAAATGTGAAAAGAACAAACACTTGAAACAAAATAAAATATATACATTTCTTGTCGAAAATGCATGTGCAAGGAAAAAAAAACCAAAACATTTATACAGCTCTAGAAAAAAAGAATAGGCCACTTAAAATAATCATATTCTCTGATTTTACTCTTTGTAGGTCTATGTTTGAGTAAAATGAACATTGTTCTTTTATTCAATGAACTACTGACAAATTGTCTCCGAAATTCCAAGCAAAATGTAATATTTATTTGCAGAAAATGAGAAATGGTCAAAAAAGATGCAGTGTTTTCAGACCTCAAATAAGGCAAAGAAAAGAAGTTTATATTTATTTAGAAACAACTTAGTTCAACTCAGGAAGAGTTCGGAAATTAATATTTGAAGGGATAACCAGGAGGTTTTCAATGGTGTTCAGTGCAGTGTGCAGTTGCTTTTATTTTTAATTCTGTCAGTTTTGGTCTTCCATAGAAATCTGTAAATGTCTATTAAAGGACTTTTAAAAACTCTTTCTACTCATAAAACACAAAGCATGATTCTCTATAGCTCTCTGTGTCATTGTCTGTTTAAATTTTTATTTTTTTCAATTATTTTTTGGATTTCCGTTAGCCGTTGCCATGGCAATGGCTACTCTTCCAGGATTCACGTCAAAACAAACAAAACATTACAAAAACAGTTGTACAAACTCAATATAGCAATATTAACATAGCATATCGATTTTTAAATGTACAATTTTACCAGTTTTTATAATAAAATAATGAAGAAGAGCTCTTTTAAAAGTTCTTAAAAGCTGTTTTTTGCAACAGCTTTTAAGAACATAAAATTTTTTAAGAATATAAAAGTTAATTATATTGAAAATATTTAGTATCTGTAGTACTTTCTGGGAAAGGAGATCATGGAGCGTCACACATCACACCACTCGACACATTTAGTCCTGGACGGATTTATTCACCTCCATTTGGAAAAGTTAAAAAGGAAACCTGCGCCGTCCAATCAGATTTATCGGCTGAGCCTCCGCGCTCTCTGATTGGTGGAGAAGTGAGCGCAGCGTTTCCCAGGATGCACCTCCCACATGAGGTGACTAACGGCTTAACGTCAGCCTGATTAGCTGAGCAGCAGGTGGGTGCAGGATGTCAGTCGGGGCGATCACCCAAACAAATGCATGGACATAGATCTGCTTCTGTGAGTATCTCCGTGAATTTTTACATTTGCATATTTTAATATGTAATTTACTCACATAATCTACTTTTTATTTTAGTGCCAGCAGCACTGAAGATCATTTTATTGCGTTTCAGCACCTGAATGACATAATTATTACAAAAAAAAAAAATCTAATAATGACACATTTTGTGATGAATACTGAGTTGTAAGAGGTTAATGCGGTTTATTTTGTAAATAGTTTGTTTTATTAGTTATAACTGAGATTTCTGAGGAAAAGCAAAATAGTTTTATAATTTCACTTGACGGTTTGGTAATTTTGTTTAAAGCCTTCTAGCTTTATGCCTTGGTGAAAAACCTCGATAACCAGAATGCTTTTGCATTTCCAAAACTCTGACTAGAAAATTCAGTTGAAGGTAAACAACATCCAATTAACCATTTGGCAAAGATTCAAAATCCTTCAGACGGCAAAATAAGAGATTATGGAAACTTTAAATCTGTTTTAATGTGTGTATGTAAGGTTCTTTTTATTAAAAATAGCAAATATTTGCCTGGATAAATTATGACTGCACAGTCAGTAGAGGTGTGTTGATATATCAAGTGTTTAAAAATCTGCCGTCTAAATCTCTGATGCCTTCCCAAGTAATTAACTGTTTAAATTACAAATATGAGCAAACTTTGACGATATTCCACTAATGTTAAAAAAAACAAAATCTCACAATTGCAGTGCGTCCATTAGATAAGAAACACAATTAAAAATCAAATGTGAAAAAGTATGTTCATGTGATAAGTCATTAAAAAACATGCTGCGTCCAACTACTTCCTGTTGTCTTCTTCTTGTGCCAGTAGCAACATCATGTGACTCGTGTGATGTGAAAAAATTACTAATATTCATAACCACTAATTCCTTTTCCCATCCAATACTGAGTGAATTTCAAGCTAGAATCTGTGTTACAAATCCGAAACCGATAATTTGTGCAAAAACACCTAATGTGTTTTGTAAATCTTAAAAAGAAAAGAAGTGGTGTGATTCAGATTTTGAACATTACTGTATTTTATTTATTTTAAAGTCGGAAGCAGGCAATGATATCAGTAACTCAGTACATAAAATCACAAATAAATCCTTTTTTAATAATTAGGAACTATTATAAAATGAAAGCTCGACTCCTAATTGACATGATGGATGGAATGGTTGGCGTCCATCTTTGAAACTTTCCCTCATTTGCATGTTTTTGTTAAGGAAAAGTGGCATATTTACTGTTTTCCCTTTTAGTCCATTTTGTTTATTCCTCAGAACTTCTTCTGCCTTCAAAAAGACTCTAATTTAGGCAAAATCTCAATAATTTAGCTACTTTCTAATATGTTCTTGTTAGGATACATTACATCTAAATTGACTGAAGCAATTCAGTATCAATCCGCACATCATTCGAAAAAAGGCCTTCTATCACAGTTTTGCTAAATAACACACTTCATGCTAGCGTCAAAACATTTTTATCAGAAAACTGTTTTTTCTCCATTATTTTCAAAATGTCAAATAAAAACTCATCTGCTTGTCTGCTGAGGACAAATACGGGTCATCTTGTGAACAACACCGTCAAAGTGGGCCATTCTAAACGGGCTTCAGCAGATTATGGTGCCTGAGCAGATGTACTTGACAAACTTATATCTAGCAGGTTAGTCAGTGGCCTGAATACCTCAGACAGACCTTCTGCTCAGCGTCTGCTGCAACGCACGTGGGGAACTGCCAACCATCTGGGATCGTCCCTAAAGACCAGAGTAAACAGACATAAAGCGTCTTCGCATCAGGCCCGACCGTAAACCCGTTTACTCCAGCTGCTCCAGCCCTGTTTTACGACTAATGCTGAGGTTTAACGCCTGCTTGCCTGCAGGTACCAGTTCCAGAGAAGATGGTGGCCGCTGTGCTCACCTTGTTCTCCTCAAGTCAACATGTTCAACCTGATGAGCAACTGCTGCAGCTGGGTCGCCAAAATCCAGGAGCCACTCAGGTACGCACTGCCACTTTCTCAACCTGAAGCCCCAACGGACAAAAATGCATTTGATTTTTTTCTGGTTTTGCTTTTTTTTTTTTCTTTTTTTGTCATGCTTGCATGTTTTGAGATCATGAAACAAAGACCGCCAGAGTAAACAGAAAATAAAGGTTTTAAATGTTACTTTCATTTAATAATAGAAATTAGCGATATCTAAAAACCTGGTCCTTTCCCCTGAAATCTAATGCCTACTTTAGTTGCTTTTGATGACAACATTTAGCCTAAAACACTTTTTTGGTCCACTCTTCTCTGCAGAATTGTTTAAATTCAGCCATGTTGGAGTTTGACGAGCCCCATCCCAACCTTCATTTTGTTATCTTTGTTATCTTCCTTCGTCCTACTTCAGAGTGTCAGTCAGGTGCTAATTAAGAGATTTATTGTTTCTGCGGGTTTGGCAGAAATCATCCAGGGTTGTGATCAGTGAAATCTAACTTTGCTTTCTACAAAAGACAATTTGTTTTAATAAGGCAGTGATTTCTTTTCACATAGAGCCAGGTTGGCCTGGATTTTTTAAATAAATAAACCCCTAAGGTTTTTGAAGGAATATGGTCCAAGCTTATTTCCCAAAAGTATAGCATTCCTAGCCTTAAAGTGTGTGTGTCATGCAAAATTCACATTTTGCATTTTTTATACTTCCATTTGGGTCTTAACTGCTTCTAAAAACATCCAAAGCGTTAATAATTCAATGTTTTTTGGTGTCTAGAAAATAAGCCATTTCAAAAATCTCCCAAATGTAACGTCACAAATTAGCAGGCACTACCAGTTACCTAGCAACCCAAGTGGAGTTCTAACTGGTTTGACTGCTGCATGTGCTGTACAATGGCTGCTGGAAAATATGAGAATATGTTTTGTGTTTGACCACCCAGAAACCAAATGCTGCATTCTTGCTTGTTGTGCAGGAAGCTCTACTTATGCTTTTTAGAGATGTACACTTGTACAATTGTACATCTGTTTGCAGCCATTTTCACGTGCAATGTGAACACTCAGTTAAGTGGGCGTGGCCAGCAGCA
This sequence comes from Poecilia reticulata, assembly GCF_904066995.2. Lineage (NCBI taxonomy): Eukaryota > Metazoa > Chordata > Actinopteri > Cyprinodontiformes > Poeciliidae > Poecilia > Poecilia reticulata. Next base: position 25,282,249 of record NC_088839.1, read on the forward strand.
GCTTATTTGGATTTAAAGTGACAGAGGCCCTAAAACGGCTCAAAATAGGACTAAAATCTAATTATCTAAGAATGATTTTGTGCAAAAAATGTAATGAACATGTTTTATAGAGCCCATAGACGGATCCTAATTTGTTTAAGGAAGCATAAAATGTCACATTTAAAAGAGAACTGATATAGTTCTGTTTCTGTTTATCTGAAGGAAAGTGACCATTCTCGTGGTTGGTCTTGACAAAGCAGGAAAAACCTCATCGATCAGAGGGATGTTAAGAGGTACAGTCCTAAACACAGCAGCGTTGGATATCCTCAGCAGGAATGTAACACCTGACTCCCCTGTTCTGCTGCTCCAGTCCCTCCTGGTGTCGACGCGGGGCCGACCCACGGCTGCATTAAAACCGAGCTGAGAGTGGAGAACTACCTCGTCACGCTGCTGGACGTCGGAGGATCAGCAGAGTCCCGTGGAGCGTGGAGGGAGCTCTACGGAGAAGCCCATGGCGTCATCTTTGTGGTGGACTCCTGCGACAGGCAGAGGTTGAAGGAGGCCAGGGACGTTCTCGCGGACCTGCTGAAGCAACCGAGGGTTGCAGGAAAACCCATATTAGTGTAACGACTTCCTGCTTTTAACCTGACTTCTAGTTCTGGTTGAACTTAAATTATATTGGATTAATCGCTACGTGTGTTGTTGTGCTTTCAGGTTGGCAAACAAACAGGATAAGATGAATGCGCTGCTGGGAAGTGAACTGATTGAGATTCTTTCCTTAGAGAAGCTGGTCAACCAAAGCCGCTCTCTGTGCCATATTGTGAGTAAAGGTCAGAGGTCGCCTTGGAAACAAGGTCACAGAAAGACTGGATGTAGAAACTCAACTAGGATGGATGGAAGGTGGATGAGCAAATGGATGGATGGATGGATCTATAAATGGATGGAAAGGCGAATGGACTGACCGATGGATGGATGGGTGGGTTGATAAACAAATCGAAGGATGGATTCATAAAAGGCAGTTTTTTTTACTCTACTTTATTTTCCCTATTTAAAATCTACTTTTATTCTAAAGTTTTTCATTAGTTGAGGAATCCTGATGACAATTAAGTCAGACTGAAATATGAAGATTTCGTTTTTCTTCCCAGGAGCCTTGTTCAGCCTTAATGGACCTGCGGCGCTGGTCGGACAGAAAGACTCTGCGAGGCCTCCGCTGGTTGCTGCGAGCTGTTTGCCTGGATTACCCGGATCTGTGTGCCCGGGTGGCGCAGGACAGCAAGCGGCCTCTGGAGCCCCGGGAGAGAGAAAAGAAAGGCAGATCCGAGAAAGTGCAAAGAATATCCAAACTTGAACGGTACTGTCAAAACCAGAGAAAGACTAAATACAACAGAGATTGATTCTTTCAACAAGATGTGATGGTTAATTTTCACTTTCGTCTCACCTCAGAATGAGATCCAGCAAGTCGGATCTGCGTCAGGTTCATCGGTCCAGAGACAAAGAGAAAAGGAACAGTGGTGAAGGAAAGCTGCAGCCCATTAGGAATATGCTGCAGAAGGTCAGAAGAACATTGGTTTTCATCACGGCAAAAAAAAATTCTCTGGAAATAATAGACCCGGTAGCAAATTTCAGGCATCATGTACATTACAATTACTTTCAGCTTTCAGTTCACATTTTGGACGGTTTCTTTTTTTGTTTGTTTTGTTTCGTTTGTTTGTTTTACTTCTATTTGGGTCTAAACTGCGTCTTCAAACAGTTGAAACAATTTAACATTAAAAATAATAATAATAAAAAACACCTAGAAGTTTTTTGGTAGTAAATTAATGTCTTTTGCGTTCTGTAAACTTAGCGGTTTCAAAAACCTCCAGACACTTGAGTCATAAGCCGTTACCTAGCAACCCAGCGAGCCCAGCCGCTGAGTTGCTAGCGAGCCCAGCCGCTGAGTTGCTAGCGCTGGGCTCGCTAGCAACCCAGCTAGCTCCGGCCTGTTTAGTCAGCCAGTTTAACAGCTGTATGCGCTGTACAGCGGCTGCTTGAAAATATAATAATCTTGTTGTTGACGTACCACCCAGAAACAGGAGGGTAATACTTTTCAAAGATGTACGGTTGTATAATTGCCCATCTGTTAGCCGCCATTTTGAAACGCGAGTGTAAACGTTGTGTTTGGGGCGTGGCCATCTGCAGCTTATTCGGCTTTAAAATGACAGGAGCTGCGTTTCTATTACACATTTGTGAATAACTTTGTCGATATTCCGCTAATGTCGAGAAAACACATTTATATAAGAAACGCAATTATCACACCTACGTCATTAAAACCATGCGGCGCCACCATCGTCCAACTACTTCCTGTCGTCTTCTTCGTCTTTTCCGCCCGTACCGACAGCCTGTTGATCATATGACTAGTGTGATGTGAAAAAAGTGTTTGCGTTGCAGTTTTGTGTAATATGCTAATTTTGATACAGCCCAAAATCCATCTGATCCTATGGTGGTAAGTTTTCATTGAAAAACGAGAGTTTCTTTCAAAATGTTCATGTTTCCATTAAGCAAATTTATTTTTGTAATTGCAATTTGCCCAATTATATGGCCAATTGAAACACAGCCTTAAGGGGCTCAAGATCAAAATTGGCAGAACCGATCAGACTAAAATGACATTATCTAAGAATGATTATGTGCCAAAAAAATTAATGATCATCTTTTGTATCCTAACATGAGCATAATAAGGCAAATTTTAAACCAGCTAAATTCTTAACATGTCTTCTGGAAAGCGTCTTTTGTTGCTATCTAAAGTGAGAACAGAAATCTGAAGAATCTGGTGGATATGGGCAACAACAAAATAACGAGTCTTGTTTCCTAGGAAAACACACTGAAGAAGAGGCTGAGGTCAAAGAAGATAAAGAAAAAACCAGTGAAGGTTAAAGAAGGTGTAAAAGATGTTGAAGAAGCACCTGAAGAGGAAGAGGAGGGTGAAGCAAATGAAGGAGAGCAAGAAAGTTCCGGATGCAGAGACAAAGCCAGCAGTGCCCTGATCCCTCCGAAGAAAAGCAAACTGAAACGCAAGACAAAGGTGAAAGAAGAGATGCTTGACGCTCCAGAATCCCTGGAAAGCAACGAGACGCCAACTAAAGGTTGTCCTTAGCTGCCTTATGTTGTTTCTTATGGTGTGTAGAAATGAATCCTCATATTTTTTATTTATTTTGCATATAGCTAAAGGAGAAAGGAAGAGGAAGAACAAGGTTGTGAAGGTAAAAAGAAAAAACAAGATCAACACGGAGGGAATGCCGGTGGCGTACTCTCAACCCGTGGACCTTTCTGAAACCTTTGGTGAGGCACAACCACTTCTTCTTACCTCCCCCTGTCAGATAAAATAACCCAGGACTCTGAAAATACAAACTTTAATTTAAACAGATGAACCTGTCTCCCGGTAGATCTGTACCGAAAAGCAATCCAGGCTCTGAAGGAACGTCAGGATCAGACTCAGGGACAGTGAATCCGGTTGCTCCCCAACTCTCCAAACAGACACAACCTATAATCTATACTCAACACACCTCATCCACTTGGAAATAACTGTGACTTTTACCAAACAAGGAAAGTTGTATTGACCTCCTGACCCCTGAGCATTTGAGGAGAAGTCTCAGTGTGCAGTGAAGGGAAGGCAAAAAGAAAAAGTCATGTTGTACAGTGTACAAAAAAGAGAAAATTTAGGCAGTATTGTGAGTACCTGGCCGAAATGTTGATTTGTAGTTTGTAAAATGTGATCATTTTTAATCTGTATTTTTTAATATTATTTGAGAATTATCCAACAATGAGCTGATATATTTGCAAAAACTGCTGTGTTCCTGATTAGATTATGAAATGTAATAAAAACATTGTCTCTAAAGTGGCTTGTCTCCTGTTATAATCGGACGTCTTGGCTTTATGGTTTTGATGTTTGGAATCAATGTCCTATTGACGCTATTTTCACATTTCAACCATTAAAGGTCTCCCAAACTGAGAGAAAATGAGTGTTTTCATGGAAGGCAGCCACAAACAAGCCGTGAGCTGGATTGACCTTGGTGACTCATGTTTTCCATCACCTCGGACTGAGAGCGAGAGGACGGAGAAAAACGGACCTGCTCCAGAATATTTTATAGATTTATTTAATTTAATTTAAGAGTTTTTTTGTTATCACTTTCTTTTGTAAAAAAAAATTTACAAATGATAGAAAAATATTTTCAAATTGACTTTTATTGTCTCTTCTGTGAGTTGTACGATGGTGACCAGGCTACAACATTTTTTAAATTGTTTAATTACAAGAATATACTGTAGTCATAACTAACTTTTAAATGTCAAAGCTTGAAAATAAATCCAGGAGCAGTATCTTGTTTAAACTAGAAAACTCTAATTTTTCAAAACTGGTAGTAATAAGATTAGTCTCTCAGTAAAACTAAAATATAGTGAGAAGAGAGTCATAGAAAGCCTCTTTATGTCTTATTAGCACGATCAAATGTGTCCGAGGAGCATATTTTGATATCTCGTTCTGGTTATAACGAATTTTTTTATGGTATGATCTTCTTGTTACAATAAGATATTGCTCCTGAATTTATTTCCAAGCTCTGGCAGAATGTTTCCATACTTTTAGTGCAAATCTTTAATTTTACAAACTCGCTTGTTAGCGCAACCAATTTAACTTGGCTTCTCCTGTCTTGCGTGGTGGTTCTTCCATGAAATAATTTTGTCCACAGGCCCCATACATTCCCGGACGAAGCCGATCAAGCTAACCCTGTGCAGTGACTAGATAGCGTATCATGGTTGCCTAGCAACATCAACTGCAGCCAAAAACCATTCCCTCTCAGCTGTTCAGTTTCACCAGTCTGTGGCCTAATAGTGGTTTTAAATTGCTCTCTCTTATGTATAATTGTGAAGAAAGCCCCCCACTCGGGGATGCGGCGTAAAGTGGCGGTGGGACCGTGTCGCCATTTTTTTTCTGGTTCATCCAGAAGCCCATCCCCCTGGTTGAGGGAAACCGTCCGACTTTCATTCACTCTCCACTGGGAAGCGGCCCGGCTGCGTGTGCGGCGGTTGAAACATGGCCTCGCCAAGGACAATAACCATAGTGGCCCTATCTTTTGCTCTGGGTTTATTTTTCGTGTTTATGGGAACTATTAAGCTCACCCCGAGACTAAGCAAAGATGCCTACAGTGAAATGGTGAGTAAGCGTTGATTCTTTAGCGCATCAGTCGGGCTAAATGAGAGCCATTGTTCCAGGCTTGCTGCAAACGGGCTCGAATATTAACATATGGAGACGCTGACCTAAATAATGAAAGAACCGGAAAATTAGTTCTTTGTAGAGCAACGTGCCACATTAAAGCTTTGTTATCCCTGTGAAGAATTGGGTTATATTGCAGATACATGTGACTCTGCTGTAATCATCATTGTGAAGGTCATTTTATTGTAAAATAAACATCATAATATAGCTCCACCAATGTACAACGCATACAAAAACCTTCCGAAATAGGCGCTGCGGAAGCACTTTAATGTAAAATATATGTTTCTTGTTAAACCGGTGTTTTTACTTACATTTATGCAGAAATAATAACGATTTACTATGTGTAAGTGTAGTTGCACGGCTTCCTTTTTGAAAGAAATAAAGAAAAAGAAGAACTGAAGAGCAATGGCGGCGCATTCGAGCAATTTCTGAGATGCACCTGCAGGTGCTGATGTTGAAACATCCTGCATGGATCAGGACTGACTGGAGGGCATCCCAATGATCCCCATCAAAAATAAAAACAGAATCATAAAGGCATACATTCATATTACACATTAATTAATTAATGTTGGATATATGAAAATAGACTAATATATAAATAAATAATTGGATTCAAAATGAGAATGGGTGGAGTAAACTTAAAATTTCATCATAATATATGTGTAATTTATTGTTAAAAGTGCAGATAAAAGACTTTTGGGGATACCCAGTCACTGCATACCTACCAAGGTCTCACAAAAACAAAAACAGCTGTAAAATAAACTTTCTCGTTTTTAATAATGGTGCTTTACTGCAACAGTTACATTCAGCAACACAGTAGTACTGATAAACACTTAATAATTGGATGTATTTGTATTTGGAGGTGTAAATGCAAGCATTTAATGTATTGTGCAGAGTTAGTAGTTACAACAGTTCTGCAGTCGCAAACATAATTACTTGTCACATGATTTATTTAATGACATATTAATATTTTTCATGATAATGACTGATTACTTGACATTGAACAATTCTTAAATCATAATATTAAAGATGAATAGTTTATTAATACATAATTAAATAACTTAGTGCATCTAAATGCGGCTTTGTTTATGTTAAAGATAGACACATAATTATTTATTTGGTTATTTCATTATTATTAGGATTATTTATAGAATGCCTGCACTCCAATGCATTGTGAAAATAAACTTTCTCTGTTTTGTCAAAAAGACCCCAGCAGGGATTGGCAATCATTGCATTAGTTATTGAAATGAAATGTTATTGTTAGTGAAATGACCACGAGAAAAATTGTGGTTGGTTTTAAAATTGAACCAACCACAATTTTTATCAATTATGTTTATAAAGTCTCGAAACAAAATGCATTTGAAAATCCTGTTTTGCTTAAATGAGAGCATAATAATTTACAATGTTACATGAGTTAATCATAAAATTATTTAATTTAAATCATTTTAAAAATCTGTTATTTATGTAACTATGTATTTGGTAGACCATTGACTTATTTTATTTTGTTTTTATTTATTTAATGACATATGAAGTCAGGTATCACATAATTTGTTTATTTTTTTTGTTGACGTTTATCTTGGATTTGGGTTCTTTTGCCCTTGATACTGTAACAGGGGCTCTTTGAAATACAATTTTTTAAAAAAAATTTATAATTATAGATTTGTTTAATCATATAACATTTTTGAGAACTTTTAAAAAATATATTTGATAAATGGTTTAGTCCAAAAAGTTATGGAAGATTTCTAGATGTATTAAGTGTATTGTTCTTAGTGTTGTGACACTTTTTGTCACAACAACTTTCATAGGCTAAAAGTGGCTCTTAACAGTCTCTTCTTTGTTATTTGGATTGATGCTGGTTTTAGATTAACTACAGGTGCACCGACAAATCGGTGCTAATTTTCTTCATTTTGGGAGGTCGGTGATCGGCCAATACTTAAATGTGAAATCGATCTTATCCGCTGATCTTGCCAGCAAAGGTCTAAAAATCAGCCACTGTCCTCTTTGGCTTTGCTGTGAGAGGTCTGACTGATAGACCGGCCCACCAGGTTATGTCTGCACGTTTGCAGTTAACAATAATCACCCCAGCTACTCAGCAACATTCTTGCTATATTTTGTGACATTTCAGACAAAAAAAATGGTTTCGGCCAAAATCGAAACCGGCAGGTCAGGCTTTTTAAAGATTGGTGATCGGATAGAAAACTGCAGTCATTGCACCCCCAATAGTAACTGTTTAAAAAACTATAATAACACTTGGATATGCTGAATATGGTGAAAGCATTTGGAGAGCTTTTAGCTTTTTCTTTGCATTTTTCTTTGTATTTTTTTTTGCAGAAAAGGGCATACAAGAGCTACGCCAAGGCGCTGCCAGGTCTGAAAAAGATCGGCATCAGCTCCGTTCTTCTTCGCAAGATCATTGGGTCCCTAGAAGTGGGCTGTGGAGTGGTGCTGACCCTGGTCCCGGGCCGGCCAAAGGATGTGGCCAACTTCTTGCTGCTGCTCGTCATGCTGGCTGTGCTGTTCTTCCACCAGCTAGTAGGGGACCCCCTGAAGCGATACGCCCACGCTCTAGTCTTTGGTATTCTGCTTACCTGCCGGTTGCTCATCGCCCGGCAGAGTGATGATCGGCCCGAGCGGGAGGACACCCGGGAGGAGCTGCAAATCAACGACCAGGAAAGGAACAAGGTCAAGCAGTCTTAAGGTCTTCAGCGGTAAAGGAAGAAATGGATTGCAGTAAATGAAAATTAAAGGGAATCATTCACTTCTAGTAATAACCCTCCACATACACACATCCTCTGTTGTCCAGCTGGCTGACTGATTAAGTTCACCAATTCCTCTGCACTTCCACTGTGAAACTAAGAACTCATGTTCCTTTTCTCCTCTGCATAATCGTGGACAATCATGCCTGATTGATCTCAACTTATTGTCTCCACAGTACTGTTTTCTATTTATTTGAGTGCTGCAGCTGTAATAAACGTTTGTGTTTTTACTTGAGTACATATCTTAATTGTTGATTTGAGAATGCCGTTTCTCCATCAGTCTTTGGATCTAGTTTTTTCTAATTTGTTTTTATACCGTAAGTAGCTAGGAGAGACCTGTTATAAATCAATTTGAAGCATGTTTAATTTAGGAGTGCATAAGCCAAAAAAGAACTGTTGATAAAATTTTGTACCACTTACATGTCAGCTTTTCAAAGCTGTGGCAACACAAGGACGAATTACACAAAATAATGCAAATGCTCATTTACTGTTTATTTCAGTAGATATTTCTGGGTGTTCACATGATAGCCTGTTTTAAAATGAAATAATCTGAATATTCTTTCTTCTGCCAGGTTTAAGGCAACACAGATTGCCTCAGGTGTTTGCTGCTAACTGATACAGCAGCAACTTAACCAAAACAATTATAATTTTTGCCTGTAAGAACTTGTATTTTATTCCTTGTAATTCACTGTTACAGTACAAAACTGGGTGATTTTTTTTTCCATCTTTGAGTATTTTAGGTGCAGTTACAAATCCTGTCAATATTTCTGTAAATGAAGAACTTTAAATAAAGAATTGGAGGTGAGAGTGACTTTTTTTCCCTTTTTATCCACACCATTTCATTCAAAGTCACGTCAGTTTTGCAGCAGAAGCTAACAGGCATTGTCAGCATGAGTATATCATATCAGAGCTTTTAATGATCCATTTGAAGCATTGTTTTTTTTTTGGATTTTAAGTGTATACAACAACTTCGAGGAATTGTGAAAACAATTATTCTGTGACGAAGCATCATTTTGTGAACCAGTTTTTAAGTAGATTATATTGAACAGGTCGTTTTTGTGATTGATAATTTGTTCTCTATCTACTTACCTGACACAATTTATTTTAAATCAAATAAAAATATTAGAATTGATGGCAGGGCTGTCCCAGAAGTCTGAAGTTAGCCTGATAGCATGCTATCTTGTTAAGTAGTTTTGGTGTGTTTGGGTTTATTGCTCCGTGGGAACACCTTGTAACTTGTACATTCCTGGGTTCCTGGGTATTTGTATGATGCATCACTACTACTGGCAGCAAAATAGACCCTCAGCACTGCCACCAACACAATGCTTTACATAGGTTTGAAAGCTTTCACTGGGCTTTTCCAAATTTTCTTATTGTTATGCTGTCCAAATATTTTAATTGTGTTAAGTTCCTGGATCGTTCCTCTATTTTGACCAAAATCCTTTCCTTTGAGGTGACAGAAACTAGTTCAGATGTGGAAAACATAGCCACAATTTTATGTTCCATCAAGAAAGTAATACCAAACATGCATCGAATCTGGTTTGGAATGGATGAAAAAGGCTAATTCTAAGTATACTGAAGTGCCTGAAGCTAGTTTTGAGAATTATTATTTATTCTTCAGCAATATTCTACTGGCAATATACAGTTTGACAAAAATATAACAAAAATCTTACTATGTTATTCTTACACTTGAGTGATTAAATATTTCCCCAAATAAGAGAAGAAGAAAAAAAATACACAAAACAAAATGTTCATATTTATTATCAGGGAAACCGCTAGCTTCTTCTCTCAGCAAGAACTACAAACCAAAAGAGACTACAACTCCCGTGAAGCACCTCAGCGGATGAACGCCACTGCGCAGGCGCAGGGCAAACGGTCGGCGCGGAAGATTTTGAGTTTCCATTGAACGGACAGAGGCAGAGTTTGGGAGGGGATTGTGTTTTTAAAGTTTTTAGCAATGTAGACATGGCGACGCTGCTAAACCTGTCGGATTCGGACCATTCGGGTCTGAGCGATCAGTCTGTGTCGACTCGGAGCAGCAACCGGAGTCTGAGAATCGCAGAACAGGAGAGGAGGAAGAACGAGGCGGAGGACCCCTTCGTTTTGGCCTTGAAATATTTCTCTGAAGGTAGGTCCACAAACAAAAACAGTTGGGTTCATAGCTATCAACGGAACTGTACTTCAGCTATCAACTTCAGTACAATAATGAACAGAAGCATGTTATAGGTAGAATATAGTGGAGAACGCAAAATGTCTTTATAAATAGCTTATGGTGTTTTATCTTAACGCAGAGGAAGACGAACCTACGTGAGGATTATAAACATGTCTTACACAACAGTAGCAGTCCACTAGGAAACACTCACATTTTCCCTACTTTACTTATATCAAAAAGCTAAATGTTGTTGCATTTATTTACACCTTACACAATATTTGAGATATACAAGCAATTATTTATAAATGTTAGTTATAACGAGGGTTACTGGGTCTCTAGATTATCACAGTAATAGCATAAACTGTAGTTGTATGTTCTGCATAGATAGGATGCTTTATTATTTACTTTATTACTTTACTCCACACAATTCGTTGCAAATTGCATGACTGTGAAATGTTATTGCAATTTCTCAAGCAAAGACTGTGCCTCTCTCTCTTCGTGTATAAATAGTCCACCACAAAATATAATTTATAAGCCTACTGCAAAATGGATAAATAAAAAAAACAAAAAAACTAATGGGACTAGCAAAATCCCAAACGATAAAACAGTAGTGTAACAAGAGTATCGATTTCAAACAAAAAGTTTTCATTTAGATTTATTTTTAAATATGGCATGTAGAAAATTATTCATACTTTTCTCATTAATCGGTGAAAGAACAATGATTAGCCAGCATTACTTGTATTAAGCCTTCCTTATAATTGTCTTCATTGGTAATTTGGCAATTTATTTTTGGCGAGGAGCTCCTGAAAAGTCAAATTTAATTGGATTTTGCCCTAAACATAACACTAATAATGACATTTCCACAGGAAAGTAACCCTAAAGAACATGTTGTATTGATCTATTTACATGGTTTCTGTTTTTGACACACCTGAACATTTCCCTAGAGGAAACATTTTAGTCTGGATATCCAGTTCATTTTGGTTGAAATTATTTCTTATTTTGATTTTAATTTTTAAGATTATTTTTAAACCACTGTTCTGTGAATGAGAAATGGTTCTTTACAACTAGTTATAGAAATAAGCAGAGAAAATATAAATGTGAGCCACTTAACAGGTCAGACAAGATCAAAATAAAAAGGTTGTGAACTTCTAAGAGGTTTTAACAGAAATGTATTTGTGCAGAGCTGTTTCAAGAGGTTATCATGTTTAAATGCTCCTTCATGCATGTCTAACCTGTAGATATATACTTGTATTCTTTGGAAATGTTTATTTTCTCATAGTATTCCATCCCATCCAACCTCGGAAGTTGCATTTCTGTCGTTCTGATGCGTCTTCCTCACCTCTCTCTCTGTCCTTTAGTGGAAGCAGGCACTCCTGTAACTGGGAACGATGAGCTGGAGAACAATCTGATTCGGGTGGAGAAAGTGGCGTTCAGCAGGGGTTTGTCTCCAGAAGCCATTTCCGTCATGCTGGACTTTGCTATGAGCCTACGCATGGGTAAGCCCGCCACTTACCTGCTCTTTGGAAGCACATTACTGCAACTTTTACACTTTAGCACATCAAACTGAAGAATAAGCTAAGTGATTAGGAAACATTAGTATTTAATCAACTAAATAACCCAGAGGTTCCCAAACTTTTCCATGCTGTGGCCCCACCAAACGATATTAGTTTCTGTCCGGGAACCCCCTTTGCAAGCCCACAGACAATGCTACAAAATATGTAAAGAAATATTGAATTTTACTGTTTTTTTTCCCTCACTTTTATTCACTATTCGACAATTACTACATTCATTTTGCATTTGTTGACAAAGAGTTCTGTGGTGTAAAATTTGTATTAATCTGATGTTCAATAGATTATCAGATAAAAATGTTCACCACAATCCCCTCTTTTGATTAAAAAAAGGCATGTAATGTTTTTATACTAATCCCATCAAACTGCATTTAATCTCCACAGTTTAGGATTTTGCAGATGTGTCCTCAACAGCAGGGCAGCTGGATGGTTCCTTCTGTCTTATTTGTCAGAAACGTTTCCATTTCTAGTTTGAGGAGAAAAGCAACTTGATAAATTTGGCTGCCAGTCAGAAAGATGAGAAAGACAGTAACTTTTTTCCTGAATTTCCTAGATAATACCTTATATCTGCATCTTCAATAAGTTGTTTTAACTTATATTTAAAACAACAAATCAAAGAAGAATACCTTCATATAAAAAAGTATTATTTAAAAATGTATTTTATTCCTTTTTTATTTTTAATTTTTCTATTTTTTCTCTTCACTCTAACTTTCTGAGGCGCCCCCTTAGCGGCCCACACTTTGAAAAACACTGAACTAAGCAATGACACAAACTGAAGATACTCCAACAACCTGCATGTTTATGACAATTTTTAAGTGTAAAACAAAAAAACATTTTCTTTGAATTATTGCTGATGATATGAGAGATGATATAATGGACCAGTGAGTGGTAATAACGCGTGGCACCTCTTGTAGAAAATGCTATGCTAATCTGTGATCTGTTGACGTTTGCTTCTTTTCTGGATTTATTACGTCTGCAGGCAGCAGTCCATGTGCTCGGGTGCTGAAGTGTCTGCTTCCCGCTTCGGCGGTGCCACAGGAGGCTGTGGTCCGAGCCATAGTTTGGCTCACTGTTCGGAAATTACCCATCAGCACTCAGGTTTGCGAAAATCCAATCACTTCCACATGTTAACATCCAAATAATGTAGATTAGAAAAGCACGCCGCAGATTTGTTTTTTGCAAATTTTCACTAATAATATTAAAATGGAGCTGTTCTTGTTCTTATTCAGTCAGTTTTGTTTGTATGTTTTGGATTGATGCGTTTTTCTCTCTGAAATTTGTAGGTTTTATTTATAAAATGGGTGCTGACTGTTTTCGACATGATCGATGCGAAGGACAAGCTTCGAGCCATTTATGGCTTCATCTTCAGCTTCGTCACAGACGAGAATCTGGTATGTGACTCGTCTTCTCTGCGTTGATTTAACTTGAAACTTATTTACTTCTTTGAAAATGATGGAAAGTAACGGTGGCGTTTTGGGGGCAGCTTTAATCTGATAGAGAAAAGTAGCTAAAGATTAGGGTGATGGCAAAGAGACCATCTTACTTTAAGGAGCTGCAGCTTATCAACAAAAGCTGGTTTGTTTCCTGTAACATCTATTGAAACATTTCTGTTGAAAGTTGAGAGAGGAGTAAATAATTTGACACATGAAAATAAGAGCAGATAAATATTATTTTAATAATTTACACACCATTCTTTAATCCTGTGAGAGATGCCAATTTTATTTCCAATGAGAAAAAAACTACTATGTTGTATGAATATAATTTAAAATCTAAAATGAATTAATAATTATCACCAATATCTCTGAGCTTTGGCCATGTCTTACAATCATGATTATAAATATGCCCATGTCATAATATGATGTAGGTAAGTCAAATCTGTTATTGTATCTCATTATTATAAGATAAATGAGTCGTAATCGTGAGATGCAATTCAGTTATGCTAAATTATGACATTTTAAATATCATGTGGTCATTATGAGATTCATATTTAATAGCTAGCTAATTTATTTTTGCTAGATGGTATAAATATGAGAAACTATGTCATAAATACCTTTTACTGTATGGAAATTGTTCAATAACATTTGTAATAAAGAGATGACCAACTTTAAAGAAGCAAGTCGCTGGTGTTGAGTCTCAGTTATCAAATCCAGCTGGACGTCTTTAGCTGGACGTCTTTACTGTCTTCTTCAAGATGTTTGCGCTCTGATCTAAAACGCCGAACATGGTTGAACCGTTTACAGCCAGGAGCGGTGAGAACAGTCACACCAGTAGAGAAATTAAGGTCACAGATTGAGCCTTAAAGACGTATAATGGCCTCTATTCAGCTCAATAGTTGGGTCGTTGTTGCTTGACGGTCCAAACAAATCCCTCATAATGCCGTCTCAGTTGTTTTGGTCTCTTGTCCAAAGATGTGAAATGCTACAAAATCGCGTGGAAAGACGAGTCAGAGATGCAGAGTAGGTGTTTAGTGTTGGTTTTTCATGTTTAACAAAGGTGGGTTCATTCACTCCTCTCTCAGATTAACATGTAAATGGTAAAATGGTCAGTGGCCCGCACTTGTATGGACTCAATTCTTCACACTACATGCCGTCTTTCACCTTTTCACACGCTGGTGATGGTGAATGTGGCATATTTCTGTTTTCAGACGAATGTCCTTTGACCTTGAGAGGTAAATTAATTATCCAGTTTGATATGGAAGAATTGGTGAGTTAGTCCTTTTGACCTCAAATCATTGAACACTTTTGGATTAAATTAGAGCTGCGATTCAGGCCTTCACATCCAACATCAGTGTCTGACCTCAAAAATGCAATCTGTTCATCTATCGTCTCTACCTGCAAGGAGCAGAGCAAAATTTATTTAGCTTTAATTATATGTAATATTGGGGCTGCACAGTGGCGCAGTTGGTAGAGCTGTTGCCTTGCAGCAAGAAGGTTCTGGGTTCGACCCCCGGCCCCGGTCCCTCTGCATGGAGTTTGCATGTTCTCCCTGTGCATGCGTGGGTTCTCTCCGGGTACTCCGGCTTCCTCCCACAATCCAAAAACATGACTGTCAGGTTAATTGGTCTGTCTAAATTGCCCCTAGGTGTGAGTGTGTGTGTGCGTGGTTGTTTTTCCAAGTGTGTCTCTGTGTTGCCCTGTGACAGACTGGCGACCTGTCCAGGGTGACCCCGCCTCTCGCCCGGAACGTGAGCTGGAGATGGGCACCAGCAACCCTCCCGACCCCACTGAGGGATAAGGGTGTAAAGAAAATGGATGGATGGATGGATGGATATATAAACTGGTGTTTCTATTTTGTCATGTTATGAACAAGACTTTACATTTTCTTGTTCTTGTTTCTTTTTCAGTGCCCTTTCATTTGCCACTTGTTGTATCTTTTAACCAGAAAGGAAAATGGTAAGACAGGCTTTAATATTTATTTTTCTGTTCTCAGTATTTTCTTCACTTCTGCGAAAAATATTAACATTATTTTTATTCCACTGCAGTGCGTGTCTTCAGAGTCAGGAAGCTACTGGAGCAGCAGTCGAAACTGGTAAACTTCCTGTTGCTTTCGTTTGTTTTGGAGTTTTCTGTCTTTGAATCTTTTCCGTCTTTTGCTCTTTTACCATTTCTTTCTTTAGGTTTTTCTGTCTTTTGCTGTCTTTTGTTGTTTCACTCTCTTTTCTCATGTCCTTCTTCCTTCCCTCCGTCTTTGATTCCTTAAGTGGAGTGTTATGATTACTGGTTGATCGGATCACATCTCCTAACTTGCCAGAGAAAAACTGGAAATATGTTGTTCAACACACAAACGAGTAAAAACATGTAAACCTTTTGTAAAATCATCTGTAGTTTTCTCATGGGACTTATTATTTTTTGCGGCAACAGAACTGATTGTTGCATTTTTGGGAATCTGCAGACGTGTTTTATGCACTGTGTTGCACATCTCTCTTGTCTCCTCAGGGAAGGCAGCCTTACCTGCTGTACCTTCTGTCTCTCTATAAAGTGTTTTGCCCTGAGCTGGTGACGCTCTCCATACCATCCCGGATGAAGGTTTGTCCTCTAGTTTCAAACTGAAAGCTCCTCTAATACTGCCTGACTGTAAACTCTAAACAGTAATGAAACACAAGTGCTCTTTGATTTCTCGCAGAGTGGGTTTAAGAATCACATTTCCCCCTGGAAGTCGGCTCTAGTCGGAGTCCAGAGGAGGAACGGCATGCAGGTCGCCTCCAGCATCAGTCTGGCCTTCGCTGTCAGAGATAAAACCGCCTCTCGGAAAAGGGTGCGTTCCCCAGCATATTATTCAGAGTGTTTAAATGATTTCTGCAGCACTTGACATATTGCTGCTCCTTTCCCTGTATTATTGCAACATTTCATCACCTCCTCAGCTTCTGTCCAGAGGCTCCATGTGTTTCCGACAAATGGACAACAGCCGATATCTCTGTTTTTATCCTAGTAACAGGATCAGATTAGAAAGTAGATCTGTAATGAACAAGTTGATTTAGGTAGCATTTTTTATTTAATTTCATTTAGTTTATATCTGTAAATTGCAAATAAATATTTCTTACAGCAAAATAAACCCCCAAATTCAGTTTCTCAAATGGATTTGACAAACAATACCTGTAACAAACGCATTCTGACTGTTAAATCTTTTAAAGCTTAGCTTAAATATGAAGTGGAGACATCTAACTTGAAAACATTCCTATCTACACTCCAGAAACGAGTCAGTAAATTGTCTGAACGTGTAGTGAAATCTTTTGTTTTGCTTTTCCAGAAACACGCCCACCTGGAGCTGCCGTCTCTGAGCCCCGTCACCATCAAGGAGCCCCAGGCGGCGCAGGGCTCCAGTAGGAATCTGGTTCCTATGCAGCAGATCCAGTCCTTCGCTCAGCTGCTGCAAAACATGCATCGCATCGAGGTAAACCGTCCCTGGACTAATGAGACTTTTATTCAAAATGCTACTTCTCGAGACATTTTTTGCTTTAAAAAACAAATTATTAAAAAAACAGTGAAAGAAAAGTGTTTTTTTTAATATTCTAGTCTAGATACTTCTTATCCAAATTGTGACCTGCTTGCCTTAAAGTTGCACATTTAGCAAAGTAAAAATCACTTATGTTACTCTAAAACACATTTACTAGACCTGTCGCAATAAGTAATAAATTACTTAATTGAATGATAAATTAAAATGAGCTCAATAGTTTCCAATAACATGATTTATCGTTTTTGTATTTTTACCAAAAACTAGATGACAAAAGTCTTCAGTCTGATGAATTGGTCTCAACTTTATTTGAAGGACAATTTTGCTTACAGAGACTTCATGATTAATTTTATTTGTTGTTTTTGTTATTTATTTTGGATATTTGAAATGTCTTCCAGCTGCAGGGTTGAATGTTCATTAGAATTTAAAGTTTATTGAACTTTAAGAACTCCTGGGACAATTTATCATCCAGAAAAACGTGTTATTGTGACACAAGCCTAGAGTCATTTATTTTCTCCACTCATTCACTTCAGGGCGCTGAATCTGTTTCTGGTGCGATGCCGCCTCACCGCCACATGGTGGTGCTGTTGCACCGTCTAATCTGGATGACGTGCAGCGCATTTACGTCTCAGTCCAGCACAGGTGGCCCGGGGCTGTAATTGTTTTATTAGATTAGCGGATAAACCCGCTTTATGAGCGCTGTGCTTCTCATTAACTTTGCCATTACATGTTTTTTCCCCCTCACAGACGTCATTAGCGGTTTATCTGTCCTGAATGAGTAATAAAAGTAAAAATAAATAAATTAAATGAGATTCTGTGTAACACATATATTCTCCTCTTTAGTTGAACACGACACAGCTTATAAAATGCAACCAAAGATCTTTCTTTACTCTGTTGTTGTTTTTAATTGTGCATTAAACAGTTCTTTTATTGTATTGATTATATTGGTAGAGGATCAACACTTTATTGCTTCTTGTTGAAATTGTGTCTGTTCATTGTTTGTCTCCTTTTCATTCTAATTTATCCATGAAACTGGGAGCATCTCTGTGTTTTGAGGCAGCTGCTTGTGTGCTGTTACTGGATTCTCAGCTTGGCTTGACTTTTTGTATAAACCAAAGTTATTACAGTTAACTAAAACTACTGAAATAGCAAAAACTGAAATGGAGAGAACATTTTTGTTAACTGAAATAAATAAAAATGGCAATTAATTGGGAAAATCTATGTAACTGGAACTTTTAAATTGTGCGTTTATAAAACGTACTGAAATTATAGATACGAAATCCTTCGTTTTTTGTGTTTGAGTTTATTTATTAGTCTTTTGAACGGATATGAGATTTATTTACTTTTTCCCCCCACACAAGCAGTTTACGTCAGTTGTCGGTAAATTACGGCACTCATACTCTTCTTGGCAATACAAATTTGTGACAGCAAAAGTTGGAAGCAAACAATAATTGAATTCATTTTTTAAAAACTGTATTTATTGCGGAGTATTCGTTAGCCAATCGATCTAAACATAATCAAAATAAAAATACTCCTAACTTTTTGAATTCGGCACCTAAAAATCGGAAAAAACTAACTGCTATAACTAATAAAAACTAAACAATATGTATCTAATGACAACTAGTAAAATCTAGCAAACACACTATAAAAACTAAAAAAAAGTCACAGTGAAATAAAACTAAACTCTAATGAAAATTATAACTCTGGTATCAGCATTAACTCTCCTAAAGCTGGTAACATCATGATCATAAAGTAAAACAGCGGATTCTGTTTTACTTTAATGTGAAGTTTGACTTTCTGAGCATGTTTTTTTAAATTAAAATGTGCCTCTGGATGCCTGTCTGTGTTGATGGGTGTGTGATGATGTTGTTATCTGGTTGTTCCTCCGCCAGCTGCCGGCTCAGATGGGCTCTCTGCTGGGGTCCAGTCTGGCTCTGCAGTATCTGGACTGCGTGCAGGATGAGTCGGCCCTCCTGCGACTCAACTTCTGGCTCGGCTACGCTCTCCACGAAGGTAAATGAGACGTGATTGGACGTGATGCTGCAAAACCGCTGTGACATCATCGTCATCATCGACAAGCAGGAGAAGTTTCTCCCAAATTAAAGCTGACCTTGAGCTGAACTCCAGCGGATTACCTAGTTTGGCTAATCAAAGGGAATTATTTTAGGAGAAGGAATAAAAAATTCCAGAATCATTTATTTTATTTGTCTGTTTGAGTTACTAAATTTTCTTCTTTCTTGTTTAGAGTTTTTGTTCTGCAGCGATGGAGGAGCCAATAAGAACCCGGAGGAAGCGCTACAGTTTTTAAACCGGTTGCTGTCGGCGCAGCACTTCCTGCAGGTGAGCGTCTCATCGCATGTGTTCATTTATTTTATACTTATGAAATATTTCTAAGATTTAAGTTAATAATTGTATTATTTTATTTACTTATTGGTATTGAAATGAAATGTACAGTTGAATGACAATGAAGTCTCTTTGTCTAAAGTCAGAATTCTTCCTAGAATCAGAATTGTTAAACTTTTAATGCACCATAAAACAAATCAAGTCTTAAAACTCAAATCTGATAAATAAATTTAATGTATGGAAGAAAATTAGGGTCAAAAATAAAAGGATTCTGACTCTTAGAATTAATTTTTTTCTCAGAATTCTTGCTTTAATTTTAGAATTCAGATTTTTCCACTCAGAATTCTGACTTGTTTTCTTAAAATTCAGATCTTTTTTATTAGAATTCAGATTATTTAAAAAAAAAATCTGAATTCAGATGTTTTTTCCTCAAAATTTGGACTTTTTTCTCAGAATTTTGACTTTTTTCCCCCCAGAATTCCGACTTTTGTTTCTCAGAATTCTGAGATTTTTTTCAGAATCAGAATTGTTTAAATTCTCATTCTGCACCATCAGACAAATCTAATCTTAAACAAATCTAACAAATTAATTTGGGACAGGCTGTCATTTCAAGTTTACAAATTTTATAATAGTTATATGATTTATTTCAGACTATAGCAACATAGTTGACATACACCTAAGGATATTTGGTTATTTAATTGGATCTTTAATTGGACTGACACAGAATTAGAATTATTAAACCAAACCAAACCAACTTTATTTATAAAGCACTTTAAAACAACCACAGCTGATACAAAGTGCTGTACATTAAAACACAACATAATAAAAAAAAAAAATAAAAACTTACAGTTTAAAAACAAAAACATACAATTTAAAACTAGATCTTATTAGAAAAGAGTCAATTTAATTTAAATAAATTGTTGTTTCATGTTTTAATTAAACAATGCTTGTGCCCATTAGGAGGGGTTTAACAGTTCTGATGCCTTCCTGTTCAAATTCCTGAACGTTTGGGACGGATCTCTACTGCGTCCGCAGATCCTCGGCCTCCTGAGCAACATTCCCGTCATTCCGAGCTCGCGTGAGTGTCCAAGAAAACAAAAACAAAATGCTGCTTTCTACCTTAGTTGCTACGTAGCATGTTAACTGAGAGCCAGAATGAAGCAGCTTTTATTAGAAAATGTGAGCTGTTTGTTGATCAGGAATAATTGTGATATTTTCTCTCCTGCTCAGAAATCAAGGCGTTGCTGTTCGATCCTCTCATGCAGCTTTTCTTCACGTCCTCGCTGTTTTTTAAGGTGAGTTTGCTGTTTGAGGCAAAAGTTGTTAAAACTTCAGGGTTTCAGGAAAAATCTGGGTGTTCTCAAAGCTGAGGTGTTTTTAAAAACGTATTTTTAAATCCTGTTTTCTAAAACGTGCATCCGTCTCCGATCTCCATGTCCATCCACTTGTTCATCCATCCATCTGTGAATCAGTTAGTTTGTTTATTCATCCGTCCATCCTTCCATTAACGCAATAGTTTGTATATTCATCCATCTGTTTTTCCATCCATCCATTTTCTCTGCATCGTGTTTCTGTCTGTTTTTTTCTCTCCAATCATTCATTTGTTCATTCTTTCATCTATCTATCCATCCATCCATCCATCCATCTTTTCATCCTTACATCCATCCGTTCATCTATCCAAACAAAAGGGGACAAATAGGAATGTAAGAGATGAAAAGTTTGACCATAAAATGGTCAGAAACCCTGAATCGTCCTCACGTTGCAGCTCTATGTTGACTGGATTTTCATGGTTGCAGCTAACACGTGTTAGCCTTGCATGCATTGTAACCGCTGCTATTATTGAGTGTTTGATCGGTGCTTTTCCTCTCTGCGTTTCTGCAGTGTGGACTGATTGAGTGTTTAAACCACATGCTGTTAAAGTGGCTGACCTGGCACTCTGCGTACGCGCTGGAAGATGACCTCGACATCAGCCTCAACAGCCACACGTCCATGTGAGTTTTACGTCCACGCCATTAAACAACTGAAGAACAACTGGAGCATGGTTTTATAAAAACCCACTTGATGCAAAAAAATTTTAAACTTGCAGCCTTTCTTTTTTTTTTGAAGATGAGGCGCATTGGTGCATTTTACTTTTTGGTAGGGCTGGACAATCAATCAATAACAACAACATATATCGCGATAGACACATGATAATACGTCTGATAGATTATTGACTATTCACTGTACTCTGATCCAGAACCACAGCTAAGCAAGGTTGGTGGAATCAGCTCACTCATTCTTTGGTTACCTAGCAACACACTCATTCTTTGGTTACCTAGCAACTCACTCTCTCTTTGGTTACCTAGCAACGACCTGTTGAATAACTGGCGCAGCAGCAGTTTAAGGTTTTGCCTCATAAATGCTTGAAAATAAAAAATCAATGCTGTGGAGGGAAAACTGTGGAGACAGCAGGAACGGTCACACCACCAGTTTTTCAGTACTTCAGATATTTAAAACAAAAACGAATCAATTCTTATCAATATTGACTGATATGAAGCATTTGCATTGTGATAAGTTTTTCATTCATATCGTCCAGCCCTACCTGTTTTATAAAGTACTAGAATAAATTAAAATATGCAAATAAACACACCACTTGTTCCTGGTTTTAAGGAAGGAAATAAACATTTTGTTGCCTAAAATGCAGTAACGTAGCGTTCCTTGGGTGAACACTTCAGCAAAGGATGAATCTGTAGGTAGAAAAAAAAATCTACTAATGTGAAATGCTTATATTGTGATGGATTTTTCAGCCATATTGTCCAGCCCCAGTCTAAATAAAAATTATAATTCATAATTGAGCCTTGAATATATCCCTGCCATGCCATGTGCAATTTGCTGACTCATTGAGTAAATCTGCCCCTCTGGTTTGAGTTTCTGATATTTTCTGCTGCAGTGATCTTTCTCCGTCTTATCTGAAATCAGTAAACGTGTGTTGGAAGTTTCCCTTGGTGTCAGTTGAGCAGACGGTTTCTGTGTTGTGACCCTCTGCTCTGCTCTCTGTCTCAGAAACATAACCCTGTCAGGGTTCAAGGACTCTGTGATGGAGCTGGTTCACTTCGTGGGTCGGCTGGCCTCCCTGGGCCTCCAGCTGGAGGGCTGCCACTCTCTCTTGCTCAGCTTCATTCTGGATTTCTATGAGACAGTAAGTGGGAGCTGCTAACCGGGTCTAAATATTGTATGTTTTATCCAATGCTGCAAGTGCCTTTGCCAGTTTGGATCCAACTTGATTCAAAGCAGGTTTTATGGCCCAGTTTCACTCCTAGAAACTTTATTTGAAATCCTCTTTCCACCTAAACATTAAGCATTTTTATTTTACTACAATTATCATCAGGGACTCACAAGCTTCTATCAAACATGTCAACATAATCTGTATGCACATTGTTATTAACTTGTGTTACTATAAGTAGTTTGCCAGCACAAAAACAATCAAGTCCCCGTGGTTTCCTGACTTCCAACTGGAATCGAGATCAAACTGGATATAGCATAATTCCCAGCTCTGAGATCTGACTTTGAGCTAAATGGAACGCAGCATTATTGGCCCAACATGAAAGTGTACATCAGATTATAGGATGTCAATGCAGAGCTCTGCAGACTCATAAAAGCTTTTAGATTAAGAGCTGGAGAATCATTTTTTTCGCCCTCCTTCCTCAGGTTTGTGACACTTTCCTGAAGTTTGGCCTTCCCCTTGTGGTCATGCCTCCTCCAGGAGTTTTTTACCCGGCCTTTTTTGCTGCCGACCCCGTCAGCGTGGACAGACTGGCCTTCATCATGCACAGGTGGGAGACACTTCATCCATCTGGTAGCATCTGCTCTGATCTTTCACACGTTTAGTGGAGTTAAAATTGAAAACCTTCAGTGTGTTTTATTATAAAGTGGAAGGCAAATGATTAATTATTTTTCTTAATCTAGAAATTTAATATAAAACCGTCCCGGACACCTTAGTAGAATATCTTTTGGTGCTTTGTCTCTTCTAGCTTTAAATAAACAAAGACTTTCAATCTGGCCCATTTTTCTTTACAAATTAGCTCAAGCTCACTCAGACTGAACGTGGGACTTGATGCTCAAGTCTTGCCACATGTTTTTAATTGTATTTAGGTCTGGACTTTAAGAGTGTTTTCACACCCAGTGGACCATCAGGTGGGATGATTGTCAGTTGGTGTGGTTTGCTTTCACACTGCGCTGTCAAATGAACCAAGCCTTTTGAAAAACCCATTTCCCTCATCACCTGTGGTGGCGACAAAAACCTCAGAAGAAGAGACAAAGCGCGACTTCCTTCTTCACAAGATGTAAACACAAATGGAGTCGCGTCAGATTTTTGCCTTTGTAGGATTTTTCTTTTGTCTTTGGTAAAAGACTGTCATTTCTCGCTCTAGTGCCAGACTCTTGACTTTGTTTTGGTTGCGTTTACCCAGAATCCCCAGCGCTATAGTTCTCTTCCTGCTTTTGGAGCGGTCTCTGGTCCGCTTGGCGTTCACATATACATTCAAACAACACCAGAGTTCACTTCAACTGAATCGAGACCAAGGTTTTAAGGCGGACCAGAGTTAGCGTTTTTGATTTGCACCAGAGCTTGGTTGTATAGTCACACCTCCCAAAATGAATTGGACTTTCTAAGAAATCTGAGTTTGATTAGTGCGGACTAAACAATGTGAACGCACCCCAACTGGGTCGTTCTAATTGGTCACGATGAGTTTTATTTAAGAGTAACAGAGTAAAAGAAATGCATGCCTCGCAAAAACTCAGAAACCCAAAATAATTTTCCTTCTGTTCTGCAATAATGCACCACTTTGTCACCTAAAATCTCAATAAAATACATTATGATACGAATTTCTACCTTAAGACAGCACTGTAAATGAAAGTGAGGCTGAGGTGTGAAAAAGAGCATGGTCTCATCACATGTCGCCTGACAAAATCAGATCTGTGAAATTAAAGTTTTATTTCTAACTTTAAGTTATACTGTTACACAGAAAATGGGATTTTATTTCTGTAATTAGTTGCATCATTTCTGTTTTGTTTAGGTACAAAGTGAACCTGACGTCCGCCAAGAGGCAGGAGAAAGTGACTGAGGTAAGGACGAACCTGTGGCTCTGTGGCTGGATCAGTAATCCAGCTGTTTGTTTTAGAAACCGAGGTAGATGTTTGATATTCAGCCGGTCCATCTGCGTAAACCCGATAACCATAATCTCCTCTCACATGAGAGTTTGGAAATGTTTATTTCAACGCAGCTCCGATTTTTTAAGCAGGTTTTTCTCCCCGCCGGCCGACCGGCTCGCCTGCAAATGCCACCAGATTGTTTTTATTAAGACCAGAGGTGGCAGAGTCCCTAAAACATTGTGCTCAAGTAAGAGTAGAAATACTTCATAATAAAATTACTCAAGTAAAAGTAAAAAGTACAGCGTAGTAAAAATACTCATAAAAGTAAATTTTCCTCAAAAAGGTTAGTTAAGTAAATGTAACTAATTACTACGGAACTCTGATGAAGATGAATCAAACTCGGTGAATGAATCGCCTCCTGTTCGTTCGTTCGGTTTTGTTTCTGCAGCAGGCCTTTCACATCAGCCGCCAGACTTTCCGGGAGTTTAACCGCTACCAGGTGTTCCTGGTGAACTGCCTGTGGAATTCCAACATGTGCTACCCGGAAGCGGAAGTGCGTCTGTCCGACGAGCTGCTCGCCCAGAGCGGCGTGCCGCAGTTCTCGACGCGCTTCGACCTCATCCACCACCCGGCCTTCGTGAGCTACGCTCTGGACTTCCACCACAAGGTCAGTGGGATTCTGGGAACCAATGGAGTTCATTGTTCTCCACAAGTTAGGAGGAGGAAGATGGGAGAATGAAGAATATTCATGTTCCCAGAGTTTATTCACTCGACTGCTGTCTAAATCTGATTCTTGTTTCCTTTTTTGGGCCCTTCATCGCTTTCCTCATATATCTAAGTTTTGCTACCTGTTTTCCTTTCTTTCTTCCTCTCGTGTCCTTCCTTCCTTATTTGTGTCCTTCCTTTCTTCCTCACTTACTTGGTTCCTTCTTGTGTTCTTTTTCTGTTTCCCAAGTCCCATTTATTTGATCCTTTCTTGTTTCTTTCTTTTTCTCTCTTCTTATCATTCCTTCCTTCCTTTCTTCATTGTGTCTTTCCTGTGTCACTCGTTTCCTTTTGTGTCTCCTTCCTTCCTTAGTTCTTGTTCTTTCTTTTCCTTTTTGTTTCCTACGCTCCCTTCCTTTCTTCCTTGTCTTTCCTTTCCTTCCATACTTCCCTTCTTGTTTTTTCTTCCTAAATTATTACTTTTATTTTTTCCTTCATCTCTCCACATATATGTAATTTTTTTCTATTTTTCTTTTCTTCTTTCCTTTTGTTTCTCCAATCTTGTGTCCTCTTTTTCCTTGATGGTCCTTTCTTTGCCTCCCATTTCCTTCCTTCTTGTGTTCTTCCTTTTCTTTGTTTCCTATGTCCCCTTCATGTTGCCACTTCATTCCTTCCTTGCTACATTGTGTCCTTTGGTCACTCATTTCCTTTTTTCTTTTTTGTTTCCTTCATCTCTCACCTCTTATTTTTAATGTTTTACTACCCCTTCTTCTTCCTTTTCCCCTCTTCACTACTTTCTTTCTCCCTTCCTCACTTGTTTCTTTCCAGTCTGTTGACCTCTCTTCCTTCATCTGTCTTTCTCTGCTGTTTTTATTTTTGTAGGTTGTAGAAATGTTTGTCATAAATTCAGTATTTTATGTTCATAAAGAAGTGGAACTGGAAGTTTCTCAGGCCGGAACCCTGTCTGTTGTTTTGATGGATCAGTTTGGATTCTTGCTGTGCATTTTGCCAAACAGACCTACAGCCAAGACAAATGAGTTTTAATGTATCCTTCAAAGATGATGCATTAATCAATAGGGATAGTTATAATTAATGGCTGCCCTTTAAGATGTTTAATAACACACACACCTTTTTTTTTTTGGGTTTGGGCCACCTGCGTTCTTGTGAGATTTCCCACAGATTTCTGTCACTGAATATTAATGTCGTCTCTTTATCAGTGTTGGCCCGGCAGAAAAGAAACGGACCTCAATTCCATCAAGGTAAAACGAGTCTCCTTTTCCGTTCCGTGTTCATTAAAGACGTCACGTCTAGTCTCGACTCGCCTCAGTCATCCGTCTTTGATCAAACAGTCCTTCAGATGTTTTCTGATGCGACTCCCCGTGTGTTTTCCAGCAAACCAAGCCGTGGAGCTGGTACCTGGAGTACCTGTTCACCCAGGGCTTCGACGGCCTGAAAGACTTTTTGCAGAATAACATCAGCCGGAGAGTAATGATAGGGGGCGACGGGAGCGAAGACGGGACGCAGAGCCAGGAGCTCGGATCTGCGCCACAGATAAAACAGCCACTATTATCTTAAGGATTTGTTTTAAAAGACATGTACATATTTAATCCCTTCTGCTTCCTGCAAGTCCTTTTACTGTACATATTTTTCATGATGCTGGTGCACTTTTAGTTGTTTACGATGCATGCTAATAAAGTGTTTATTTTATATTGTGACTCAATAAGTAGGTTTAACCCCTGAAATCTAGAGTACGGCATAAAGTTGTAGATTGAGTCATTTAGCTCCGGGATTAGATTTTTACAAGACAGCGTTGTGATAAATTGATGAGAAGAAGCTATCAATCGATAGGCCTGTCACAATAAACATAAGCTTTGTCGTGACACACAAATGGTGTTTTACTACCATTTCAAAGCATTGTAACAATAACAGCATAATAATGTAAAACATTCTCAAAGTTCAATAACTCTGGAGCTGGAAGACGTTTTAAATATCCCAAATAAACAAAGCAGAACATGAAATATGAAGTTTCTGTAAAGAAATGTGTTCTTCAAAAAAAGAGCTGGTTGAGATCAAAGCTCCAGACTGAAGATTTTTGTCACCCAGTTTGTGGTTTAAAACAATAAATCATGCAAATGTTAATTATTGAGCCCGTTTTATTTTTAATTTATCACCCAATTGAGTTATTGCTTATTGCGACAGGCCTATCAATCGATAAGCTGCATGAATATTAAAGTATTTCTGCACGACAGGTTCCAGCGTTTATGAAGTTTTCTTCTATAAATGTGTAAAAACGCACAATGCTCGTGTGGAAATGATTTGATTACTTCAAAACACAACAAGCAGTAAAAAAAAAAGGAAACAAGGACACAATCAGGTTTATTAATATGCATCTTATTAAATTTACTGCAGAAGCACAGCAATCTTTATTTTCTCTCGTCTGATCCTGTGAAACGGATTTTATTTTGTACTGTTTGCTTTTCTGGGGAGATTTAGTCACTTCAAGGGTGTTTCGAAGACCGGAAAACATTTACTGAAATGTAATGATTTTAAGTTGATGTCATTTTCAGAAAAAAATAGGCTGTTTACATATTTGCTAAAGTTGTCACCATGTTTATGAACCAGATAGTCTGTGAAAAGATTGAGCTCCTCCACATCTGAAGACATTATTATAGTACATTATTGAAAATGGAATACAGGAAAATGTGATTTTTGTTTTCAAGAAGAGACGGTGAGACATGTTTTATTGTTCTGTTCCAAATATTCTGTGGAGAGAAGGAAAATGGTACGTAGATTACAAGACAAGACATTTCAGACAAACGTACTACTTCTGACTCTTATTGCATTTTATTGAAATACCTCAAGGAGACCAATTGATAGAGAAAATAGTTGTTGGTTTTTTTTTTGCTTTAAAATTGGTGTTAGCATTCCGAGCTACACTCCATTCCACTAGATGGCGACAATGCACATCTAAACGTTGCCTGTCAACTCCCATAAAAAGAAGAAGATGGCTGTCAATTCAATATCTGGAAACATGACCATCACGGACTGAACGGCTTTGTTCACTTCCTTCACTGCCGGAGGAGAAAAACGACGTCATCATTCACAACTTCTTTTTCTGTTCGCCAATTGGGCCTTGTAGAATTTCTACCCGAGAAATCCCCGTTAACGGGAGGAAGTCCAGACTGTACTGTACAGGAGATACAGCGACATTTCACTGTCGCTGTATCTCCAATGGCCAGGCTTGTTTACAACTGGACAAAAGCTACAAATTCTGTGGAATGGTACCTGTTTGACTCAAATATGCTATCCTAGCATCAGTCAATTTGTTAAGCTAGCTAACATTACGTGACCCTTCTGCTTTGCAAACAACGTCTTTAGGCTGTAATCTTGATTAGGTTATTTTAGAGTAGAGCTGACACATTTCCGTTCTGGCCTACATTCGTCACCGGCTAAAATTCTTGAATTTTATTGGCGTCAAGGTTGCCGCCGCCTATTGAACTGGAGCGTGGACAGCAGATAAACACACGGGCAAACGTTAGCAAGTTAGCCTTGTTCTAAGCTACTTGCTTTGCACAGACAGGCTTGGCTCTGGCTTTTGAGAAATTATTGCTTCTTGTTTTAAATTTTATGAGCCGAACAAGGCTGTTGTTGATAATTCAACATTTGACAGCGTGGCCAACACGGACGGAAAAAAGTTTTGTCATTGCTAAAACTGCTGGTTGGCTACAGTGCAGAAAATCTACGTCATCGTTCACGACTACTTCTGTTCGCTGATTGGTCCGGGAGAAATTCTAAGGAAGGAATCAATTTGAATAGGAGAAATCTCGGAGCTAATGGAAAAAGTACACAAAGCTAATGGTTGCAATAGTTTATTGATGACTCAATCTACTGAGCAAATAAAAAAAAAAAATAGAATAAAGTTAGTATTTAGACATTTAAAAGTAAGGCAGAAGAAAATACCGAAAGCCAAGCTGTCATGAGTTGAGTTTGTCTCCAGGAGATAAATCCAGCTCTGACACCTCCTCTGTGTGACTGAGCCGAGGCTCCTTATACAGAAAGCATCGCTCTGATATGTCAGTGTCGGAGCCGCCGGTGCAGCGCCGCGCTCCTCCTGCTGCTGCTCTCCTCACTTTCCTCATGCCTCGACCGGGACTACATTATTTCACTGGGGTCTCCGCCAACACGTCCAGCTGAGCGGTGGTCGGTGTGCAAACCCTCCTCACAGGCAGAGGGGAAACGAGAGAGCGAAACAGAGGTAAGATTAATATGATGTTTTATTGGTTTCTGCTGGAGATGTTTTTTTTTTTGGTGGAAGCCGAGCAGCAGAGGAGCGTGGTGCTGTCGTGTGTGTGTGTGTGTTTTTTTTTTTTTTTTTGTGAAACTGGTCCCAGTTTGAAGCTGTGGGTTTCTAAGAATCAGTCGAGCAACGTGTGATGGATGATGGTTTGGTTTTCATGAGGGGCTTCAGACGCCTACAGCTCCCATCTGTGTGTGTGTGTGTGTGTGTGTGTGTGTGGTTCTGTAACATAGATGGAGTTTCCCCACTTCTCTTTGGATGAGAACTTGTTTCGTGGGTTTTTTCTGGCTCTCCTGCGGGATAAAAGCCACATTTCAGTGGCTCCCTTTCAAGCCTCAATACTTTATTTGGGTGGAGACTGACGTGCGATGACAGACTGAGGTGTGTTGAGTCGGATTTGAACTCTGGATGTCGACAGTAATTATGGTTACAATTACACGCCGTGCGTCTTAAGCCCCCCGAGAATCCTTTGAGGTCTCCACGTTGCAGCGCAGTGGGATAATTTGGGGAAAATATCTGCAGGGAGTGAAGTAAATCCTGCGTGCTTCAGTGGGTGTAAAATTAGGAACAGCCTATATGCTAATCCGGAATTAAAACACAAGATCTGAACGTGCTTGTGCTGCGTTTGCTCTTCTCCTAATATTGTCATCAATCTTAATGTTGTAAGAACTTTATAGAGATCCATGATTTGAAACGATGCCTGCAATTTATGCTCTTGCATCAATCTTTATTCAGTATGTAAGACAGGGAATTAGGGATATTGTGTATATAAAAAACAGTGTACGGAGTACATTTCTGCCAAAAAAGTCAGACATTTTGAGATTGATCTCAGAATTTTCCAGTTTTTCTAAAATGTAAAAATTTCAGAGATTTTTCTTGTAAATTCTTGACTTTTCCAACTAAGTAATTTTCTTTTTTTTTTTCTAGAAAATTCACTAGATTTCTCTAAAAAAATTCTGTTTTTTTCTAAAAAAAATGTCTACTTTTTGAGCTAAAATTGTAAAAATATTTTGAGATTTATCTAAAAAAAAAAAAAAATTCAAACCAGTTTTCAGCTTTTCAAATTCTGAAATTTTAATATATTTTTCTACAAAATTTCTGAGTTTTTTTTTTTTTTTCTAGAAAATATTCAGCTTTTGGAGCTGAAAAAATGTTTAAGTTTTCATTTTTTTAATTTTATTTTATTTTTTAAAAGAAAATTTCTGAAATGTGCCTAAAAAATTCTGGAATTTTTTGGCAGAAATGTACTCCTCTCTTTTTTTTTTTTTTACCACCTATAATGACCCTATATGGTGTTGTAAATATGACACACTTTCATTTTAATTCTTCTAAACCAGATTAAGATAAGGATTGCGTTAAGCTTTCATTGTGATGTATTGATTAAGAATATGAGAGTCTTAGACACATATAATTTTAAGATGGTTCATATGCTAACTCGGCATTATAATATCTTATTTTTGAACGATAGAGTATTTGGAAGGGTCTATTTGTGGTTTTACTTATGTTGGATTTTGAACTAGAAATGCTTCTCAGGAAACTTAAAACAATAAAATAACTCTTTATCTCAAGCCATAAAGTGTTGCTCAGGCACGTTGAGTGTGATCAGCTGCAGCGTATTTTCTTTCTAGAAAGGTAGTCGAGGCACAACTGATATGTAATTTGTTTGTTTATTTGTTTTTTATAAGCTCTGGACAGAAGGCTGCTCTTTGTGGGAAGCCATATGTCCCATTAGAATGAACAAAAAACCAAAAAAAAAATCACTTTTATCAACGCATCATAAACCTGAGCATGAATATTTCATGGTATTTAGACAGAAATGTATAAGATGATTCGACTGCTTTTATTTATGACTAAAAAAGCTACAATTATTCCCTCTGCTCTATTTATTGTTAATTAGATTTTCCTGGGTAGACTTAAGCAAATAAACACTCAGGTTCATTTTCAAGTAAATGTGCTTCTTGTGCAGAAAATTATTTCTTTTTCTCCTGTTTGAGTAACGCAGGTTTAATTACTTTTATTATTTATGTAGTTTGAGTTGTTGACACACAAGGTTATAGCGTCACAACTGCAGCATTATCTTGATAAAATGTACTTTTTACTCCTTACTGCTCTGCTTGTTTCGGTACCAAAGATGCTTAAAAGCAGCCAAATTTGTCTTTCTGGTAAAAAAAACAAACAACAAAAACTCTTTCAGCCATCTGAGCAGCAGTGCACAGCAACATAAAGAGAAGGAGCAGAAATGTGTCACTTCATTCATTCCGTAGTATTTAATAGAAAAGATTTTAAGAATCGTATCATGGGATTTTTTGTTGTGGGTTTTAAAACTTCTCTGGACACGTTGAACAGTTTGGACCAAATGAAGCAAAACTTTTTAGCTAAAATTATTTTTTTTTAAATCCTTTCATCCTCCAGAAAAACAAAACACAAAAACGCATCACTGTTCTACTGAGGAGTGACACGATGACAAATTTACCTGGTTAACAAATTGTTCAAAAGTTATTGCGATAAACAATTTTCTTGTCGTTTTGACACCATTTTCAAGTAATGCAACGATGTTTGTATAATAATAATGCAAGAAAACATTCTGAAAACTTTAAATTCTGATTAACACTGGAACTGGGAGACATAAAAATATCCAAAATAAATAAAACAAAACAACAGAAACGAGTAAAATTAATCATTAAGTCTCTCTGGACAAAATTGTCCCGCTAAAAAACGAGCTGGCTGAAAACCAAACGACCAGACTGAACTTTTTTGTCATTAAAGGAGAGAAAAACGATAAATCATGCAAATGGAAATTATTGATCTTGTTTTAATTTATTATTCATTTAATTGATTTATTGCGAGAATAAATCTACAATAAAACCACAGATGCACCAAAAAAAACAGATGATTTTCGTCTGGTGAGACACTAAAAAATGGAATAAAATGAAATGCTCATCACTAAACCAGCATTTACTGTGATGCATGACTTTTTGTACTTAACTATAAGTCCGATAGATATAAGGAACATGAAGTTTGATGCATAAATGGGGATACTGCTGTGATTCCTTCATTTTATTTAGGGTTAGAAGAATCGAGAATCAGCAGGTCAGACCCAAAAGAAAACCTGAACCTGTTTAACGTTTTGTTTATTTAAACTGGAGTATTTTCAAACGAGCCGCCATCGTTTCTCCGAGCGCTTCCTGAAGGACAGGAGACGACAGGATCGCCCATCTCTTGATCTGGAGAGCTGCAACAAAAGCCAGCGCTGGGCGAAGAAAGGAAACCAGCATGATGGGTTTAATAATAGTTAATAATGAGAGACGCGCTGTGAAGTCTTCATGAAGAAAGAAAAGATTTGACAGAAGTGAGGGCTTCTCAAGGCTCCAGTCAGCAGTGAAATGTAATTGTAAGAGACTAACAGGATGACGAAGATGCTCCATTGTCCTTGCTCCTCTTCCTCTGCATCCCTTCTGGTAATTTTTCCATTAAAATTTTTTTTAATATATATTTATTTCCAACTGCAGGCTGCATGTTTCAGATTAGAGATAACAAAAAAACAGACACCACAGTTACAACTTGGTGTCACTTGTTTTTCTTAACTAGGTTGCTTAGACTGATTTGTGTTTTTAATGCCTGTTTTATATTGATTATTTTGTATTTGTAATCAGTTTTATTGATTACAGTGGATTCATTTAGCTGTTTATGTTTTCATTTTTGCTATTTTTATCCTTGCGAGCGGCTGCTGATCTTTTTCTGTGACCTCTTTCAGTCACTCCGTCTCTCGTGCAACATGCAACGCTCAGGTGTCTCTGACTGTGAATAATCTGCAGTAAATTGCAGTTTCTGCTTCAGAAATGTTGATTTGGAATGTCACCAAGGAGCCGCTGGCAAATTAAAGTAAATCACCGTCGGTTTAGGTTTTCCATCTGGGAGTTCTGCCGTTCATATTTCAGCTTTTCTTTCACATTTTTCACAAGTTTCTTGAAGCAGTTTTATGTTTCTGTTCCCCTGATTAAGCATGTACTGGTTTCCATTGGCAAGACGCAGTAAAACCAGTTATTTACATGCACTGTATACAAATATAAATAACTGTTTTTCTTTCTCAATGTCTGATATTAAATATGATTCAACTTTTCACTGAATTTCTTATTTTCTGAATGCCAGAATGATGGAGACATGGTATTTTTTGTTTTTTTGGGGCATTTTTCTAAATTACTTTCTTCAAAGTCAAGATGAATGTTACTGTTTGAACAAAATAAGGAGGTTTAGATTATGATATATGTTTTATGAACTGTTAGTGGGTTAATTTACATTATTAAAGTCATTTTAAAGGAACGCCTTAAACACGCTGCCGCTTTGTTTGACATCAGAGGAAAATCAAGAAGCCAAAAAAAATTAGACGGTTTTTCATAACTGATTCGATTTTAATCAATATTTTTTTTCTTGCTTCCTTTTCTTAAATAAAAGACAAATGACAGAATTTTTTTTTTTTCAAAAAGTTGTTTTCAAGTTTAAAGGGCCAGTTTACAGGAATCTTTGTTTAACTATGAGAACATAGTCATAAAATTAGCAAAAGAAATCCTAAAATTACAAGAAAAAAGTCATTTTAATGAGTTGATGGAGTCTTAAAGGTCACAATTGTTTGCTGAATCATTTCAAATTCTTGATAATAATTTGAACCTGATGTGTGAGGTAATGAGATTTTTTTTACAGTGTGTGTAAATATCTGATTTCTACTGAATATTAAGGATTTGAGATTCAAAACCTGTAAAACCTTCTGACTTGATGCTTTACACCCCCAAAGTATTTGTTGTGTGGAAGATGAACTGGATTGTTTCGGTGAATAAAATCGTATTTGGGTCAACGTAGCCAAGGACTGTAGAGTCTTAACTGAGCAGAAAGCTTCACTAATTATCGGCTGTTTTGTGTTATTCTGTACAAACAGAGCAGCAAAAGCAAATACTTGAAGCTATTATTAAATATTTGGAATATTTATTTTATAGTACTGATAAAGCCAATGCTTAATTTAATTACATTAGCATCTAGCAAATGTTGTTATAGTTCTAATAATCACTTCAGCAGTAGGAATGGAGGTATTTTTACTCAATTTGATGAGAATTTTCCACTTACTGTTTGTGTATTTATACAGAGACAATGTATAACATGTTATTAACTTTTTAAAAGGAGATATTAATGGTGCCACAGGGTTTGCTCCAGTGTATTATAAGCCTGGCGGGCCACCAGGGTGGACTTGCCCCCTGCCAGGCTAAGCTTTATTTATTTTAAATAAGATTTTTTTTTTCATACACCACTTAGTGACATTTATGGTTGACACATTGAACTAGGCGTTCCTGCATCGTCCTGTTGGCCTCACAAGCTATTATTTCTAAATTATGAAGCTGTGCGGCTCCAAATTTGTGAAACCTTGAATATTTTTTAACACAAAAACACGGTGGACCGCCCCAGTGTCCCTAAAACCATTAGCAGGTTTTCTGGGGGGAACCGTGGCACCAGGTTACAGCACGAAATGCTAATTTGCACCTTCAGTTCCTGGTTGATGTAATGAAGTTTAATTAACAGATTATGAATTGGTGAAAAGCCAATATAATAATTACACACATGTCTGATAATGAATTATTCATATCATTAACAAACTAACAGATAACTCATAAAACAATTTCTTTACCTTCATCAACATTACAAATCTATTCATTTAACAGCTTAAATGTGTGTGTTGGATAGTAACTAGTTACATTTACTCTGTTATTTTTACTAGAGTAACTTTTTGGAAAAAGATTAGTGTTTTTAATGCGCTGCACTTTTTACTTTTACTTGAGTAATTTTATAATGAAGTATGTGAGGTTTTCATGACTTGACTTCAATTTGCACTTTTTCATAGTCTAAATGTTTACCAAACCTGTGAAAACTGAAGAAATTAAGAGGTTTACTCTTAATTGAGTAAAATTTCTGAATTTTTTTTACCCACTTAATGAAAATCAAACATGTTTTAACCAAGAATTCACCAGAAACAGACGCACATCTACAGTTTTTCTTAGTTTTATTGTTGAAAGAAACTGTTTTGGATAATTTTCTTTGGTCTGATTTTATTACTTTTTGTTACTTGTTTGAATTATTGTCATTTTTGTTCTTCAAATAGCAAAAATTCCCCTCAGCTTTATAATTTTGGTCCGTCTGATGATGTAATTTTTAAATATTAAGTGATTGAAAATTTGACCAATTACTCAGTACTTGAGTAGACTTTTTACCAAATACTTTTTACTTTTACTTGACTGCAAACCTCTGCTGGTTGCGACAAAAGCAGTCTTACAAAAGCACTTATATTTTTTTAATTCTGTTTGTATTAAACAAAAGCAGTCATCTGTGGGAGTTTTTTTTTTTTTTTCTTGCTAAATTGAAGACTGCGATCTGAAAACGTCGTTCTTTGTTAAAATCAGCCTGAGGTCTGCAGCAACTCTAGCAGAGCGTGAAGGATTAGCAACCTACCAACTGTTGTGACATTATGCGGTCTGAGCCATGCGCTCCTTCCTTTATTTATAATAAAACTCTGATTGCGGGTCAGATGGCATGATTGTGAATAATCAGCCTTGCTGCATGTTTGCTTTCTTAAGAGGAGAAGAAGCCGTGATGAGTTTGTACGGCGTGACCTAGTCGACTAGAGCCGGTGTGATTAAATTAACGATGACCCCCGGTTTATTACTTTGCTCCTTCCTGCAGCAGATCCAGGCTTCTGCAATTTTGTTTTCCACCTTCTTCTTTATGACCGGACTTGAATATCTGCATTAGCCTTTTCCCGTCTTTAAAGGATAATTTAAGTAAGTGACATTTTTCATGGCCGCCGTCGTCTTTGCATAAGGATAATTAGCGGTTATTTAGTGTTCTCCCGCTGGAATCTGCACACAGTCAGCAAAGCTGTGGATGTGAAGGCTCATTTTTCTCCCTTCAGAAGAAGCCATTTGTTGTCATACAGAGTGTGAAAAACAGCCTTGACTGAACTAAAAAGCTCAGTAATCCTCCGAGTTCGAATCCCATGAAACTTCATTTGGGCTTAGTCAGTTTTTTGTTGTTGTTTCATCTTGCTCCAGTTTGATATTTTTAATTTTTACAAAGCATGCAAAAATAAAAAAAATATTTCATGAGAGAGAATATGGAGTTTGATTCAACAGCTGGGATCATACAGTGTTACAAATATTAAAACCCTCAGACTTCAGTGTATTTAATGAGGATTCTTTGTTATAGTCCAATATAAAGTTGTTCATTGTTGTTTTTTCAACTAAAAATATAAAAAATAAGTGTTGAGTAAGTAAAGCTGTAGATCTTGGAGAATATCGACCAGGTATAAATCAGCATATTTGCACATTCTTCTTTACAAATCCGCTCAATCTCAGTCAGATTAAATAGAAACTGTCTGCCGCCAACAGATTTCAAGTCTTGCCACAGGTTCTTATTTGGATTTTAGGTCTGGACTTTGACTGGGCCACTCTAGAATTGTTTTCAAACCTGATAGTCCAGTAGACTTGGTTAGATTGGGGACCAAAATTGCACCGTGTCAAACAATCCAAACTATTTGAAAAACATGTTCACCTCCTCGCCGGTGGGGGCGCTGCTCCATGAACCGCTGAAGGAAACGACATGAAAGCTTCTAAGGAAGACACTGAGCACAACTAAAGTATTTCAAAAAGTAAATGACTTTGGAGTTGAGATTAATCTAAAGATTTCTGTGTCCCCTCCCCCCACACACTTTTTCAACTTTAGATATTCAAAGATTTTCAAGTTTCTGTTCTAGAAAATTTCTGGAACTAATGTCAAAAAATTTGAATCTTTTTCTTTCAAAATTTTGGCTTGTCAGACTCATTATTTTTTTGGCGGAAATTTACTCCTGTTTTTCTGTCTATCTACAATGGCCCTAATGTGTCGTTGAACGAGACCGTGTCCATAATTTATTTCGGATGTTGATTAGGGAAAAAGTGCCACGATTAGACGGTACAGCCAATACAGCTCGAATCGGCTGCAGTCCCCCTGCCAGACCACTAGATGGCGCTGTGGTGTTATATCATCGAACGTGTATGTTCTTTTAACCGTTAGCTTCCACCTAACTAGCTTCTCCGTCTGCCAAGAAAGAAATCCCGATTTAACACTATCAGAAATTGTTCTAACTAAACAGGTTAAGTAGCACAACCAAAGCACAGATATGATCCCCATAAAAATTTTATCATGTTATATTCCATCAACCAGTCTCGTATAAACGATGTTTTGAAAGTGAAATAATGTTCTAATATGTTAGCATTTCGGGGCTAATATGCTAGTAGCCCCGTTAGCTTAGTAGCTAACTACTAAATTTCTTTTTTTTCCCCGTTTAGTTTTTTGGTTTTTCCTGTTATCTGCCTGTTGGTGTGTAGAATAAACCCAAAAGTTTCACTCAGCTGAAGCAATTGTGATGTCTAAAAATAAATTACATTTTAGTAAAAGAGCTAAATTAAAATTTCCTGTATAAATAGATGGAGCCCTTCATCTGTAGTACCTGTCCTTGTCTGAGCTTTTATCCAGAATCTGGTAACCGTTACTTTCCTTTTAGTTTTAAACGGTTTAGTGTCTGCAGGTTGTCTTCCGCGACATGCTTATGTTTTTTTTTACTGCCAGGTGCTGCAGGCCTCTCTGGGAGGTCTGTGGCATTGTTGTTTAATTCATGGTGGTCATACTGTGAGTTGATTACACCTCTCTTACTCAAAACTAGAATAAATTGACAGTAACTGGAAGGAGTGATGTGAAATCTGGGGTAGGCAGATGCAGCATGTGGAAGCTGAATACTGAGTTTTTATCAAATGTCAACAGCAGGGCTGATGTGTTACTTGCTCTGAGAAGTGTTTTCCCCTAAAAGAGGATCAGATATGTGTACCAGTATAAACCAGCACAAGCAAAAGGATATCTTTAATCCTCCCTATGCTTCCTGGCAGAGATGCCTGCTTTGGTTGCTTTAATGTTTATCAGAATTTTTTTCATCGTTTTTCTAAAAGACATGACTTGTGTGATACTGTTTGGCTGCAAAGCCGTACTCTTCTGTCCTTTGTACTTCTCTTTACTTTAGCAGACACTGCAGAATATGCCGCTATGGAAAGGTAAGAGGACTGGACTAAAAATGAGCCTCCTGAACTCTGGTTTTTTGTAAAGCGCTAATCTGCTGACAGATCTTATTCCAAACTCTCTTTGAGAACTGTAATAGAAGAATGCATAACAGCAGACAAAATGTTTATGTCCAGCCTTCCTGATATGAAATGGTCATAATTTAAACTGGGCATAAAGGAAACATCACTTCTCTGAAAGGAAATTTACAAATTACAAAAAATAAGTATTAAATTAGGTTTTAGTGATTATCACCGTTAGCGCTACTAGTATAAATAAAATTATTCTTTCTATATTCCAGAGAATGTAGATCAGGAGATCTGCCAATATTTGCAAGTCCAGGAAGTTTCATAAAAGAGGTTCAAAATGATAAAACAGAAGCTTTGCTGTATCCGATTCTGTTGTTATCTCCTGAAAGTTTTGCTCCATGCCATCACCATTTGAACCACAGTGCAAAAACTCAAATTCTTACCAAGTAGTTTTTGTCTAGTAGTGAAGATGTCTCAGTACACTTTAAATAAGACAAAGTTAACTTACAAATACATTTTCAGCAAGAAATATCAACTTGTTTTAAATCAATAATTCCTGAATATTTATGAGAAAGTATTCCATTGGCAGATTATTTCAAGATCCAACAAGATAAGTAAACTAATCTGCCCAAAGGAACTAGAACTTTTTAATCAATATTAAGAAATTGACTCAAAACAATTGCCAGTATCTTGCTGAGAAGTTACTAGTAAGTTAGTTTTCTCTTATTTCAAGTCAATTAAGATAATTGCACTTACTCTGTAAGATTTTGTGTTTTTGCAGTGCATACTCAATTATTCAAATGCATATTAAACTCTGTAGGTAAACTTTAAAAAAAACCAGGAAAGGTTTAATCTGATTTAATGTCAGACAGTGAGGGGAAAATGGCTGTGTGTATTTTTATGTAGGATGTGTGAATTTCCAGTTCCACCTGTACGTGACAAGATACGAAACGGTGTCATAACAGCTTAAAAAGGAATCAAAAGAAGAAGAAATGATGTCTGCTGCTTTATACATTACTGTAGTGCGAAGAAGCGTCTTTGACGGGTGTCTTTCTGTCAAATTTGACTTAAAACCCGCAGCTCATCCCTGAAGTGTTTTTAATGGTCAGCTCCAGCTTAGAATAAAATTGCATCTTTCAGATGAAAAGCTGCATCATCTGTCGTCATCCGCAGCTGAGGATGAATCTCCATCTTCCAGAGCACTCAGAAGTCTTCTCCAGCTGCGACTCTCTAATTGAGGGTAGCGTCTCTCTGAGGGTAGCACGCTTCTTTCTTTTGGCTGCCGCTCACGAGGTTTGCATGTTTGCTGAATAACAGTCGCTTCTGTAACACCACAAGTAAGTTTTACTCTCGATTGGATGAACCTCTGAAGTGTCATTTTGTGTTAATGTGATCCAGCGTCTGCTCTTCACTTGTCATAATTCATCTTCCACACGTGTGAACATCCGACAGTTGAAGCTAACGGGTTTTGACGTACTGATCGGTGCAGTTTGACCTCTCTTTAGCTTTGTTAGCAGTTCACGTCTTTAATTAGATTCATTCTGCGCATTTTGACTAGTCTGTTTAACGTAGAGGCGATAGACGAATTTAGGAAATAAATGGCATTGATCGGATTAATTTTGATGAATTGTCAACTAATTTAGTAACCAATTGTTTACTGGAGCATAAAGACTTATAAAATGACCTCAAGCGGGGCAGTTTTAGCTTCACCATGTTCAAATTCTGCGAGCGAGTGAGCCAGTGAGCTAGTTAGTTAGTTAGTTGGTTAGTTCCAGATAAAATTTAGCAGCTGTGCAGTTCAGGATCATAGATCAGTGAATATTTTATCAGATATATTATCTATTAATATTGATCTTGTGTCCATTGTGATATACAAGACAATTTAAAACAGGCTTAAATGGAAAATCTGCAGAATCTGGCAATTTTTTTAACCAAATAATCAATAAAATAATCAACTGCTAATATAATCATTAGCTCCAGCCATAATTTTATATATAAAAGCAAGCTTTTCCCCACTCCTCCATCAGTGCAGATCATTTTTCCCCGTCTTTATTTTTTTCTTTTCTTACTGTTGGATTCGGGAAATAGGGTTGACTCACACCGGCAACAGTCATCTCAAACTATTTTACAGGCATAATAGCAAAATTATGGTAAT
This sequence comes from Poecilia reticulata, assembly GCF_904066995.2. Classification (NCBI taxonomy): domain Eukaryota; kingdom Metazoa; phylum Chordata; class Actinopteri; order Cyprinodontiformes; family Poeciliidae; genus Poecilia; species Poecilia reticulata. Next base: position 25,322,675 of record NC_088839.1, read on the forward strand.
TTGAAATCCATCCGTGTCATAAACAAGGTGATGAACTCATTAGAAGTGACTCCTGATTGTCTCGCTCCACGTCTAACCTTCAGGCAGCGAAAGAGGGAGAAAAACAATGCTGGAGACTATTTCATGGCAGTTCTCCAAGCACATATTATAGAGTGTGAAAATCTGCTTCAATTTCAAGAGAGGTGTTTTATTTTTAACATAAAAAACTCCATATAGCCAAAATGATCTGATTTGGAAAACTTACCTATATTGTAAGACGACATTAAGCAGCTATTCTCTTGTTTTTGAAAGGAAATGCTAGAAATTTAATAGGATTTACATAAACCTTTTAGCAAGAAGCTACTAAAATAAGAGCTTGAATCGTAGTTTCAGTGATGTGTAGGAAGAAGGTAGGAAAATGTCAAGTACCAGGTTTTCACAGGAAGCAAATTGTACCAGCTGGACTGGCGTGTCGGCGCAAAAACTAAAGATCACCGAAGCTGTGAGTGGAATAAAAGCCGATGCATTAGGAGACTAATGGTGGACCATGTCGCCCAGTCTGATATTGGTAAATAAACTTCCTGATTGATAACTGTACTAGGCCTGACCAGAGGTTTTAAAATGCGTTTCCAGTTGTTAAAGCTGCAGTATGTAACTTTTATAAAAAATTTGTTTTTTTTAAAATATATTTGTTAAAACTATCACCATGTTGTGGTAGTTTCAGATCTGTGAAAAGATTGATTTCCTTCAGATTTTCCTTGAGCTAATATTGCTCTGAAGAAAGACAACCAATCAGAGCCAGGAGGCGGGTCTTAACGTTGTCAATCAATTCCAAGTAGTCGCTGCTAAATGAGCTAATTGAGGAGAAACAATGAATTGTAGCAGGAAACCATTTATCCACCATCATCGGTGGCTATGCTAACTAGCCTTAGCATCCAGGCCCTGCTAGCTGCATTGTAGCAGAAAGTAAGGGGGGGTGAAGTAGAGTTTGTCATTTTAAAAGTAAAATTAGTATTAAAAGTACATTTTTTCCAATATGTTATGCAAGTAAATGCAACTTGTTACTTACCCACCTCTGATACAGATAATTATGACTATATAGAGTTCAGTATTTTTATCATAATCAAATGTTTGAGCTGAAAACAGCTGAAAACATTTGATCACATTTTAAAGTTTAAAAAGTAACTTAGGTAAAAAATGGTGCTTTTCTGTGTATATTTTATTAAATACAGTCCATATAGTCTTCCAATCAGGCTTTCATCGCCGCACTCTGTGCAGCCAAACTACTTTATGCTGATGAAATTTGTTGAAAATCTTAATCTTTTTCTGCAAAAGTTGCAAATTTGAAAATAATTTTGAAGGAGGAAGTGTAAAAGCGTCTCCTTCGACACAGTCTGAGGAAATGTGACTTCCTCCCTGAATGAATTAGAAAATGGCCTAATGACAGTCTCCATTGGTGCAACTTGTGTGACTCCTCTTGTTGAATTTTAATTGAGCATCAGGGGAATGCTTCTCCTTTCTAAGTGACAAAATACAAATTTGACTTCTCTCCAGATAAATCCTGTAAGTGAGTATCTCTCTTTCATTTTAGAGAGGGAGAATATTTCAGATTGTGCATGTAAAAGGTTTTGCGTGCAGAGAGCACAGCATGTTTGGGTCGATACGGCTTCAGATCCCAGATCATTTCTCAAAGCTGTGTGTTTTCCATCTACCAGGGTAATGGCAGTCTCTGAGGCTCTATGATTTATCAAATGGAAAAGGTCACAACCGCGAGCTGCAATTAATTCTGTCTGCTTTTATTTGGTGTTGCTCAGGAGTGTGCACCCCATCAGTGGCATGTGTCATTACAGCGCCTGTCTTCAGGACAGGAGCGCAGGGAGGAGTGGCATTTATTAACAGGTTATATATAAATATATACAAACAAACTTTCCCCGTCTTGCAAAAAATAAGAACTTTCTTGTCTTAAACCCAAATTTTCACCTCAGATTTTGTGAAATCTCAAACACCTGGTTTCTACTTTCTTTTTAAATCCCACAGATACATCAGTGCTAAGATGTTTGCCAAAATTGGTAAGATTTAATGTTTTTGCAGTGTAATGGTAGTACTTTTAGTACATACATATATTTAAAGAAAACCTTTTGAATGTTTTCTGCTAAGAAATTGTCTTTGATAATTCTCTGTAATTCCATTATGTCAGCAGATTTTAACAAGTTACATTTTATGAACCTAAATTGCATTAATATATTTTAACAATTTATGAATGGTTAAAATTAATACATTTTATGAATGGTTATCCAAATAACCATCCTTATTGATTACCTTTATTGGTTGTTTTTGCAATTTTGCTGTACATATTGCATATTGTACATCACATATTATAAAACATGTAGTACTAGATTTTTATTTGCAAAAAATGACAGAAATTATCTAATTTCCCTCCATTTTATGATTATTATATGAATATTTTCCTTATTCAGGAACGGGTTTGTATCGATTGTAGCCACACAGGCTCACCCAGCAGGAAACAAACACACCCAGTACAACACTTTCATTCTATTGGCTGAGAGGTTGCTAGGCAACGGTACTTTTCTGTTCCAAACATGAGCAGAAAATGATTCACAAGCGAGCAGAGAGGCTTGAGAAAGAACAGTGAATATTTGAAAGAGAGCAGAAGATTTGAGTACAATCATTACAGGTTTTGAGACGAAAGACATGAAGTCCTGCTTTCAAAATGAAAACGTGTGCTCTCGAGTTATGGCAGAAAAGTCCCCCCATAGTTTTGGTTTGCCTTGTGTTTAGTGCTGAGCTAAAACAAAGATAGTTAGAACAAACACTCTAAATTTCTGGTTCCTAAATTTTAAACTTTAGGACACTAAGAGTGATTATTTGGTTCACTTACTTAACTGAAGAGATTTTAATAAAGTAAAATGAATTAATTAACCTGGCTAACATGAATATAACACATTTACTGGCATCTATTAAATAAATGTGAATATAAATTGCATTGTCACAGAAAATGGGTCAAAGTACACCAGTAATGAAAACGACACAAACCAAGACGACTACGATTTGTGAAATTCCCCTGAATGACACGGAAAGGTGCGTTTTTAAGTTTTTTGTGTGTTTAAAAATCGGCAAACAAATGATCTGCTGCCTGTTGTTGAATCGCGCCGCAGGAAATGGAGCAGCTTCTTTTCATTTTACAGTTCAGTCTTCTGATGAGAAACACTCTATCTCAGATTAGGCACCTTGCCTCGGGGAAGGTTTATTTTCGTCACATTTGTGCCTTAAAAATACGCCGCGCTTCATAAAGCCGTGGCATTTCTTTTTATTCTACTCACAACTAATGCTGAAATCATTTTTCTTAATCTAAATCATCTTGAGTCTTCAGTTTTTTTCTAGAAGCAAACAGCTGTAGTTTCTATGGTAACCGCAGTGTTAAGAGATCAAACTTATTGCTATGCAGACCAATTAAATGTTATAATCCTTCAGAAAACAATGGTGGAAAATTCAGCACTCGGCTATAGGTCGCAGGACTTTCCTGCAGAAATATGAAAAAGGATTCAGATGTTTGATTCTTTTACTGCTTTGACCTTTTGGATTCGCTCCACTCATGCTGACCTTTCAATAGACGCAGCTGCAAGCTTCTCCTCCTCAACCCTGATGTTCCACAGATGCATTCACGTAAAAATCACCAAATAAGCACCAGATATATTCAGCGAAGAGTGTCACTGAGATCAGCCCCTGATTGTTGCTGAAAAGCTCTGCGTATTCTCCGCCGCCAGGCTGACGGAGAGTTGGGATGAAGGCTTTGTGCTCGACGCCTCAGTAGCTGGATGTATAGTATGAGAGGGAATGCTGATGGAGCCTGCTCTTTATTTTTAGAGTCAATCTCCTGTTGGTGCTCAGTCTCAGAGAGGAGGCTGTGAGTCATGGAAAAAAAAAAAAAGAAGAAAAATGATGAATGCTAACTGCTAAACCCCCTGTGGTGCAGTAGAAACCTTGCATCTCCTGTCTGTATTGTTAGGTGAGGCGCAGCGATTTGTTTTTCTAACCAGATACAGAAGTTTTCTCACTGGAAAATCTCGGTAGTTTTCTCGAAATGAGGACTGAATAGTTTGGCTTTCTTAGTCGAAGTGGAATATTGACAAAACACTTGATGCGCCCACTCAGTCATCAAACTCGGCTGTCTTACTGCTGCACATTTTCTGCTTATTAGCCATCTGATGGAGACATGAACTTATTACTGATGGATGAGTTTGAGGAGATACTCTCCACTACCAGTTGTAAAATTACAAGATATCTCTCACAATTAACTAATAGCAGCTATATTTAGTTTTTTCTTATCAAGTATTTTACTCGTGTTTCTATTGCAAATATCTTAGTTTTGTCTTATTTCAAATGTACTGACTTGCAAGTGATTTTTCAGCACAATACAGCAGCTTGTTTTAAGTAAATAATTCCTTAATAATGGTGAAAAAGTGCTAGTTCCACTGGCAGATAAATTTACTTAAAGCAAAAGATTTTTTTTCATATTAAAAGTGTAATAATCAACCAAGAGAACATGTACTGTTTCATCGATATTAAGGGAAAATTTACTTAAAACAAGCTGCTATATCTTGCTGAAAAGTTACTTGCAAGTTTGTTTTTGTCTTATTTCAGGTGAAATAAGACACATTTTACCGCGCACAGCAGTAAAATCAGCTGACCAAAATGTGCTGGAACTCTGTTTGGGTTGCTAGGTAACGAGGCCGGGCTTCACCGGTGTTGCTAGGCGACAGACAGTTACTTCTGATTCTGTTGTTACATTCCAGAAGGTTTTGAAACTAATTTTACAGACACACAAAACATTAACTTATTTCCAGAAAACGTCAGTTCGACCATTTTTTTGTTGAACTTCCGTTTTCTGGAAATAAGTTAATGTTTTAGAAGAGGCAGGAACTCGAACAGAAGTATTAAAAAAATTAGCAAAATATGAATTATAATTTTAAAGGCGCACCAAAAAAACGACTTATTGCCAAAAAACGGCTTGATGTTTTTCTTTTTAAGAATTTTGGGTGTTTTTAGAAACTGTAAAAACCCAAATTGAAGTTCCAAAAATTACAATTTTGCATAACACTTCAAAAACGGCAAATCTTGCCAAAGAATTGTACTCTTGTTTCTATTGCAAATATAGTATCACACTTGAAATAAGACAATAAAACTAACTTACAACTAACTTTTCAGTAAGATATAGGAGATTGTTTTAAGTTTACTGAAAATTGTTCTAGTTCAATTGGCAGATTAATTTACCAAAATAGTTTTTCCATGTTACAAGTTAATTTATCTGAACTAGTACTTTTTTCTTGATATTATTAATATTAAGGAATTATTGACTTGAAACAAGCTTTTATATCTTGCTGATACTTTTCAGTTAGTTTTGTCTTAATTCAAGTTTACCAAGATATTTGCACTAGAAACTATACAAAAATCTTGGTAAGATTTTGTTTTTGCAGTGATGCATCCCCTATAATAACAATGAAAAATGTCTTCTGCATGGTTTTCCTCTATTTCCTACAAGATAAGAGGCGTTTATTTCTAGAGCACATTCAGCAGGAAGTCCATTCAAAGAGCTGTACAAGTACATTTTTCGGCATCTTTGCAGTTTCCTGGAAGTTTGTTCCAGATTGTAGAAGCATAAAAACTGAACTCAACTTGTTTGGTTCTGGGGAACCAGAAACCCTCTTTCGACTGCCTGATTGAATCTGTCAAATGCGAACTTCCTCTTTGTTTTGATTCTTTGGAGTGAATTTAAAGCGTTAGAGCTGCAATAGCAACACATGAGGATGTTATTACCTCTTTTCTGAAAGCTCCCTGCGCCTCACTTCTCTATGAATACATTTGGTCTTGAAGTCAATTAAAATGTGATCACTTTCAGGCAGCTTTTCCATCAATCCAGCAAACATCATTTGTGCAGCTCTTTTCATGCAGACAGGTGTAACACAGAGAGCTTTACGGAGGTTAATGGTTTGGGGTTTTACACGGCGGTAACTTGATTGTGTTGTTTCTGTGCTGAATCACCATCGGATACTTTAAAAAATGTTTAAACTGGGATATGACTCAGAGGAAGAACGGTTTCCATCCCACAGATGGATAGCTGGTGAAACCCTTCAGTGTTGCACAACTAGCAGTCGGAGTGGTTCTGTAACTCATGAAAGTTGCAGAATATGATGAATCCCTGTTGCACCCACTGATGGGCAGGCTGAGGGGGATTCGTCTGCTCTGGAATCAATATGGATCTGAGATTCTGCTTTAATTGTGGGTGAAATGCGTTCTGTTTTTGTTGTTGTCAGTGATGAAGCCTCCTTGAATTTGCCACCTATTTGATTCTGTCCCTGCCAACAATGGCTAAAGCTTATGGCTATTGATCGGCATGTCAAAAATCTCCTCCACCCATTGATTGCCTATTCACACTTTATCTTGTTTATATTCACTTTGCTGTGATTGGGTGAAAGGCGGCGTAAACCCTGGACAGCTCAGCCGTCCATCACTCGTCTGAAGCGCAGAGGAACGCTCACAGCAGGGGAGAAATCGGAGATTAACCCCACAAACGTTTTCTTTTTTCATTTATTTGAAGGGGGAAAAAATCGAACATGCATGAAGTCGAGTTTCCTTTGCTGTGCGGTTCTGTTTGAGGTAAAGAGACGCCTTCTGGTCCAACCAGTGGCGGTTTGTCAGACATTTTGGGTTGCAGGCTGAAACGATTAATCAGATTAATTGTCATTAATCAATTATTGAACTAATTTAGCAATCGATTAATCATTAACTGGAGTGTACAGACTTTTTTAAAAAATGCAATTAACTGAAAGAACAACACACTCGGAGCAGCAATTATCCCAAAACTGTCCAAAAATATATACATTTTTCACAGTTCTGGCATGAAAAACTCATACTAAGCATCTTTTGCTATCTAATTATTATTTGGTTAATCAAAACAAAAAAAATAAATAAAAAACAGTATTGATAAGTTGACCTGAAAGTGATTCATATGATTAAGTTAGAAGTATTTCTTTAGCTGCAGATGCAGCTTTGGATATAAATGATCAAATGTTCACTAAAGGAATATTATGAAATAATAAAATGTTTATTTTCTTATGTGAAAAATGGACCACTATTTTTTAAAATATGGTTTTAATTAAAAAATTTGCAGAAAGTGGCTATTTTTACACTATTAATCAATTATCAGAATAATCAATCGATTTATTGATAACTAAAGTAATCGTTGGCTGCAACCCTTTAAATATTACAGATAATTTTCAGATTTGTCTGTTATTTTGTTGAAACCCGTTGATTAAGCTAAAAGTGATGTTTTTGACTGAAGGAGAAAACCCAAACATGCAAACTGTTTTTTTGTTTAAATACACTGAATAAACTAAATAACTCAAATCAAAAGTTCAACTTTTCTAAACTTTGTTTGCTGTACTTCACACAACTATCCCTGGAGTGATGGTACATTTTTCAATCCCTTAAATAAATGAAATGAAACATCTTAGTGAAAACTTTGAGTCTCTGAGATAAAAGCGAACAGATCTGCAGCTTTTGACGAGTCCTTAAATATTGGACACTTTTGTTTAAAATTGGGCGACAGATCTGAAAAACCGTAGGAAGATATTTACTCTCACTTCTGTGCAGTTTTCATTTTACCCCAAATTGAACTTTTTTTTTAATCATTGCTGAAGCCGCCTGGAAACTCTCCACAGCAGATTATTTTCTGCTAATTAGCTCGACTCCACAGGAACCAGACCTTCAGTTACAAAGACGTGCTGGTTTTTAACGCTTTATGATCAAAGTGTTTTGGGTTTTGGCTACAGAGTAACTTAAAAAGAGATTTATTTTTCTAATGCCTCAAATCTTCCTCTTTTATTTTTGGTTTTAAATCCAGGCTTTCATGTAAAGAGCCGTTTTGACTGGTTTCTTCCAACATGTCAACATGTCCCATTGTTGGAAGACAAAAATGCCTTGGACATTCCTGGCAGCTACATAATCACCTCCCACATCGTCTTTTGTGTCTTTGTCTCCAAACATCTGTCAGCTGGGCTGGTTTTGTTCAAATCTCCCATTTTAAGAAGACGGATGTATAGTTTTGTGATGCAGGTTTGTGTTGTAAAACCGTAAATAACCCAAAACTTTAGTCTTGAACGTTTCTGGGGATTTTGTGTTGGAATCGCTCCTTGTTTGCATTTCAAACTAAGCAATGCGAAGCATGTTATTAAATGACCAATGCACCATAATTAAATGCAAATCATTTGCTTCCTTTTGTTTTATAACAAAAAACACATTTCCGGTTTAACTCAGGAAAAACATTACTGGATAACTTTATTTCATTGGTTGCGAAAGAAAAAGCTTTAAAAAAAATATTTGGGGAAACTTGCTGTGAAACATTTTTTATTCGCTGTACCTTTGTTTTTGTTAAATGTGCATTCCTTTAAATTTTTACAACTTTTCCTCAAGTGTTTGTGCAGTAGAGACAAAATCTATCAAAACTGTGGTGGGCACTGCTAACTAAAAAGTTAGCTATGCTAACAATAAAGCACTAATCATAAACATTAGCTACGCTAACTCTAAAGAGCTATAGCAATGCAGTATTTAGCGGCTAATTTAAGAATTTAACACAGATGTTGAATTTTATTTATCTGAAAATTAGCAAAACAGCTAAGTAATTTGGTGCTTTATAGTTGATCTGGAAAAATTAATTTAGGGGCAGCTAAGGGCACCAACTGTTTTGAAATTAATATTTTGCGGAATTTTTTAACTTTTGTTTGTTTTTAAAATTAGCTGAAGTTCAGTTTTCTGCTAGTAAGTTTGTTTTTTGGTGTCTGGAAATTGACCCATTTCAAAAACCTCCTGAATGTAACGTCACAAATCAGCTGGCATGTTACCTAGCAACCCCATTGAAGCCCAGCTCGTCACCTAGCAACCCACGCTGAGCTGCAGCACGTTTGGTCAGCTGCTTTTCCAGTTGTCTGTGCTGTACAATGGCTGCTGAAAAAGACAAATGACTTGTTGTTGACTTGCCATCCAGAAGGACCTTTCTGCATTCTTGATGGTTGTGCAGGAGGCTCCACTTCTGCTTTTCAAAGATGTATGGTTGTTAATAATTGTGCATCTGTTTGCAGCCATTTTAATGTGTGAATGTGAATGTTGAGATAGGGAGTGTTTACCATCAGCAGCTAATCTGGATTTAAAGAGACAAGAGGCCCAAAAAAGGCTAATTCTGAAAGGAGATCAGATTGAGCTAGACTAAAATCTCTTTAACTAATAATCATTTTGTGGAAAAAAATGTAATGAACATGTTTTGTATAGACCTCAGATGTATAATAAACTGTTCAAGGAAGCATTATGTCACCTTTAAGCCCCAATAAGGTAAAAACCTGCGTTACGTCTGCTAGATTATTCCCCTTCTCTCTTAAAATTTAAATTTCACATACTGTTTGCCTCGTGATAGACAATTATCTTCCCCTCATTCTCTTATTTCATTGTTCAGAATAGAGCTGCTGTCATGGTCTGGTACCAGGACTGGGCAGAAAATGAGGAAAAGTCTAAAAATAACCTCAGAAAAGACTTTCAAAAAGCCCAGAGAAGAACAAATCCAGTCCTTTTTTTAAGATCACAAGAAAATGTCAAAAGTTAATGTGTTGCTTTGATGTCGCGCTGCAGAAGGAAGAAGGGCGCTCCGGAGTCCTGGTCCAAGTAATGAGACATGTTGACCTGGTTGGACCGGACATGGACGTCTGCAGCAATGGTGGCTGCTCTGCTGCTGGCTGCTGGATATTACAGTCTTCCACGTTTCTTCTCTAATCTCTTCTAATGGACTGAAGTCGCCGAGCGTCTCTGGGAGTCTTTGCTCTTAAAGCTCTGTCTATATGCAAATGAGCTTCACAAATAAAACCCACATCTGTCAGAAGGCTGCACAGATTAATCACCAATATTTAATCAGATGAGTGTCGAGGAGCTGGAGGTAGATGGACGAACAAAGCAGAGGTTGGTCTTAAAATGTTTTGGATTGTGTGACACCTGAGCTTGCCGTACGTCTGAGCAGCAGCATCGTTGTTTTTGCTGCATGTTGCAGAGCGTGAGCATTTCTTTCTCAGAAGACGCAATCACCCTCGAACATCAAAACGCATCTCTGCAAGTCAGAGTGGCAGTTCGTATCCCTGCACTCTTTTACTGGAGACTCGGGAGATTTGACACAGCTTGTTCCACCCCGTCTCTTTAATATGGTCCTGAGAGGAAATTTAAGGAAAGCTGGCCCGAGTCTTTTTGCATCACTTTGACTGAAGGTTGTTCGTGCTGGGGGTGTGCATCATCTGCAAAATAAGAACAAAAACAAGATACTGAAGTTATTTTGCTGCTCTGCAAGTGGGAATGCATGTGATGTTTCTCATAAGGTTTAATGAAAATAGATGCACATGTTCAACGGCGAACTAGAACCATTGGAGATGGAAGAAAGGAGCAGATTTCTGCCAAAAAATGTCAAAGAAAAAATTTGGAAACTTTAAAAAGTGGAAAATGTTCAACTTTTCCAAGTGTTTTTCAGAACGTTTCTGAGATCAATCTAAATATTTCAGTTTTTTGTTTTTTAGAAAATTTTTGTCGAACATTTTTGACTTTTTGAATTTCAAAGTTAAATTTGAAATCTCAAATGTATTCGTTTTCTTTTTATGTGGGAATGTACACATTTTTCTCATAAGAAGTAAATGTCTGCCAAAAGATTTTGAGATTAGTCTAAAAAGATGTATTTTTCTACAAAATTTCTGAGGTAAATCCCAAAATTTTGGAATTTTTTGAAAGGAATGTATAAATTAAATTCAGATAAATGTTTAAGAAAGATGTCATTGCAGATGAGGGAAAAAAACTTTAAAAATGCTATAAGAGACTCTGAAATTTTGAGATGAATCTGCGAAGTTTCTAGAAGTAGGACATTTTGAAAAATTGATCATTTTCAACTTGTGTAACTTGTAAATTTTTTAGTGTCAGGTTGAAAATGTTCAACTTTTCAGTGATTTTTCTAAAAACTTTGAGATTAATCTCAACATTTCAAAATTTTCTAGCAATTTTTTTGAGTGTTCAAATTTTCAAATTTATGAATTTGAAGCTCAGAAATTTACATATTTTTTTTCCAGAAAATGTCTGAGATTAATCTCAAACTTTGAGTCCTGTGTCATAAATTTGCAACTTTTCAAACGTAGAAATTCTCACGTTTTTTTTTCTACAAAATTTCTGAGATTAATCTAAAAATGTGAGTTTTTTGACAAACATTTAATTCTCCTTTAGTTTTTTTTATATCTACATTGGCCCTCATACGCTTTTCAAGTGGCAATGTGTGTTTTGTCTCATATTGACACAGGTAGATGAACGACTGCATATGCAGATAGGCAAAAAAAAAAAGTGAAGTAAATTTTGACCAAAAAAAACTCAAATTTTTCTGAGAAATTTTAGACTTCTGGAGTTCATACATTTTTTTGTTTGTCTAGAAAATACCTGAGATTAATCTTTGAGTTTTTGGCATACGTAATGTACTGTTTTTCTCCTGTTTTTAAACTTGCAGAGCTCTACACGTCATGAATGTATTTATGTTTTCCTCATAAGACTTAATGCAGATGGATGCGTATGTATGCGCCGACTCTGAGAGGCTCATTTCCATCGTTGTAACCCAAGGCAGTCCGGGTGAAGGAGGAAGTTTAAAATGAAGGTGTTGCAGGTAAAAAGAGTTGCACTGTAACGGCTGAGCATTATGCATCTGCACAACTTTTAATTACATTTTGATTAGTTTTACACTCCAGAGAATGGCTAAGAACACACAGTGCTGCTCTCTTGTTATGGAGATTATTATTTGGATATTTGGATCCGTATTTCACAGGCTGCTGAATTTTGTGGAAATGAAAGCAGGAAATGGAAGATGTAGTTGGGATTCTTATCAGATTGTTTAGTTATTTTCTTCTTGTTTGCTGAGTGAGCTCCTCTTGAGTGTAAATTAAAAGCACCACCTGCTCATATTTAATTGTTTACACACGTTATTAATTTCAAGGCTTTGAGGAAGACTGCTCAGTTTTCCATAAAACCAAACTAATACTTGTTAAATCATCTTTGTATATTTGATCTCTTTATTTATTTATTTATTTTTTTTTTACACCGTAGTCCGGTAGACTTGGTTTGATTGGGGACCAAATTAGAAACATTTGTTACATTTTCAGCTGCTGCGGTTCACTTTCACATCGCACCGCGTCAAACAAACCAAACCAGTTGAAAACCTGTTCCCCTCCTCGCCTGTGGGGGCGCTGCACCAAGAACTACTGACAGAAACAATACAAAACCTCAGAAAAAGACATGAACGGAGAGGACTTTTGTGAGATTTTAGCGGTTTTGGGATTTCTAGATAAATGAATTTGTTTTGGTTGTTTTTACCCAGAATGCCCTGCGCTGTAGTCCACTTCCTGCTTTTGGCGTCCACATATGCATTCAAACCGAGTTCACTTCAACCAAACCGAGACAGAGGTTTTTAGACGGACCAGATTTAGTTTTTATGGTTGCACGTTCACACTTCTAAAAATGAACTGGACTTTCTAGAAAAACGTACCAGAGTTTAATTAAAGCGGACTGAACCGTTCCTCTGAGTGTAACAACTCGGGTCAGATAGTCGAAACCTGGACAATGTTTGGTGCCGCTTCTTGTTTGGAATAAAGAAATCAAACTTGTAGAAAAGTCTCTGGCAGTCCAGCCTGAATCAAAATGATCGATTTGTTTTTCCAAAAGCAAACTTTCTCCCAGGAAAACAACCAATTTAAATAAAATCTACCTATTCTCCCAAGTAAACTACTTACGTATGCAGACAGAGTTATGCTGCAAGCTTGTTCATGGCTGCAAAAATGTGACGGTGTGAATAGGAAAAAAGTCACAGTAAATTAATCCACTGAAGCGTTTTTCTTCAATTTTTATTACAACAAAAGGAAATAACGACTCAAGTGCATCGTTAAGGTCTCCAAATCAATATGGCATCAGTGTTTATAATGAGTATCTGTGATGTTTTCACTATGCAGCAGCCACTAGGTGAGATATGCAGCACTCTGGGCTACATGGTTTAATACTGGAGCAAACATTTTCATAGTCAGTAAAAGCATCTAATACCAGCAGAATGTAAAACTATTTAGATTGACGAATCGCGCCGGCTGGTAGTTGCAGGCTGAAGTCGCCCTGAAGCCGAGGCCACCGGCGCTGAAAGGTGCTGGATGACGGCCAGTTTTCTGATTCAGACAGAAAAAAATACAAATATCATTATTTCACAGAGTTGAGTTTCTGCCCAGTTGCCGTCACGGGTCGTAGAAAATTACAAATCTAATTGATCTGTGTTTTTCTTTGGTGAAGTCACGGTTCATGAAGCCGGTCTGCGGGACGGACGAGGAGCTCTGGCTGCAGAAAATCAGTTTTTTTTGTGCGTTTTCTCTGCTGCCTTTAACGTATTGTGCTTGATAGAAGTGCGGTCTGTATTTTAGAGGTAGCACCTCCTTTGTTTGCTGTTCACAATACAGCTGAGGCTCTTTGTAGCACTGCAACCTTTTTTGGATAAAATGAGGCTCCATTTTCGTCTAACTGCTTTTATGGAAGACGATGCTTCTCAGGCTGATTTTCCTCTGAATATTCTCATATTCATGTATTCAGGATGGGTATGCAAAGCTTTGCCAATGTGTTTATGTGTTTGTCTCTGGAATAATAAAGAAATTTAAAACGTTAAACAATTTACGGTTTATTTTTTATGGTAATCGTACACCGCCCACATGATCACAGGCGGCTTTTAGTATTGGATACTTTGTTTTGTTATCTGCCCAAATAATGATTCACCTTTATTTTCACACAGTGATTATAAAAGCCAGTGTTCACTTCGTTTTTGTCTGGTATAAAACAATATGAATATTTGGAAAAACATCTCAATCCTGCTGTCAGGCGCAGTGGAGGGCCTGTTTTTTCTTCCAAAAGCAAGAAATCAGAAACTCTTTAAAAATACCAGAACATTTTCAATAAAAAAATTGTTGGATTTTGCTAGAAAATATATATAAAAAAAGGTTCAACCACATTTTTTTAAATATTTCATTTGCTTCAGCATGATTAAATTTAATCTGTTTTGTCAGATATGTTGTGTAACTTTAGCAACATGCAGAAAAACACCATTGGTTTAGTTTATGGTAATCAAATCAATAAATGTTATTTGCAGAGCAAGTTTCAGCAACGAGACATTTTAAAGTTCCCTGCATCACAAAAACACAAAAATCAACAATTGCAGCATCACATTTTGTCATCATTTAGACATCAAATATGTTAATTATTGTTTCATTTATTATGTTTCTAAGCAACTCTAAGCAGCTGAGGTTTAGTCTAGATTTAAAGGAACTCGGTGTTTCAGCTGTTTTGCAGTTTTCTGGAAGTTTGTTCCAAATTTGTGGTGCATAAAAGCTGAATGCTGCTTCTCCGTGTTTGGTTCTGGTTCTGGTTCTGGGGATGCAGAGCAGAACCAGAACCAGAAGACATGAGAGGTCTGGGAGGTTGCTATGAAAACAGATCTTTAATGTGTTGTGTTGCTAAGCTGTTGAGTGATTTATAAACAACAGTATTTTAATGTCTGTTCTCTGAGCTACAGGGAGCCGTTATAGGGACGTTAGAACCTGGGTGATGTGCTCCAACTTCCTGGTTTTAGTCAGAACGCCAGCAGCAGCGTTCTGGTTCTGATTGATTTTTTTTTTAGTCAGACCTGTGAAGACACTGTTATCAATGCGACTAAACATAAACACATGGATGAGTTTCTCTAGATCTCACTGAGACATTAGTCCTCCAATCCTGGAGATGTTCTTCAGGTGACAGAAGGCCGACTTTGTAACTGTCTTATGTGACTCTGAAGGTCCAGGTCAGAGTCCATCACTGCTCCCAGGTTTCAGGCCTGGTCGCTGGTTTTTAAGTTGTAATAACTGAAGCTGTGATTCTAGATTGTTCCTCTTTAGGTCCAAAGATAATAACTTCAGTTTTGTTTCTGTTCGGTTGGAGAGTTTTTGGCATTTCTTAGGTCTTATTTCCTTAGACAAATAAGGCAAAACCCCTTTTATGCGGGACAAAGCAGGAAGAGTAGCATGTGACTGACTGGTTGGTGGATTTCTATTATTTACTGATGTTGGTAGTAATGGTTGTCCGGACTGGTATTGATGTTGTTTTGTCACTCTGTATTATCCCTCATTTATAGAACTGTGTTTCTTACTTTGTATTTATCTGCAGCTTTAACTCTAAACAAGTCGCTTTTCTTTTTGATGCGTTGGTCCAGTTTCCCTCCATCGTTTGTTCTGCAGCAGGTGTTCAGAGAAGCTGAAGACTATATCTGCAGACGCTCGCCCACCTGAGCGCTCCACCGTCTGACGCCTGCGATTGTCGAGCAGCAATATTGCCGTCACAGGCTGTTACAAAATGTAAAGGTCAAGTTCTGCTTTGTAGCTGCAAATTAAAATGCATTCAGACATCACATGCCTATTTATATGTCCGTAGCTGCTATCTGTGTTGTTCTTTTTCGTCAAACGCGCTTTTGTGCTTTGACTTTGCAGCGTGGATTTATTTTTCAGATGAGCTGAAGGGGAAGCGTTAACAGGTTTTTACCCTTTGGTATTAATGTCTCTGAGACATATGACAGAGCACTCTCCTAACTTTCTTCTGCCTCTATAAATTATCATGCAAACATAAATCTAGACACACATTTTAGTCGTTCAGCCTTGAAGCTGTGGGAGAAACCATAAATCCAGTCGACTGAAGTGAAACTTTCTGTGCAGTTTGTCAAAGACAGGTCACTAGTTTGACAGCTGAATCTTTTACTGTCGCTCGCTTCTTGTCGTCTTCATCGCTATCGAAAGGTGACCCATTACGCTTCTTCAAACAGGTTAGAATACATCTTAAAGCTTCATAAAAAACATTTATTACATTCTTTTTACAAACCTATTATTAGATGAGATTTTAGTCTATATTCTGAGTTCCTTTCAGCTGTTTTAGGGAGTCTTGTCACTTTATATACAAACAAACTGCTGCTGGCCATGCCCTCTAACTCAACATTTGCACTCACGTGAAAATGGCTGCAAAACAATTATCAATTATATAGCCGTACATCTTTGACAAGCAGAAGTAGAGACTCCTGCACAACTAACAAGATTGCAGCAAGTGGCTTAGAATAGAGTAGAACAGAATATGCTTTATCCATTCTCAAGAGGAAATTGCTTATTTGTTGACAAGTTACTCTGTCCCAATGGTTAAATATTAGTAAATACAAATATAATAAACATTTTAAAATTTGTACAATAAATAAATAAATTTGTCTTTTCTAGCAGTAAAACCAGCTGAACTCCAAATGTGCTGGAGCTCAGGTTGCGTTTCTAGGTAACAGGCGGAACTCTAATGGTGTTGCTAGGTAACGGGCGGAACTCTAATGGGGTTGCTAGATAACGACGCAGTGCCTTCTGGTTTGTGACGTTACAGTCCAAAGGTTTTTGAAACCGTTCATTTTCCAGTCACCAAAAAACATTAATTGTCTGGGTGTGTCTGTTTGGAAGTATAAAAATGTACAAAATGTGAATTTTGCAAAATACTTCTCCTTTTACTCTAATCTATCTTCACTTTGCTCAACTGAAAGTATGATTTCTGTCCTCTTCCTCCTTAAATTCAAATTCAATTCAGTTCAAAAATACTTTATTAGCCTCAAAGGGAAATTAAATAAGGATACAGGGGAAGTACGAATAATTATATCTGTAAGTAAATTAAAATGTTTGGGAATTATGTAGCAACATATAATTATATATATATTGAATACTTGAGTCTTAATTAAAATGTAAAACTCGAACCATTAATATGATAAACAGAATGCATTTGAACATTCGCTGTACCAAAAGTTCATGCTGGATCATGATACTAATTACACATTGTTGCCTTCAGGCAGCTTGTGCAATTTTTCTGTAATGGGATGGTGTTGCTTCAGGGCAGCAGCTGCACTTATACACGTTTCCATGATTTAATTATCAATTAGATTGTATGAAGCTGTTAAAAGTTTGGATTTACTGTCCTAAGAGAGAGTGACTTTATTTTTATTAGACTGAAAAGAGTCAGAAAATGAGCTTTTCAGACACTTTCTGAGGAAAAGGCATAGAAAACTTTCCTCTTTACCTTCTAATTGGGAATAAGTGAATTAGTGTAGCCATTTGTGGTGAAGTTAAAACATAATTCAACTGAAACAACATTTAGAGTGTCTATTCCTGTTTACTTGCAAGCTGCAGCACAGCCAATTTCTACAGGAGGTTAGAAAAGTAGCATTTTAAAACTGCAGCAAAACTTTTTTAGGATGGGATCGTTTATATCTAAATTACTCTCCAAAACCAACAAATGTTGTTGGTTCGTCTGATTGGTTGAACTTACAAGACTGGAGAGCAGAAAGGCTCTAGATCACATGTGTCAAACTCAAGGCCCAGGGGCCAAATATGGCCCGCTGTAGCTTTTTATGTGGCCCTCCTAACTTCAAATTACACAAATCCTTCCAGTTTTTCACAAATCTGCAAAATTCTCACAAAATCAACAAATTCCCACATTTCTTTTTATTTTTATTGCAAATTTTTCTCAAAAGTTAATCAAAAACGTTAGGTTTAAGTGACTGCTGCCTCAGCCTTACTTGATGTCAAGCTTTAGTGATCGATACGGCGGGTAATAAAAAGTGCTCTCCTTTGTGCGTACGCATATTAATTTATATTTGGTGTTTAAACTATCAAAATAGGTATTTTAAAGTGTTTTTAGAGGAGGTTCCACTGCAGTACCAGTCATGGTTTCATGATAACAGATTTTGCTTGATGATAAATTGTCCCAGAAGTTATTGCGATAAATGATATCGTTGCTTTTAGATCAGTTTCAAGTAATAATATAATAATGCAAGAACACATTTTCTCAAATATCAATAAACCTTAAATTGTAATGAACATTTAACACTGGAAGACATTTTACGTATTCAAATTTAAATAAAACAAACGATAAAACAAATTATTAAGTCGTAGTAAACAAAATTAACCTTCAAATAAAGGGATAGATGAGACCAAATCACCTGGAAACTTTTATCATTCAGTTTTTGGAAGAAACGGAGAAAATAGAAAAACGATAAATCATGAAAATGTAAATTATTGACCGTTGTTTCAACAATAGTTTGGTTTATTGCTCATTGCGACGGGCCTGTTTCTAATACGATCCTGAAACATTATTTCAGTATTAAAGCTGCTGCTTCCAGACATGGATGGAAATGCGTTTCCACGGAGACGGCGGCGTACAAAGCGTTTCTTAATACTCTGAATGTATTGACATGATTTGGACCTCCCCTCTACACCCTCGCTCGGTGTCTGCCGGTCCCTGAAGGCGAAGGAAGCAGCAGTGCGTCCTGGGAGTTTCTGAGGAAGGAGGTTATCCGGGGTCTTGGTTGGGGTGCGCGGCGCGCCCTTATCAAAGCCCTGCTGTATTTCCAAGGAGAAGGCTGCGGAGCTGAACCTCAGCTCTCCCCATGTGGCCTTTTCATTTTTGTCCTCCTCTTCTCCCGATTTCGTCTGAGTAATGAGCCTTAGGCGAGGCTGGCTAATTAGACCTGACATCACACTATAACTCGCTCTGCTCGGCTCCCCTGGACACTCCGTACATATGCGCTCGCAAACGTAGCTGCGCTGCAAACCACACGAGCTGCCGCGCGCGCCGAGCCCACACGCGCTCAAACACCTCGCCGTGTTTCTGCGCGCGCCTGTCAGGCCTCACGCTGCACGGCTCTGAGTGTTACAGCCGCGAGCGTCCCCCTCTCTGCGCGAGGAGACGCTCAGAGAGGTGAGGACGGGGGATCGTCGGAGATCTAAACCGAGACGCAGCGTGGAATATCTCGGCGCAGGAGAGATTTTTTATTTATTTTTTGTCACCTGAAGGAGAGAAAAGAAAAAAGGGGAGGGGGATTTATTTGCTCCAAACTTCAGATCTGGTGATGCAATTATGTCTTTTGGAGACTTTTTGTCCTGGATGTCTGTCAACAAGTTGTTGAAGCTGCAGTGTAACTTTTTCATAAAGTAGGTTTTTTACATGTTTGTTAAAGTGTCACTATGTTGTGACAGTTCATGAGCAGAACTGGGTAGAAACTAGTTACACTGGAGGAGGAGAATCACTTTTAGGAGTATTTTTAATGCACTGTGCTTTTTATTTGAGTAATTTTATTATAAAGTATTTCTACTCCTACATGAGTAAAATTTCACTGAATGAAAAACAAACATGTTTTAATCAAAAATTCACCAGACACAGACACGCCTGTAGTTTTTGTTCAAGTTTCGTAAGTTATTTTTATTTTCTTCTTTATTTTTTGTGTCTGATTTTGTTATTTTTTGTTACTTGGATGAATTGTTGTCTTTTTCGTACTTAAAGTACTAAAATGCTGGCCTGTCTGATGATGTAATTTTTAAATATTAAATAATTGATAGTTTGATCAGTTACAGGACTTCTTACCAAATACAATTTTATTCTAATTTGAGTAATTTTTTGGCTCCTTTTACTTCTGGGTAATTTCTGGTGATGAGACGGATAATCTGAGAAAAGATTAATCTCCTTCACATCCTCCCTGAGCTGCTACTGCTGTCTGAAGATCAACCAATCAGAGCCAGGAGGAGGGTCTTAGCGCTGTCAATCGTCCTCATGTACTTGCTGCTAAATGTGCGAAAATAAAGCAGTAAATCAATTATTGATTATGAGCTCAACGATCCCTGTTTGTATGATTTATTGTTTTTCCATTTTCTCTTTCTACCAAAAACTGGATGATGAAAGTTTTCAATTTGGTGTTTTAGTCTCAGCTAAACTTTTTTTTTTTTAAGTTTACAGAGACTTCATAATTCATTTTATTTGTTGTTTTTGTTGTTTTGTTTATTTATTTTGGATATTTAACGTTTCTTCCAGTGTTAAATGTTCATGAGAGTGTAAAGTTTGTTGATATTTGAGAAAGTGCTCTTGAATTATTATGGCATTGAATTATTGTCTCAAAACAACAAAGTTATTGTTTATAGCAATAACTTATGGGACGATTTATCGTCCAGAAAAACAGGCCTAGCTGTAAGTTTGACTTTTGAGACTTTTCACCATTTGAGGAAAATGTTGATCCCAGAGGAAAGTTGTTGTTTAAACTGGAGTTGAACTGCATCAGGATTCCCAGACATCGTCGTTATTAGGACATGCAGCTGCTGCGTTGTTCCTTTAAAACATGATGTCGGCTCCCCATTTCCTTTAAATGGCTCTGATTTATGCTCTAATGCACTGAATAATTCAAAGCAGCCCTTTAAAGCCGCCTTCCTGCTGCGTGCTATTTGATATTTATGTTGCTAGCTCTGCTGCTAATCATTGCAATTACATAAAGGATTATTGAGGATTATTTTGGAAACTGTTCTCACAGCATATTTTCCTCCTCTCTATTAAACAAGCCTCTCATCCTGAAAAATGGAAGAGAGATATTTCAGAACCGATTCTTTAAGGAACCAGATGGCTCCTATTTATTATGACATTTAAGTCGTTTTCTCAAGTTATTTTATTTTTCCTCTCTTTTTGAAAGATGCACACATCACTTTTGGTTTCAGGCGCTGCTGAAAGAACAAAATGAACAGAAAATATTCAAAAGTTGTTTTCAAAAGAAGAAGAAAGTTTATGCTCTCGGAGGGAAAGGCAAATTCAAAGCTTGTAAGATCATAAAAAAGTTTTTTGGTTCAGTGTGTGATGCGAACAGTTTGTCCAAACATTAAACAATTAAAACTTTTTTATAAGGAAATGGTCTACAGTAAATACAAGAAACTTTTATATTATTGTTGTTGTTATAGTATTATTAGCATCAATATTAGCGTTCTTATTGATACTGTAATATCTATGGTGGGCAGAGTAGCTAAAAGTTGTACTTAAGTAAGAGTCGCAATACTTCAACATATTTTTACTCCATCCATCAAGAAAATGACTCAAGAGTAAAAAAAAAAAATAGGTAAAAAGTTTACTCAGAGAAACTGATCAAATTAGTTTGTAACAAAATCTGCTGGTGAGATCCTGGTGACTTTTGGTTGAAATAAGTTTCTTCTTCACTCTGTAAAGTGTGAGAAGAAAGAAACATTTCATTGTAGAGTTTTTTATTTTAGAAATGCACAACTTTCTGTGTTTCTTTACAGAAGTTAAATTTTTGTTCTCAGGAATTGTGTTTTGGCTCAAAGTGATCAAACGGTAACAAAACAAAACTTTTCTCATTTCTGACACCTAAGTTATTTAGAATGTTTTTTTTATTTAGTTTTTGCTAAACTTTGACTGTGTTGAGGCTGAGTATTTTACATTTTTCATTTTTCTTTCCTCTGGTCTTTGGTCTCGTCTTTCAAACTAAACAGAAGAATCTGTTTCCCCTCAGTGATTTTTTTTTTCTCCCACTGGTTTCAAAATAGATTTTTTGAGTGAATAATTTATTTTTCTTTTATTATTTTCTACTCTGAAAGTTGTGCAAGGACTAAAAATCCACTAATTTCCATATTAGGGGTTGGAATTTTTTTTTTTTTTTTAAAACATCTTTTATTATTTTTCTCAAACAAATTGATCAAAACCAATGTTGATGCCAAGGAAGATTTGTTTTTATATACGAATGTGAACTAATTAATAATAGCATTAAAAAATATGTAGGATCTTAAGGTATTTTTAGAGAAAAGAGGATTTTATTTTTACCTAGTTTTGTTCATTTGCAAATGCTGCAATAGGAAGATAAAACCTGTATTTTCTGCTTATTATTAAATATATTTTTGTGAAAACTGTGCCTTTGGGGAAAAAAAAAGTTAAAATTTTCCAAACAAAAAGACAAGAGAACGGGCGATTCGTTTCAGTCCTTCTGTTTTTTTTTCTTTTTTAAATTTCTGCTGTTGTAAAAATTCACACAAAATCGACAAATCCCTGCATTTTTTTTCCCAAGCTAGTTTAAAAAAAAAACTTTTTTCAAATTTTTTGCAAAAATTGTCAGCGATATCGGGTTTAAGTGACTGCTAACTCCCACCCACAGGTGGCAGTATTTCTTATTTCTTAGGTTTTAGTAAATAGTCGATATGGTGAGTAGAAAAACTCCAATTTAACGCTATTAAAAAAAGTAAAAATATCAAATCACAGAAACGGTTATTACTCACTGAATGGGATGCATGTGTCACGCTGAGGTTGCCCAGGTCATAAACACATAAAAATAAGTCAAACTACTTTAACATTTGACTGTATTCAGCTCATTTTATTAGCTTAATCATAATATTATCCAGCTTCTGTTTAGTTTTTTTGCCATCATTTGAAAACTAACGGAACAAAGGTTCATATTTTGATCTGGTTAAACTCTAAATGGATGTTTTTGTGTTTCTGCTGCCTGGTTGAGCTCCTGCTTTTCCCCAGATTCTGAAGATGTTTTGGAAACAGACGGATGCATTTGCTGTAATCTTCCCTCTAATAAAGCAGGAAAACGGTTTTCTGGTTTCTGTTAAACTGAGAACTCAGATGCTGCTGTCTGCTTTTTTAAGTAATTCTCTTAATGTCGTGCATTAAATTTTGAGGAAGGGAGTCATTTATGTAAACAATCATGTCTAAGAGATCGGAGCGTAACACTATCTATTATGCACACAAAAGCACTCTCCATAATATCTGTGACCTCTCTGCTGCCAATGCCTGAGTATAAAAATTATTGATTTGTAAAGTAGGCAGTAAATCAGCTGGATCTCTCTGTAAAAATGCATCTTAAATGCGCCGCTGCAGATCTCTCTTCAGAATGACAATCTGGGGCGTCAAGCTTCTTAAAGGGGCGGTACTATGTAAAATCGACCTTTTTTTTTTTTAGCTTTACATGTTACATTCTTATTCCTTCATCAAAAACATGGTTGCTAACTCCCAGCTGCATAAATGTCAAGAATCTGACTTCAAAGTGCAGACGTGTCCAGCGTGAAGCTTCAGACGCGATTTAGACGCGCGAAACGCGCTCGGTGTGAACGCCGCGCTGGATTTCTCAGGGGTTCTGGTTCTGGGGATACAAAGCAGAACCAGAACCAAAGCAGCATTCAGCTTCTATGCACCACAAATCTGGAACAACCTTACAGAAAACTGCAAAACAGACGAAATACGGGCTTCCTTTAAAAACTCGCCTGGTCAGCTTTGCTTCTGAGCCATAATAAAATTGATCAACATATTTGATGACGTTAAAGATGCCACTGGACAAAATGTAACGTCTGTTTCTGGGTTCTCAGTATGCTGTGTTTATGACTTTATTTTTGAGTTTTTATGACGTAAAGCACTTAGAACTGCCTTGTTGCTGAAATATGCTTTATAAATAAACTAGATTGATTGAAAGCCTGGCGGCCCGCCAGGCTCATAATACAATACAATACAGTTTCTATAACAACTGGAGGTAAAATAGTTACTCGATTGTGCTATAAAATGGCACTTTGTGGCTGAAATCACATAACGCTGCCTCTTTCAGGCAGGAATTTGAGGATTTTAAGTGGCGTATCCAAGATCCATTGTTGTATTAGTAGTTGAGGATTATTGATTTACAATACCACCCACTCTTTCATCAGAAAGGGGTATTTAATGAGCGCATCACGCTTTCATTGATTTCTGCTTCAAAGCCGCCATCGAAACCACGGAGTGTTTCTCCTCCTTTTCAAGTCGCCTGAAACAAAAAAGAAAGCAGGAAAAGACTGGTGGGTAGCATCTGCTGCAGCCTGGGCCTGTTTAAGAAGGCTGACACATGACTGAATAATGTCCTCGTTTGTGGCTGGCGGAGCTTGTGTTTGCATTCAGTCTTTCTTCTGCAGGGGGATGACAGGTAAAGCCTTTTCCTTGCGCTTGTTTGCATCTCCTGGTTTCCTTTGTGGGTCTTTTTTGCGAGAGGAGACTCTCTTCTCTGAACGACTTCCAGGCACGGCTCAGCCACGGTCATCGCTATAGCAACTCTGCTGCCGTCAGGACTCTCCGAGATGCTGGATGTAATTAAACTGTGGCATGTAGGAGGGAAGAAATTGGAGTCTGTTTTTAAGTGAAACTAAATGTTGTAATTACATCTTATGCTGTTAAATACGTCGGGATGGGATTTAATTAGACGGAGAGGCTTCCCGCTCTGCGCTCTCCGGAGGGATCGCTCTGCAGAAGTTGAAAGCGATTTGATCCTGCTCTTCTTTCACTCACCAACCCTGAAGTGACTCTGATAGCCTGATGAAATTAATGTTTGGAAAACAAGTTGGTGGGATTTATTAAAAGTAACCATTTCTAAGCCACTTTTAGTACCACACTGTGGATCACAACGTTGTATTAAATGAGTGTGTATGAGTTGATTTTGGTCAGGGTTAGGCCTGCCACCATAACAAATATTGTTGGACGATAAATTGTGCCAGAAGTTAGTGTGATAAATAGAAATGTGCCGATCAGGTTTTTTTCCTGCCGATACCGATCACCCAGGAGGGCCGATCACCATTACCGATCACATAATTATTATTATTTTTTTAATCATAAGCACTACCAGTTACATTATGTGGAAAAAGGAACCATGAATTCACCTTAATTTAGACAAAAACTTGTTTTTAATAACTTTTTCCAAGAAGAAAACTAAACAAAACAGGCATTGTGCAAATTGTACTACTATCAATAATACTATCTTCTACAGACTGATAACGTATGGAGGCTCTGAAGAGGCAAAATAATACAAAGAGTCAAAATAAAACCTCTCAACATTGCCAAAAAATTCAAGTATAAAACTTAACATTGAAAGGCAAATACAGGATCCATTACAATAAACAATCCAGAGTTACTGAATGAAAACTTCCTGATAGCATGGCGGCTAGCTGATTACTGCTAGTTCTGAGTGGCTGTTTCTGACTGAGCGGAGTAATTATGCAGAGCAGGGAGGAGATCGATTATTTTTTTCAGAGATTATCTGTCTCATGTTAGGACAGTGAAAGTTTTAATACGTCTGTAAAATGTATTTTTTTAAGTTAGATGCTGCAGCTTTAAGCAGAGGTTCGGTGTGAGAGTCACTACCAGGTGGAGCAGAAGCGGCGCTACGTCTGTGAAATATTACTACCTGTAGCGCGTAGCAGCGGTTCAACAGCGAGAGCAGAACCAGCGTCTTACATCGCAGCTCGAAGACTTAAATAATTTTGCGGGTCATTTGTTTAGCTTTCTGACCGTCATGCTAATCCGGGTGAGTGTTTGTAGCTGTGCGCTGCTTTACCTGCTATCTGATCCTCCATATGTCTTTTTTACTGCAGTGAGCCTCGATGTAGCCAAACTCCGTCAAGTATGGCATTGTTTTTATGTCGTATTAGCTTCTTGTGTTGATGCATTTTGACGTGCTTCAATTTTCCGCCGCAACACGCAAACTTCCCCATTCACTCAGTGCGTTATTGTTCCACATCATTTAGGATTTGTTGCTGCGTGTTTGCACAGTGAAGGAAAGAGGAGACCAGCTGCACAGGCAGGCTGAGAAATGAGATGCAGGTGATCGCCATTGGCAACAAGAGCCAATGATCGCCGATCACCGATCATGCACTTTTTCACGAAAATTGCCCGATTATGATCGGTGACCGATCGATCGGCACACGTCTAGAAATGATGATGTTGTTTTGAGACCATTTTTAGATAATTTATGCAAGAACATAATCAATAATCTTTAAATCCTCATGAACATTTTACAGTGGAGCCAGAAGACATTTTAATATCCAAAATAAATAAAACGGTAAATAAAATGAAATATGAAGTCTCTGTAAACAACATTATCCTTAAAAAAAGGTTAGTTGAGATCAAAGAATCAGACTGAAGACTTTTATTATCCAGTTTTTGGTGGCAAGAGAGAAACTATAAATTATACAAATGGAAATGATTGAGCTTGTTTCAATTCACCGTGAAATTAATTGATTTATTGATTATTGTGACAGGCCACGTCAATGTTTTGCTAACAGTCAATTAAACTAAACTAGACACCCAAAACTTAAACTTTGGGTATATAATAAATGGTAAAATATACTTTAATCAAATAAATTAGGTGGATTTCATTCATTTTTTACGTAGTTAAAACGTTACAGTCAGACAGCGGAGGAGTGTGGAGGAGTCTGTCCCATCAGACTGTCAGTTCCCAAAACCACACACAAAACAACGTAATAAAAGCACAGAATTTTTTCATCTTAAACAAGTGGTATGAGCTTTTGGATTAAAAAAATGCTTATTAAGTTAAACTTTTTATGTTGATTCAATGCGAAAAATGTCGTGTTTTAATGCGTAACGTTCAGAACAATTCATTTCTGCTCAAGCAAACCTGCAAACGGAAGAGAGCAAAGTTTTGAACATCTTCACAATTGATTTCAGTGTTAGAAAAATAAAATATTTGCTAATGACATCATGTTTATTTAATGTAATTAGGTTAACAAATTTGAAATTGACAAAAAATTATACTCAAGATTAGTTTAAGGGCATTGTTTACCAATGACAAAGACAAATTCTGTTTTTCTCTCAAATTTTTTTTCTTCTCAGAATTTGTCACTTATTTTTCAGAATTCTAACTTTTTTCCAGAATTCTTTTTTCCTCTCTAGGATTCTGACTTTTTTCTCACAATTTTGACTTTTTTCCTCAGAATTGCTTAAACTCAAATCTACCAAATAAATGTGAGACAGGCTTTCAGTGTGGATAAAGTTCAGGTTTACAAATTAAATAACAAGGAAGAAATTTTAATATACTAATAACAGAATTGGCATAAACCTAATATTTGAATGTTTGGTTATTTATTTGGATTTCGACATAGATTGACTGAATTAGATTTCTTATTTTAAAATCAGACATTTTTTTTTCTCTTCCATACTCTTTGCTTCAATTATTTGGTTCAATTAAAACGTCTTCAAAGAGAAATCTGCCAACTCATTCTTATCTCCCTTATCGGTTTACCATGGAAAAATCTGGACCAAATCACTTATTCGCATGTCTTGAAATGCCAAGATGTTTTTGCTATTTAGTTTATGTACAACTAAACAAAATTCATCAAGTTATTTTAGGTTTCTGTGCTTTTATTTGTTTTTATATGTAGCAATAATTGATTCTTTCAAGGATATTGGTTTGCATAGATTTAAGTAAACACAACCTGTTTTCTTGTTCTTTAAACCCACCACAGCTGCACACACACACACACACACACACACACACACACACACACACACACACACACACACACACCGTTTGTATCGGTCAATACATCAAAATGTGACATTCAACTCGTGGACGCCTGCTCCACTTCACAGATTACTCTCCTGGCTGTGCGTAAATGACGAGGGATTGTTCAGCACTTTGTGGCCTGAGGTAGGGATGAGTCTGGAGTTCAATTTTCATAAGCGCCAAACCCTGACATCTCGCCGGGCTGCGAATGAGCGATCGCAGCCGATGGGAAGCTGCCAGGCGGCGAAGACCTGCTGTCTGCTGCACCGCTTATTTACTAAAAAATAAAAAAAGAAGGCCAGCTGGTTTATTGAGACCTTTGAAGTGCGATATAGATATTTATCAAATAACTGAGAGTAATATTCCTCTTCTTGCAGTGGAGTTGCTTAATTAAACGTGATTTACAGCTCAACCATTTGCTCTGCTGGGATGAGATGCTGGATTTACTCCAGGAAAGAGGATCCACTTTTTGGGAGATTGGTGATTGGCTGAGACCTGCATGAAGCTGATCTTATCCACAGATCTTATCAACCTCAACAAAAGCTTAAAAATCCGCCGCTGTCCTCCTCTGCTCTGCAGAGAGAGGTTTGACTAACCAGTTCATGTTTGCGTGTTTGCAGGTAACAGTCATCCCACTGTTGCCAACTCGGCAATTTTCTTGCTATATTTAGCAAAAAAAGAAAGAAAAGGAATTGGCCAAAATCGGAATCGGCAGGTCAAGTTTTTAAAGATCGGTAATCAGTCAGAAAACTGCAATCAGTGCAAACCTGCTGGAAATAGTAATTTTTTACTAGTTACTATTTATTTCCTTAAGAAACTAATTTTCTTTACTGATTTCTTATTTTTAAATTTAATTAGTTTTTTAATACTTAAAAAAACAAAACAATGCACAACCTGAAAAAAGTGAAATGCCTTTCAGCCTAATTGTATTCTACATATTCATCATCTCTCTTTAAAATTTGTTTCCATCTTTTTACTTCATGCACATCAACATAAATTTTATGAAATGTAACGATATCTGATTCGTCTTCATATTCAAGAAATTTCCAAAAATTGAACATCTTTGATTTTTGTTTTATTTGCATTTTGTTTTTATTATATTCTTTGTTTTATCTTTTGACTTATGTGTCTGGAATAAAGACATGATGATTTTGAAACTTGAAAACTTTCCAAGCTTTTTCCTAGTAAATTTCTGATTAATCTCAAACTTTCTCTTCTTTTTCTAGCAAATGTTTGACCTTTCAAACTGAAACATTTCCAAGTTTTTTTTTCTAGAAAATGTGTGAGATTAATCTCCAAATTTTCAAACTCACAAAGGTTGTAGAAAATTTCTAAGATTAATCTAAAAATGTTTTTCTGTTGGAAAGTTTCTCTTTTTTTTCCCTTTCTCTGATACGCCATCGTAAACAAGAAGCTACTTGGCTGCATGTTCTGTTAAAGCTTTTAGGGCTGACTTCACCTCATTATTCAGCATTATAATAGCCCATAATTTAATCCTTTAGGGTTTTATTATACACATAATAAAAAAGAAAAATTAATGTGCTTGTAATGTAGCAAAATAAGAAAAAAGTTTAACGGGAGTGAATTCTTTGCCAAGGCGCAGTAAAAGTTTCTCTGGTGCAGATGAGCCAGAACATAAAGAGGATGAAAGTGAAAATGAAATTCACGGTTTTTCTGCCGTTGCTTTCAAAGCGCTGCCGCATTAGTGAGGTGTTACTCCGTAATGGCTGGTATCTGCTTCAGCGCACAGCACGTATTATACGAGCAAACTTCAAATTTGAACAAAAAGATCCCGCATATGAATTTCAGCAAAAAATGAAAAGTTTACAAGGAAAAAATTAGTGCTTGCGCTGCAACTTCAATCTTAAAAAGTAGCTTATTTTTTTCCTGTCTGACTGGAATAATGAGTTAAAAGTACCTGCAGTGACTGGATCTGATGAGTTATCCAGTATCTGTGGGTTTACAGGCAAAGTTTTATGTTTATTAAAGTATTGTGAAAGTTTGTAAACTTTCACGTAGAAACTTATTTCCCTTTTTCTGAATCTTTGCTGATGATCAGGTCAAACTTTACTCCTTCAAGAAAATGTTTGACTCCAAATCGAAGAAAAAATGTTCATGGCTCTTCTTTGGAGCTCTTGTACAGAAGAGGAAGAGGGCCGTCGGGGAGAAAACAACTAATTCAGATTTTCTTTTTTCCTTGAAATTCTGCCATTTTTTCAAAATTCTCCCCGTTTTCCCCTCAAAATTCTGTTTTTTTTTTTCTTCTTCTCAGAATTCTGGATTTTTTGTCAGAATTTTGACTTTTTTTTTCACAATTTTCTTTTTTCCTCAGAACTGTTTAAACTCAAATCTACTAAATAAATGTGGGACAGGCTTTCAGTGTGGATAAATTCAATAACAAGGAAGAAGTAGTCTTAATATGCTAACAACATAATTGGCATATTTGGTTATTTATTTGATTTCAACATAGATTGCCAGAGTTATAATTCTTATTCCCTTACTTAAAGTATTTGGTTCAATTAAAACTCTTCAAAGAGAAAACTGCCAACTCATTCTTACATATATATAAAAAAAATAAAAAATACAAGTTTGAATCCAACAACAATAAAATAATTTAAGAGCCACATTTTCAAGATTATCTGATTTCTAGAAAAGTTGCCTATGATGCTCAGGCTTATTCTCCTCAACAAACTGTTGTGTCTGACTCAAAATACAACAATAATTGAGTAAGAGATGAAAAGCTAATGATAGAAAAGGGGGAAGATGAAGCCTGAAGCTGTGAAAATGTAAGTTAAGTGCTGACCTCGGTGGCCTAATGGCTCCAAATAGCATCGGAGCGTCGGAGCAGCCAGGAGAAGAAGAGCCTCTGCTGAAGGGTAATGGGTAAAGTGGTGCTTTCAAGTTGTGAACGGGGGGGACATGGCAATGTCTGGGTGCTATTAGATGGATTAGGGACTGACCAAAGGAGGGTGAGAAGTATGGCGATGGTGTGCCATTTCTCAGTGCTGCAGGAAACCGAATCCCACCCCTGCTTGTGTCAACTTTCCTTTGTGTTCATGGAAAGGTTGGGTTTTTGTGTGTCTATTTTTTGCTGGAAATCCTACTCCCTTATGCTGTCATTTCTCTGAATATTATGAATAAATAAGCAAAAAAAAAGTCAGAAAAAGTTCTTTTTTTACACATTTCTGCCAAGAACTCTGCTCTGTGGCCACATTGTTACTAAATTATGGTGTTGCTGGTTTACCAGATGATATATTCTCTGGTAAATCTTAAACCACAGTCGGTGCTTCTGCTGCTTGTGGTTAATCGTGCAGAAGCTCATATTCAAATGTCTTGTAAATGACAATCCCACGAAGGATTATTGATTTGAACTGAATTTATAGGCTAATTATTACTGTTCGTGAGATGTTTAGTTAAATATTACACTCCAACTAGATGATGATTTAGTTATAAAACTTAAGAATTTATGTATGAGACATGGCATTAGTAAGACATAAATCCGCTCTTTTCAAACTCAAGGACGCAGCGACATATGCGTCTTATTTGCCAATTTTTCCAGGAAGAAATGTATGAGTTTAATTCTTAGAAATCCTCCAGTAAAATGGAGCTTACGTCCCAGTTCGACTGACTTCAACGTTTACAGCTAATAGACCATTCAACACATATAACTTGCTGGAGGACTCAAAGTCATCGGTTATGACCTCCTTTATAAGAATGTGGCCTTTAATTTTGGGGTATTACTACTGAAAGCACAAAGTAATGAACCAGCTGAGCTCTGACATTTGCTGCCTTTTAAGGAACTAATCAAAGTAATAGATGCCATTTAATAGAGATGATTGAAGTTTTTAAATCGAATGACTTTTATATCCCTTGGCGCCTTACTTTGACTTTGGTAGACACCTTATTCTCCCTCTTTCAACAAAAGGTTTATTTCTACTACTTATTCCTCAGTGACAGAAGCAGAACAGGAGCTATTAGAAAGACTTTAGTTGGTGAAAAGTTTGGCTGATATTTACTGTTCTAGATGGCATCAACCCGATAAACAGACAATCCTAACTTCTTAAAGGGAACTTATGCAAAATTCACATTTCATATGTTTTTTCCTTACATTTGGGTCAACCCAAGCACTTAAAAAATCTCTTCCAGCCATTTTTGGCAATAAGTTTATGTTTATTGGTGTCTAGAAAAATGAGCCGTTTCAAAAACCTCCCACCTAACCTGTAGCGCACATGTGTCAAACTCAAGGCCCGTGGGCCAAATCCGGCTCGCCGTAGCTTTTTATGTGGCCCTCTAGATTCTAGACTA
Source organism: Poecilia reticulata (assembly GCF_904066995.2). Taxonomy (NCBI): domain Eukaryota; kingdom Metazoa; phylum Chordata; class Actinopteri; order Cyprinodontiformes; family Poeciliidae; genus Poecilia; species Poecilia reticulata. The sequence goes on from NC_088839.1 coordinate 25,354,233, forward strand.
AACACTAAATGTGCTTAAATATTATGTAATCAATCAAATAAATGCATTTTTATCTGTTTATTATCAAATTATATCAATCAATCCCTCCAGTTTCTTGAGAATTACTATGGAAATTCACACAAAATCAACAAATCCCCGCACTTTTTTGTGCTAATACGTAATTGGGAGTTTATTACAGATTTTTCTCAAAGACTGTCAAAAACTTTCTTACTTGTACTAAACAGCTGCCTCAACCTTAATTAATGCCAGATTATAGTCCATGATCTATACAGCGAGTAATAAAAAGTCACATTTACCATCATAAACATCATAAACAGTGCAAATATTACAAATATTTCTAAATTAGTACCACAAATACTTTGATTTTTATTGAAAAAAAATCAGAAAAAGAATGACAAAAAATCCTAGTTGGACTAAAAAGATGTTCAATAATATTTAATTTTAAGGATTCGTTTATATTTTAACATTTTGTTAACAGGTTTTATCATTCTGGTACAACTGGCCCTTTAGGAGCCTTCATGATCTTAATTTGGCTCAGAACGAAAATGAGTTTGACACCGCTGCTGTAGCGGAAACTGACCTTTACTGGTCCGATACTTAGGAAGATGAAGCATTGAACTCTGACGAGTTGAGTAAGAATAAAACTCCATATTTGATCTAAAGTAATGGGTGACCAATAACGATGAGAAGCAGCGCAAGAATGAAATGAGGTGGTTTTGTTGACCAAACAGGGAAAATGTCCTAATATAAAAGTTGGTGAAGATATTTTAAAATGTATTTTTGCCATTATACGTCCCTGGAAATCAAATAATTGGAATAGAAACCCCTGGATACACGGAGCCTGATGCAGTTCGCTTTGATCGTTTGATCATTAAAATGAATACCTTTCTGTCAAAACTGCAAAAGCTTGTAAATGCAAAATCCCAGCCATGTTTCTTTTGCATGATACTTGTTTACGGAGCAGCTTGAGGTCGAACTGGAATTAAAATCTGAGTTTTTTAGTTGCTTCAATGTTAGCAGTCGACAGGACCAAGAGATGAAACCCTTTCCCAAACCTCAAATAAGCTGTTTTTTCCTCTGGACCTCAGACAGATTGCCGGGTTATAAAGGTTTCCCAGCCGGCAGTTCTGTGGTGATTCTTTGCTCCGCTGGTGGAGATGATGATAGCAATATGTTTAAAGCTTCCAGATGTGAAATCTTAATCAAAATGAAAGCGCGCAAGATCAGTAAAACTCAATGAGGTGGAAGCCTGATCCTCGCTAAATAATCCATCTAATTTTCTCCCTGCGAGAGGCAATAGAAGCTAGCATTTATTCACCAGAGACGTCTCTTTATTCATCGATACAGCACTTGAGTGGGGCATGGAAATGAAGTGAGCTACGTTCATTGACAGAAACTGAATGAGGGGTAGATGAGAGGGCGACAGGTGCAGGACACTAGTGCCTTTGTGTCACATCCTCTTCACAAGCCTAATGGAGCTAATCACAAATTGCATTTAGCATAGTGTTATAAATACAGTTTGGCTGTTAAGTCTTGTTTTCTGTAAAAACTTCTCCTTCATCCACGCAGTTTATTTGTGTGTGTTTGATCCTGGAGTCGGTTTTCGTCGGTGTGTTTTTGCTCACGGTTCAGTCAGGCTTGGTGCTATTTGGGACACTGATGAAAGGGAACGAGGACAAAAAGTGGCTTATTCCTAACTGAAGGCATTGTCTGTGTCAATGGGCTTTCGAAGTGTTTTATCAGCAGAGCACAAAATGGTTGTGTGAAATTTGCTGTGCAGGCTTAACTGAACTGGCAGTGGAAGAACTCTTTTCTTTTCAAGATGTCTTGCTCAGGGGTGTACAATTTCCACCGTTCACACTTTGCTTGACGCGTGTTTCTTATTTGCACCGTATTGATCTGGTTCTCGTTGGGCCTTCGGTCGCAGAAGGGTTATTTAATATTTCTTCTCTCTTATAGCACAAGTCTTTGAAGTCTGATGTGATTATGTAAATATGCTATGAGAATCTGAAATGTGAGTCGTCAACTACCCACCCAGATGACAAAGAAAGGAAATGGAGAGGGGTGAAAAACTGTTTTTGGAATTTAAGAAAGCAAGTAGATATAAAAACATTAAAGAAATCACCGTAGGAAAATAAAGATTTAAGCTGGCAATAAGTTTTTAATGCAAACTAATGACGTGATGCCTAAGCCACCATTTAAAGGTGATTCCTTGAATAGTTTAGGATAGATCTATGGGCTATATTTCTTTTGACCAACATTTAGCTTTATACTTTTTAGTTTTTTGCATTTATAAATTGTGGAGTACTTATTACTTTAGACCAGTATTTAGTATTTTAATAACGGAGCAAGACTTAGAGAAATTCCTGTTAGTTTATTTAACAACCCAGAACAAGAATCAAACATGGAGAACCAACATTTAACTTTATACCTCACTAATCCACAGAAATATTGTTTATAGACTAATAATCCCCTATTGGTTTATAAATTATGGGTCACCTATTCCTATTATTAAACATGGGTAACCAATATTTAGTCTTTTACTTTAGATTTTTATTTTTGTTGCCGTTACCCTTACCTTTTTGTTTTTCTTTTGGTTTGTTGTTTGTATTTCCTTCTAATTTATAAGATATTATAAAATAATATGATCTTACCTTACCTATATAAAACATGTTCGTAAAATTTTTTTTTCTTCCACAAATTAATTGTTGGATAATGAGCTCCTTTCAGATTGAGCTGTTTCAGGACGTCTTGTCACTTTAAATTGAAATAAGCTGCTGCTGGCCACGCCCCCTAACTCAATGTTTACACAAACAAGTAAAAATGGCTGCAAACAGATGTGGAATTATACAAACACTCTTCTTTTCCGCTATTTTTTAAAATCAGCTGATGTCCTGGGTTGCTGGGTGATGGCTGGGCTTTGCTGGGGTTGCTAGGTAACGTGGCTGGGGTTGTGACATTGTGTAATGTCACAAATCAGAGTCTACATTCCGGAGGTTTCTGTAGCGGCTCATCTTTACCAAAAAACACGAACTTATTGCCACAAACTGGCTGCGTGTTTTTTTTAAGCACTCCATTGTTTTTAGACGCAGTTGAGACCCGAATTGAAGTACAGAAACATTCAAAATGTGAATTTTTCATTAGGTGTTAATCAGGGGACTGATCAACACTTTTTGTGGCAGGGATCTTAAAACAATATATATTTTTTTGTTTTAAAAATTTTTATTGTACAGGTAGTTAGGATCACTCAGGATAGGGTCACTCTAATACAAGCTTGGTTTGAGATCCCTTTTTCATTTTTGTGTAATTTGTGTGAAGACTGAGGCAGCAGGGAGATTGAAGTTGAGCCACCATTTTAAGCACCAAGAAAGGAGGTCAATGTCCACTGCTGGTGACCTAGTGTGGAAGTGGGGGAGTACAGTGCTCCACTTTCACCAGCAGTGATGTTAATTACATTTTATGATGCTGACTTCTTTTATATAAACAACATAAGTGGCTTGAAGAAAACGATTAGGCTTTGCTGTCGTATCATAAGCCTGAAGAAAATGAGCAGGTGCTTAAAGCAGAGCCCACTTAAGAGTATAATGTCATAATTTTCCCTGAAAATGCAGGGTAAAGCTGAAGTAGTGAGCTGAAGAAGCTCATCTGAAGCAGAAATACTAGCTGGAGAGTAAAAAGTAGCAGAAATTTTAGAAGGGAGATGACATTTAAAGAAATCTACAAAAGAAAAAGAAGAATTTTGAAACTAAAAGCCTGAAATTGAGGCAGAAAATGGCCAAAGCCTGATACGCTGTTGAATATTCGACTGATTCAATGACGAAAGGGAGTCGGGTGGAATTTCAGATGAACTTCAGGGTTAGGGTTAGGGCTGAGTTCTGTCTTGGCTGACAGAACTCAGCCAAGAAACAAAGTAAGTGCGGCAGTTACAAAAATAACTATAATCACCATGGCAACAGGTTACAGGGCAACCTGGGATACGCAGTCCACTTTGCCACAGGCCACAAAGTCCGCCTTCTAACCAGATACCATCTATGAAACGGCAACTAAATCTATGAAACAACTGCAACCAACCAAAATAGTTATACCAAACCATAACATCCCAAATAATAAGTCTCAAACAAATTCTCAACATCCTCCCCCCCAATAAACAACAGTTTATCTAAATTTCCAAAGGATATAGAAACTGGACTGGTCGCCGCCAAACAGTCCCGGCTGTCGTTCGGACAGCACACGATCTCACCAGTCCATCACGGCCTGGAAACAGTTCTTCAATTCTTCCCAGCTTCCAGCTCTGCCTTGGAGTCTTGTCCTCTCCAATGAGCACTACATCCCCCACCTGCAGGTTGGACGGCGTCGGGGAGTCACACCGATGCGCTGATCTTAAGTCCAACAAGTATTCCTTCCTCCATCGATTCCAGAAGTTGGTCATGAGTCTTTGCCTGTAGCGCCATCTCCGGGTCATCTCTTCCTTGGTTGCTGTTGGATGGTTAGTATCAGCTGAGAATACTCTTGGAGGCAAACCAGTCAGTCTTTGGCCCACTAAGAAGTGTGCAGGTGTCAGAGGCTGTGGCTCATCCACATCAATGTGCACGTATGTTAGAGATCTGGAATTTATTATAGCCTCTGCTTCAGCAAGAGTCGTCCACACTTCTTTAAAACTTAGTTTTGCTCTGCCGAGTACCTTTCGTAGGATTACTTTTACTGACCTGACGACTCTCTCCCAAAATCTTCCCCACCAGGATGCTCGTTCAGCAATGAACCTCCAGGTGATACCCTTCTCAGAGAAGACGTTTTGCAGCTGTGGATCTTTAATGCTCTCCCAGAGCTTCTTTAAATCCTGTTTAGCTCTCTTGAATGTCATTGCGTTATCTGAGTAGATCACTTTACACAAGCCTCTTCTTGAGATGATTCTTTTTAGAGCCAGCAGAAAGTTTTTTGTGGATAGGTCTGAAACCAGCTCTAGGTGGACTGCTCTAGTTACAGCACAGGTAAACAGTGCAACATATGATTTTCTCGTGGAGCCTTGTTCCTTTACATAGAGCGGCCCTGTAAAGTCTACACCTGTGACCTCGAATGGTGGGGATTCTGTGATTCTATTTTTTGGCAGTGGTGCAGTAGTCTGTTGTCCCACCTTGGCATTGAACTTCTTACAAAATGTGCATATTGACACAACTTTCTTGACCACTTGGCGTGCTCTCATGATCCAATATCTTTCTCTAGTTTGCACTAAAGTGTCTCGTACACCTGCATGCATCATTTTCTCATGTTGCCACTGCACTAATATTTCTGCGTATCTGTGATGACCAGGTAAAATTCATGGGTGTCTTTCTCTGTTGAAAGTTCAAGTTCAGATTGTTGCAGCCTTCCTCCAACAGAAAGCAGCTCATCTTCATCCAGAAATGGTTTCAGTTCTCGAATTTTAGAGTCGGTGTTGAGGCATTTATCTTGCTTCAGCATGTCAATTTCTGACTTGAAACATTGATTCTGAGTCACCTTTATCCAGAGTTTTTCTGCCTTTTCAAACACTTCTATTGTCAGCTCACCACTGATTTTTGCACTTGAGCGAGCTTTTGTGATAAATCTCCTTATCCAGGCTGTCCTTAGCTTGCTGTATTTTTCCAGCTCTAACATTGGTTTTAAGTACTTGGCATCTTGATTGACCAAGTGTACCGCAACCTGGTGTTTGGATCTCATTTCAGATCTCACCCCATTTTCCTGAACAAGTTCCTGGATGTTTTCTGACTGATCAGGTAATGTTAGTCTGCAAGGTCCATGCCACCACCATGTGCTCTGGATCAGCTCTTGGACAAACAACCCTCTGGTGGGAAGATCAGCTGGATTGATTTTCCTTTGGCAATGCGACCATGCCTGTGGATCAGTTAGAGACTGGATTTCTGTAACTCTGTTGGACATGAACTGCTTCCACCTACCGGCAGAGCTTCGAATCCAATGCAGCACTATCATAGAGTCTGTCCATAAATGTAACCGGGTTTGGTCTAGTTGAAGAGCTTTAACGAGCGTGTTCCCGAACCTGGCGGCTATTATGGCTCCCATTAGCTCCAGTTGTGGCAGTGTCATCCTTTTAAGTGTAGCCACCAGACTCATTATCATTTCTCCCTCCTTAGTTTTTCCTTGCAGATAGGCGACTGCACTGTAGGCTCGTTCACTTGAGTCACAAAACACATGTAACTTTACATCCTGACTGTTCAGTTGTTGCATGTTCATTTTGTGCCATCGTGGGATTGTCAATTGGTGCAGTTGAGGGAGCTCTGAACACCATTGCTGCCACTTCTTTGACAAATCAGGTGGCAGTTCTTCATCCCACTTTACTCCTCTCTCCCACATTTCTTGAAACAAGCACTTAATTCTGATGATGAAAGGGGTCAAGAAGCCTAACGGGTCAAATATGCGAGCAGACGAGTGCAGGACGCTCCTTTTTGTGTTCTTTTTCTCCTTCAGGATGTCCATCAATCCTCTGAGATCGAACACAAAATCATCCGTTACTGGTCTCCACACTAAGCCCAGGACCTTTAGCACTGATCCACATGTCTCTGGTTGTGTGGTGCAATCCATTGAACTTCCTTGCCACATTTCTTTGAGCTCAGCCGAGTTTGTTATCCATTTACATAGCTCCATTCCTGCAGCAGACATGATGTTCTTAGTGGTAGTCACTTTGAAGGCCTCTTTCAACTCACTGGAACTTGAAATGAAGTAATCTACATAGAGAGATGAGTTGATGGTTTCCACCACTTCTGGTTATTCTGTCTGGTATTGTCTCAGATGTTTCCTTATAGTAGCTGCTAGTAAGAAGGGGCTTGATGAAGCTCCAAACACCACTCGTGTCATTCTGACCACAAGCAAATGTTCATCTTTGTCATCTGTAGGTGGTCCTGAGAACCACAGAAATCTCACTACATCACGGTCTCTCTCTGATAGCGATATTTGCAGAAATGCATTATTAATGTTTGCCATGTAGGCAAAATGATGCAGCCTGAACTTGAGCAGAACATTCATCAGGTCTGGGTTTAGATTAGGGCCTGTTATGAGACAATCATTCAGGGATGGGCTTCCCTCCTCATGAGAAGAAGCATCTAACACAACTCTTAGCTTTGTTGCCTTATCTTCTCTTATCACTGCATGGTGAGGGAGATAGTATGTCAAACTGCTTGCAGCAATTTCCTCTCTTGGCACCTTCTCAGCCATTCCTTCGTTTAAGTAGTTCTCCACTACTTCATTGTATCTGCTGTACAGCACATCTTTCCTTAGTTTTCTTTTCAAACTTGTTTT